>NC_041402.2:75555925-75870925 GCF_900747795.2 Erpetoichthys calabaricus
CGGCGCTAATAAAAATAACTTAGTTCCTGTTCCAAATATCAATAACGCACATAGTACTCATCTCTGCCCCTCCGAAACATTAAATATGGCACTATTAAATATTAGAGCTTTAACTAACAAGACGTTTTTTTATCAACGATCTTATTAGTTATAAAAAAATAGATTTTATTGCACTAAGTGAAAAGTGGCTTAGCTCAGATGGCGCAGCTGTTTTAATCGAATCTGCGCCTCCGGATTACAGTTTTACTCGTGCGGATCGCCAAGGAAAGAAAGGCGGTGGTTTGGCAAACATTTACTCAAATCGGTTAAAATGTAAAGATGTCAGTTTTGGTAAATTCAAGTCCTTTGAGTATCTCGCTGTTGTTATCCATGGAGATTCTCACGTTCTAGTATTATCCGTGTATAGACCTCCAAAATTCAACGCATCTTTTTTTGAGCAATTCTCTGACTTAATGTCAATTTTAATTACGAACTATGACACACTCTTAATAGTCGGCGACTTTAATTTTCATATAGATAATCAGTGTGACGAAAAAGTAAAAGAATTTATGAACCTCCTGGACTCTTTTGATTTGAGACAGCTTGTTAATTAGCCTACACATAAAACAGGTCATACGTTAGACTTAGTGATTACTAAAAGACTAAAAGTTGATATAAAGCAGGTCATTGATACGGGTCTATCAGACCATTTTCTCATACTTTTTAATATAGAAATAATGATAGAAAACACTCATGAGAAGCATATTGTTAAAAAACGCTTCTTTGACTCATCAGCAGCTTTAAAACTTACAAACATTCTAAGCAATCAGTCCGTTTATAGTGCCAACTATAATAACGAGGATAATGTAAATAATAAGGTGGAAAGATTTAATACTAAGGTGAGAGCTACATAGTTGCACCTGAAAAGACAGTTAAAAAAATCTTCTAGCTTTGTTATACCATGAGAGGTGAGAACGGTTTTAAGGTGGGACGAATCTACGAGTTTTTTCGTAGACTCTGGCAATTCTAATGTTAAAAAGGCTGGTTCTGTCCTAGGCGTCAAATTAAGAGAATCTGAAGGAGGTGTCCGAGAGGAGAATGCTGAAAAAGCCACTCAATATCATGGACAACCCCTCTCACCCCATGCACGCCTCCTTGATGAACCATCAGAGCACACACAGCAAAGGACTCATTGCCTCCAAATGCAGAACTGAACGCCACAGGAGATCTTTTGTACCTGTGACAAAAAGGCTTTATAACTCCTCTTCATTCTGTAGGTGATCCTTTTCAGCCTTTATGGTGGTATGTTAGTCCTATCCTGTCATTACAAGCAGCTAGCTCATTTTACTCAGGCACAAGTACTAAGTCACTTTCATAACCTACAATAATAATCTGTTATATTTTTGTATATTTGCACAATTGTACTCTAAGTACCATTATGTTCCAAAAATGATGGATGGATTAAAAGCCAGAAGTCTGTATGACCATCAGCATCAAGTGACTCCATGAGAACCCTAACTACAAAGAGGACTATTTCATTTATGTTAGGTAGAATGCCCAGAGGGGACTGGGCGGTCTCGTGGCCTGGAACCCCTACAGATTTTATTTTTTCTCCATCGGACCTTACTCCTTTTCTATGTTAACTAATGTTGCCTTATTTTAATTTCTTATTTTGTCTTTTTTCTTTTCTTCATTATGTAAAGCACTTTGAGCTACTTTTTGTATGAAAATGTGCTATATAAATAAATGTTGTTGTTGTACAGCATGGAAGACTGATAGCGGGGTATTGACTGATGCAGTAAGGGGGGGGGCGAGACCCGGGGGAGGAGGGGTTGGAGAGGGTGCTAGAAAGTTGTGTTTGGGGATAGGAAGTCGGCAATTGTTCATGTAAAACTTTTGTGACACTTTATCATGTCAGTCGCTACAGTATCAAAGAATATAGAAAAGATCGCATTACCGCAACCAAAAGGTGATTAATCATCAGAACCAGGTGTAATTGAAAAAAATAGCAGGACAAATCGAGGTCAGAAATAAAAGGCAAAGAGTAGACAACAAAGTCTTTGCATTCGCATCATTCAATGCACAAAAAGCGGATTTATACAATAATGGACCATACGCTATACGAATCTGTGGTCCCGGAACAGTTAAAGCGAAGACAAGTTGAATTGCAAAGAATACACAGTTCAATCACGTGTATATTGATGATCATGGAGAAGCGATGCAAATTTTCACAGGCAAAAAGAAAGGTAATGTATATATTCCGCGAATAACATTACACACCAAAGGAGATCGTGATATGCCATTCGTATTAACATGTTTACAGTTTACCGTGAGATTAGCTTTTGCTCTAACAATCAATAAATCACTGGGACAAACGTTAGAAAAAGATTATTTGTTAGAGAAACAGAAACAATATTCACTCACGGGCAGTTTATATATATATATATATATACACACACACACATATATATATATATATATATATATATATATATATATATATATATATATATATATATTAGTTATTAAAAACTAATACATTTGGTCTAAACCATACTTTAATTAAGGACATAAGGCTTCTATGTGTCTGGTTATAAAGGAGCTTAGTGTAAAAAAGCCCTTTTAACGGGATAAAGGGGGGAAAAATACAAACTGAATCACTATCATAATCAGCCGATCAAGTAACATGAAGTTGGTGATCGATTTTGGCCATAAACAAAAAAAAAAAACCTGTTTAACACTAGAATTACCAGAGTCTACGAAAAAACTCGTAGATCCGGCCCACCTTAAAACCGTTCTCACCTATCTTTTGTCTTCTAAATGTGCCGATTAAGATGAGCAGCTGGCTATTCCATCCCCCACCGTCGCAGAACGTTCACTAAGTTTTCCCAGCTCATGCCTTGATGGATTATCTGGGAGTGACTGAACTGCTGGAATTTTACAGTGGAAATAATAGATCGTTATTTGGAACACACGCATTTCATGTGTGTTCCATTTCTACAGTAATCTGTGTAAACACATTGTTAAAACAGAAACTTTTTCATATTGTAGTAATAAATGTTACAAAATGTAGGCATAAACTATAGAATGTGTGAAGCCTGACATCCAAACATTAAATAAACACTTTCACAAAAGGTTCAAGGATGATGTAACTCCTTCCGTAAGTAACGCTAAGATTTGCAGAATCAGAGCACAGCAGCCTTGCCATGCCTTAGAGACCCGAGTTCGATTCCCCGCTGGGGAGGAAGTGTTTTTTTTTCTTTGTAACCTAAAATGGACATAAAATTTTTAAATTGGTATGCACTGTAAATCGTTAAGTTTAAAATGTCGATCGCGGTTATTTCTATTGATTAATTCATGCTTTTTTACTTAGAGTCAGAACAGGAGCTTATTCAGCTTCTGATCTGACTCTAACAGCGCCACAGTATAAATTCACACCCGATCTGACGCCGTTCATTTTCACATAATATTGCATTACTTTGACAATGTTTTCTGATTGGTACTATTCGTGTCATAAAATGATTTCATCAAAACATCACATACATTTGTCTCTTTCTTTTTTTAAAATGTGCGTTGATCACCGCCAGCATGTTGTAGCACACAGCAACTGGCCACCTGCATGTTCTTGCGCGCACTGAATAAGACAGCGCTATATGCAATCATCAGATTCAAATGTTAACAGTTCACACACACGCAAGGATCGTCTTTCGTACATTTACAACGTGTGTACCTGTTACAATGTACTCACTTCTCTCTATGCTGTGGTTTCTATTACACACCTGAAAGAAAGACAATATATGTGAAAACATCATCGCACTAATGCAATATTATTTGAAAATGAACCGTGTCAGATCGGGTGTGAATTTATGCTGGAACTGGAAATTCTCTGATGTGGAATCAGTTCTGTATGGTTGTGGGCGTGGGTGTGAGTGGTGGACATAACTGGGAATTACTGTGAATGTGCGTGGTGTTTTGAGATAATGAATAGAGCTGCAAATTACAGGTGCTTGTTCAGTGTAATAGGAACCATAGCACTGAGAGGTGTGTACACTGCAACAAGTAAACATGTCGTAAATGTAGGAAGGGAGCTCCTTGGGTGAGCTATAGCACATCTTTATGTGAAAACAGCAGTGTCAGATGGGGAGTGTCTGATGATTGCATATAGCGCTGAAGTTACTGCTCTTTACTTTGCTTTCCTCTGCATGTCCTGGAGTACAAAAGAAACAGCATACAATAACGTGGGGACTGGCAAGATTGGGGGGGGGGGGGGGGGGGGGACACGACACACGGTCGTATGTATCGTGATACACTGCAGAGCTATAGCGCGTCTTTATGTGAAAACAGCAGTGTCAGATGGGCTAGGGAAGGATCCTGAACACGACTAAGAGAATGAAAAGTGAATAAAAAAAAAACAAAAACAAAGCTAACCTTTACAAATATCATATATTACACCGGCTGTTACAGACTGAAATTAAATGTATCTTTTTATTCTAAAATAGTAAAAATAAGAGTAGTTCACTTCTCAAAAGGAAGTCGAGCAGGATCGAACTCGTGATTCCCAGTCAGCAACTGATACTGTTGTGCCACGGCAGCAGTCGTAGTAAATGAATGTCAATGTCACACACTAAGGCGGCTTTTTTTTTTCGACAGTTATATTTTTGAATAAAAGCGCACTTGTTCTGTTATATTTGTACCTTTCGTGAAAGTGTTTCTTTGATAATTGGACTTCAGGCTTCATACATTATATAGTTTATGCCTACATTTTGTCATTTACTACTAGAATATGAAAAACGTTTCTGTTTTAAAAATGTGATTACACAGATTACTGTAGAAAAAAACACACATGAAATGCGTGTATTCCAAATAACGATCTATTATTTCCAATGTAAAACTCCACTTCACTCCCAGATAATCAATCAAGGCATGAGCTGGGAGAAGTTTGTGCATGTTCTAAGTCGGTGGGGGGATGGAATAGCCGGCTGCTTGGAGTTTGTCTTTATCTACACATTTAGAAGACAAAAGACGATGGCGGAGAGGTGCGAACGGATTTAAGAACCGATTTAAGGTGGGACGGATCTACAAGCTTTTTCGTAGGCTCTGGTAATTCTAGTGTTAAAATATCACTAGATAATGATAAGTTATGATCTACCTGATTTCTTTATAAAACCATGCTGAAATTTTCGCCAAGGTTATAAATCCAGTTTGTTGTCACACTGTGGGAATCCCCATTTCTGCTATCCATTTACAGTAAATGTAAACCTTGCATTGTATTTTCATATTAATTAATGCCAATACTTGTTTACCTAAATTATACTTGAGTAACCACTTAATGGATATGCCAGTATTTTAAAGCTGTTATATATTTTATATTTGCATTACAGAAAAAGACAAAATAATGCTCACTATAATAAAAGGCCACTGAATGGGATTTTGCTTTCTGTCATGGCATTGAGCGTTATCGAGTATCATAAAATTTCACTGGTGTTAGTATCAAATACAACACTTCTGAAATTATGACATCCCTAGTCAGTACATCAAACTTTCTTTTTCTGCACAATTTATATATGCTTTTTTTATATGGTTTTATTTTGTGCAATACACTGCTTCATTTAAAAATAGAGCAACAAGTATAATAAACAGGGCACAAATGTCAAGCATTCAGCAACAAGGTTAATCAACAATATAATATCAGCCATAAAAAATTCCTGATCAAAGCATCCCTGGAAGATAATAACTTATCAGGCAGCCTGTGCGGTGTCAACTCTGGGCAGCCTGTGCTGCGTTGGAAGAAACTTCCAGAATGACAACCATCACAGCAACACTACATTGATATGGGCTTTATGGAAAAGTGGAAAGATATAAGCCAGTAAAAAACACATGGAAGTATACTTGGTGTTTGCAAAAAGGCACCTAAAGGACTCTCAGGCTGTGGGAAAAAAATTATCTGGTCTAATGTCAACAAGATTAGAATAATATCTGGAGGAAACCAAGCACTGTTCACTATGCAACACCCTTCCAACAGTGGAGCACAGGGGTGGCAGTTGGGGACTGACAGACTAGACAGGGTTGAGGGAAAGTTGAATAGAGAAAAGTAAAGCATTCTTAAAAAAACATGTTCCACAGCAGTCTGGGCCTCAAATTGAGCTGAAAATTGTCTTTCCAATAAGACAAAGACCCTAAAGCACAAAGTAAAGGAAAAAGAGAAGTGGTTTTCTGATAAATCTAGAAATGTCCTTGAGTGGCCCAGCCAGAGTCTGGATTTAAATCTAATCAAAAATTTCTAGCAAGACTTGAAAATAGCTGTGCATCAATGGGCTCCATTCCAACTGGCAGAGCTTGAGAGGATTTGCAAAGAACAAAATGGGGGGGGTGGAGATCCAGGTTTACGAAACCTTGTTGCATCATATCCAAAGACTACAAGCTGTAATCACTGCCAAAGGTCCTTCAACTAAGCATTGAGTCAAGGTTCTGAATATGCATCTCAATACGATATTTTAACTTTGTTTAATAAATCTGCAAATCTGTCAGTCTGGGATACTGAGTGTTTGATGGGGGAAAAAATAAATTTAAATGATTTCACCACAAGCCCACAACATAGTAAAATGTGAAAAAAGTCAAAGGAGTCTAAAACTTTCTAAATCCAGTGTGCATCCTTATGATTCAAAAAAATTGATTATATAGTTTAAAATGCTAGTCAATTTCCACATGGCCCTAAAACACATTTTATTATAATTTGCTTGAAGTTCTTTGCATAGTAAATAGCTATGTCTAATGAAGACAGACGAAATGTGATAAAACAAATATCAATTGAAACATTTTTTTGTATTTTACAACCCTACTGGGAAAAAGCCGACACTGAAATTCAGGAGTTAACCGCAATGCCACATGGCAAATAAGAAAAGTTGAGAAACATCTAATTAGACATATAAGCCATTCCTCGGCTAGTAGTGAAACAGTGAAAGACAGTGGAAAAAACAGGATAGAGGTGAGGGGTAGAGTGAGTTACATGATATGATGAAAGTCTTATGAATTAATAAGATTTTACTTATAATTGTTATTCTGTTATTTTTAAACACTATATCATTAAAATATAAAATAATACAATAAAGCAGAACAAAATGTAATTTGTAATTCAGTCATATCAGAATATGTTTCTGTAATCATTGGCCTGCTTGGTGTTTGCAGTTATACTGCTTGATAGTAAAAAACAGAATTGCATGACATTTTCATTTGTTGCCACACCGCCTGTTTTAGGACAGTATCATGTAACTCTGACTAGTAAGCACAAATAATTTTTCTAAGTCCAAAGCCAGCATGAATATATGAGGTAGTGATGTCTGTATTTTCTAACTTGCATGACAGGCCACTGTAGCAGCACTTATTTAACTTAAACAATATATTTCAAAAAAGGAGGATAAACCCATTAAAATAAATAAAGCCTAATTAGACTTTTAATACACTACTATTCTATCTGGATCATTTAAAAAGAAAAACAAATTGCTGTGAGTGGGCACTCATTTTTATAAAAAAAACTGGACATAATCTTTAATTGCTTGATGTTGTGTTGAAAATTTCCATGGTGATTGAATGCAGTATAAAACCACTTCAGCCTAGGAGAAATTTACATAGAAGTGGTCACCAAACAGAACTATTTGTTTTAATAATATTAATATTACATTTTATTTATTTGTAGGCGCCTTTCTAAACACTCAAGGACACCAAACAATAGACAAAAAACAAACTATAAACAAAAGTAAAATACAAAAGTTAAAATCAGACAGCAATTGTAATCAATGTTTTGGGGTGTGTTTCCAAATTCTAGACATTAACCAAAATGCCATAAGTGAACTGAGGTTGTGTAAATTACCACAGAAAAGTAGAAATGTCAGAAATATTCAAAAGTGTTGGCAAAGATAAATCATAAGTATGGTTATAATTAGAGTTAAGGAGACAATGCAGACTGTGATTTTCTCTAAGCTCTATTCCATGTTACAACTACAATATATAAACATTGTTTATATGAAATCAAATAACATGTTCGATAAGCATGCACCAAATACTTGGTCACAAAAATACCAGGACAAAAAGAGCACAATAAGGCACATTTTGTATTAAGTTGAATGAGTAAAAGCTGCAAATGTTTTGCCAAATGTATGACCCTATTTCCATTAGTCTTTTATACTTGTTATGGACGATGCTTTCAAACAGCACCTACTGTTTTTGACGGAATGAGGAATATGTCAAACCACATTACATGGTGGGGTACGAACCTCATCGTTAGAGGATTATTAGTATATATGTTTTCTTTACCACAACACTTCACAAAAGCAAACACCAACAGAAAAAGAAACTAAGAAGGAAAAGGGATCATATCAAGAGAAATTTAATCAAGAAGTAAAAGAACACTATATAAACAATTAGGGGTCAGTGCTACGGCCATTGGTATTTTTAATATATATATATATATATATATATATATATATATATATATATATATATATATATACACATACATACATACATACAGTGGAGCAAAAAAGTATTTAGTCAGCCACCAATTGTGCAAGTTCTCCCACTTAAAAAGATGAGAGAGGCCTGTAATTTTCATCATAGGTATACCTCAACTATGAGAGACAAAATGAGAAAGAAAAATCCAGAAAATCACATTGTCTGATTTTTTGAAGAATTTATTTGCAAATTATGGTGGAAAAAAAGTATTTGGTCAATAACAAAAGTTCATCTCAATACTTTGTTATATACCCTTTGTTGGCAATGACAGAGGTCAAACGTTTTCTGTAAGTCTTCACAAGGTTTTCACACACTGTAGCTGGTATTTTGGCCCATTCCTCCATGCAGATCTCCACTAGAGCAGTGATGTTTTGGGGCTGTCGCTGGGCAACACGGACTTTCAACTCCCTCCAAAGATTTTCTATGGGGTTGAGATCTGGAGACTGGCTAGGCCACTCCAGGACCTTGAAGTGCTTCTTACGAAGCCACTCCTTCGTTACCCAGGCGGTGTGTTTGGGATCATTGTCATGCTGAAAGACCCAGCCACGTTTCATCTTCAATGCCCTTGCTGATGGAAGGAGGTTTTCACTCAAAATCTGACGATACATGGCCCCATTCATTCTTTCCTTTACACGGATCAATCGTCCTGGTCCCTTTGCAGAAAAACAGCCCCAGAGCATGATGTTTCCACCCCCATGCTTTACAGTAGGTACGGCGTTCTTTGGATGCAACTCAGCATTCTTTCTCCTCCAAACACGACGAGTACAGCTTTTACCAAAAAGTTCTATTTTGGTTTCATCTGACCATATGACATTCTTCCAATCCTCTTCTGGATCATCCAAATGCTCTCTAGCAAACTTCAGACAGGCCTGCACATGTACTGGCTTAAGCAGGGGGACACGTCTGGCACTGCAGGATTTGAGTCCCTGGCGGCGTGGTGTGTTACTGATGGTAGCCTTTGTTACTTTGGTCCCAGCTCTCTGCAGGTCATTCACTAGGTCCCCACGTGTGGTTCTGGGATTTTTGCTCACCGTTCTTGTGATCATTTTGACCCCACGGGGTGAGATCTTGCGTAGAGCTCCAGATCGAGGGAGATTATCAGTGATCTTGTACGTCTTCCATTTTCTAATAATTGCTCCCACACTTGATTTCTTCACACCAAGCTGCTTACCTATTGCAGATTCAGTCTTCCCAGCCTGGTGCAGGTCTACAATTTTGTTTCTAGTGTCCTTTGACAGCTCTTTGGTCTTGGCCATAGTGGAGTTTGGAGTGTGACTGTTTGAGGTTGTGGACAGGTGTCTTTTATATTGATAACGAGTTCATACAGGTGCCATTAATACAGGTAACGAGTGGAGGACAGAGGAGCATCTTACAGAAGAAGTTACAGGTCTGTGAGAGCCAGAAATCTTGCTTGTTTGTAAGTGACCAAATACTTACTTTCCACCATAATTTGCAAATAAATTCTTTAAAATCAGACAATGTGATTTTCTGGATTTTTTTTCTCATTTTGTCTCTCATAGTTGAGGTATACCTATGATTAAAATTACAGGCCTCTCTCATCTTTTTAAGTGGGAGAACTTGCACAATTGGTGGCTGACTAAATACTTTTTTGCCCCACTGTGTATTATATATTATAGGTGGATTAGCAGATAATTTAGAATCTGTTATATCATTACAGAAGTACTTGGAAAGCATACAGGCTTGGGCAGACTTGTGGCAGATGAAATTTAATGTCAGTAAATGTAAAGTACAGTGATACCTTGAGATACGAGTTTAATTCGTTCCGTGACCAAGCTCGTAAGTCAAAATGCTTGTATCTCAAATTAATTTTTTCCACTGAAATTAATTGAAATGAGATTAATTCGTGCCAGCCCCCCAAAAAACCACCCCAATTTTTTGTTAAATGTTTTCAACATAAGAAAAATTTATTTATAATGAACAAATATTGTATACAAACAAAATAAAACCTAATACATAAAAGAGAATCTAAAGAAATAAACAGACGTTGGCAAAGCAGATTAGCATATTGTAATGTTTTTTCTTTCACTTCACTTTTGCTTAACTTAATTTTCTTTTTCACTAGTTTTTTTTCTTTTTTGCCACGCTTTCATCACTTTCATTCGCAGGGCGTTTCAATAGAAACCTGTCCAAGAAGCTTTGTTTAGTCCTCCCCTTTAGAATGTTTCTGAAATGAGTTAGGCAAGTGTCATTAAATAGCGAGGCTGCACGTTCAGTTTCTTCTCAGTAAAGTCAGGCGTTAGGCAAGTGACATTAAATAGCGGCGCTGCAAGTTCAGTTTCATTTCAATAAAGTCAGGCGTTAGGCAAGTGTCATTAAATAGCGCAGCTGCACGTTCAGTTTCTTTTCAATAAAGTCAAGCGTTAGGCAAGTGTCATTAAATAGCGCAGCTGCACGTTCAGTTTCTTTTCAATAAAGTCAAGCGTTAGGCAAGTGACATTAAATAGCGTGGCTGCACGTTCACTTTCTTTTCAGTAAAGTCAGGCTTTAGGCAAGTGACATTAAATAGCGGCGCTGCAAGTTCAGTTTCATTTCAATAAAGTCAGGCGTTAGGCAAGTGACATTAAATTGCGGCGCTGCAAGTTCAGTTTCATTTCAATAAAGTCAGGCGTTAGGCAAGTGACATTAAATAGCGGCGCTGCAAGTTCAGTTTCATTTCAATAAAGTCAGGCGTTAGGCAAGTGACATAAAATTGCTGCGCTGCAAGTTCAGTTTCATTTCAATAAAGTCAGGCGTTAGGCAAGTGACATTAAATAGCGCGGCTGCAAGTTCAGTTTCTTTTCAATAAAGCCAAGCGTTAGGCAAGTGATACTAAATAGCGCAGCTGCACGTTCAGTTTCTTTTCAATAAAGTCAGGCGTTAGGCAAGTGTCATTAAATAGCGCCACTGTATGATCATTTATAATTTTTTCAGGGTGTTTCTTTTCTTTAAAGTTCGAAACTTTTTCCCACATTGCAAACACTTCCTTTATCTCACTTTAAGAGATAACCTCCTCCGCGATACCGATCTCCTGCAGAACCTCCGTATGTTGTTGCGTATGTAGTTCCTTCAACTCCTCTGTCGTCAGTTCCTCGGAATGTGCGGGGACAAGCTCTTTGATGGCTCGTATTTCGAATTTTGGCTCGTAACTCAAGACAAAAAAAATCGACCTAGTGATGGCTCGTATCTCAAAAAACTCGTACATTGGGGCACTCGTATCTCAAGGTATCACTGTATTACACATAGGAAGCAAAAATTTTAGGTATAAATACACAATGGGCAGTCTGAAAATCGAGAGTACACCTTATGAGAAGGATTTAGGAGTCATAGTGGACTGTAAGCTATCGACTTCCTGACAGTGTTCAGAAGCCATTAAGAAGGTTAACAGAATGTTAGGTTATATAGCTCAGTGTATGGAGTACAAGTCCAAGAAGGTTATGCTCAACCTTTACAATGCACTGGTGAGGCCTCATCTTGAGTACTGTGTGCAGTTTTGGTCTCCAGGCTACAAAAACGACATAGCAGAGCTAGAAAAGTTCCAGGGAAGAGTGACTAGGCTGATTCCAGGGCTACAGGGGTTGAATTAGGAGGAAAGATTAAAAGAGCTGAGCCTATACTGTTTAAGCAAAAGAAGATTACGAAGTGACATGATTGAAGTGTTTAAAATTATGAAGGGAATTAGTACAGTGGATCGAGACTGTTATTTTGAAATGAGTTCATCAAGAACACGGGGACACAGTTGGAAACTTGTTAAGGGTAAATTTCGCACAAACCTTAGGAAGTTTTTCCTTACACAAAGAACGATAGACACTTGGAATAAGCTACCAAATAGTGTGATAGACAATAAGACTTTAGGAACTTTCAAAACTCGACTTGATGTTTTATTGGAAGAAATAAGTGGATAGGACTGGAGAGCTTTGTTGGGCTGAATGGCCTGTTCTCATCTAGAGTGTTCTAATGTTCTGGTGCATGCTGTCAACGCAGCACCAGGGGGGAAAAAAAAAGAAAGACAACTATATGTGACAACTTTCATAAACAATGGGTATTCATATGACTTGTCAGTGATCAAATGAACAAAGCACCTGGCAAGCTAATTCCGCTCACATTTTGCCACAATTTTAATTTATATATTAATTTATCTATTTTCAGTTCATTTTTAGTAGGCACGTTCTAAAAAAAATTGACTTCAATAAAAGTAATTTTTAGGGATGTTCCGATCGATCGGCCGCCAAAATGTTTTAGAAATATACTCAGATATGGGGATAAATATTTGAGAAGTAAACTGCAAGAGAATGATTATATTTGTATATTATGTTCAACAGCAAATCAAATTAATAATATATTGAACAATTATAAAAGTAAAGATGAATAAATCTGACTCTGCAGCCGCATGAATAAAAGGTAAAGTACCACTTCCATTTAACGGAAATAGGCCAAAAGTTGATAGAAATCTATTTTGCATCAAATATTTGTATGCAAAATTTGGTTGACCGAAGTGAAAATGTACTCAAATCATCATGTTTACACACACAGACATAATTCCAAAAACAGTATATTTGGACTCTGGGAGGTCTAAAACATTGAGATTCATCAAAGTTGCAACATTGAATTTTCAGATGATTACAATACTTTCTCTATACTTTGAATACGAGAAAGTAAAAAGGACTTGATCAATGAAAAGGCTGAACACAAAAAAAAACAAAATTTTCAGGTCCTGCTTTTTTAACCTTTACGATAATTTAGTTGTAGTGCTTCTTTATGCACTTTAGGTATTACAGCAGTTGAGCCAACACATGTTCTTATTTTAGTTCTATTCTTTGGCAGCAAACTTCCTGCAGTGTAAACAAAGAGCAGCGAGTCGAAGCGTGTTTTATCAGTGAATAAGAGGTATAATTAGCCTTTACATTAAAGAAAGTGGAGTAATAAAACTAAAGAGAAAAAAATAACCGGAGAAGTCGTCATATGTGCAACTAGACAAATGGCAAGAACAGCTACTTCAAGGAATTCAGATCTTTATTTTGTCCTTTAAATTAAAACAGATACTGAGTGACTGTGGACAGCCTGCTTGTTTAAAATGCAGCTGGTTAAACTTTTAATTGAGAAAAGAAATGATAAAGATTAGGTTGAAATTGCTGTTTTTTAAGATTTGTACTGTTTATTAATTGATGTGTCACACTGCATAGGTTTTTAACTATGCCTTGTTTCAGGGTAGTACATCCATCCATCCATCCATTTCCCAACCCGCTGAATCCAAACAGGGTCACGGGGGTCTGCTGGAGCCAATCCCAGCCAACACAGGGCACAAGGCAGGGAACCAATCCCGGGCAGGGTGCCAACCCACCGCAAGACACACACAAACACACCCACACACCAAGCACACACTAGGGCCAATTTAGAATCGCCAATCCACCTAACCTGCATGTCTTTGGATTGTGGGAGGAAACCGGAGCGCCCGGAGGAAACCCACGCATACACGGGGAGAACATGCAAACTCCACGCAGGGAGGACCCGGGAATCGAACCCAGGTCCCCAGGTCTCCCAACTGCGAGGCAGCAGCGCTACCCACTGCGCCACCGTGCTGCCCAGGGTAGTACATTATAGAAAAAAATAAACCATATGACAGCATGTAATTATGAGAAGAATTTTATTTTATTTTACTCCATATGTATTATTAGTGCTGGGCGGTATACCGGTTCATACCGAAAACCGTTTTTAATTTTTTTTATGATATGGATTTTTCTTATACCGCAACACCGGTTTAAATTGCCTAAACAATGTTCAGAACGTGGCGCAGTGGGAAACTGTTTAAGTGGGGACCTTTTTCACTGCTACACCGCTAAACACAGATTTGTTGCACTAGGGCTCTTTTTCACTGCTACACCACCAAATAGTGGGCGGCAGCATAGGCATGCCGCGCGGTGAAAATGGACAGAGAGCATTCCGAAACTGAACTAAAAGTAAAGTTGAACATGTGATGAACAGAAGAACTTCTGCCGAAAAAAAGAAGTCACGTCCGTCGCCTGGAGATACTTTAGTTTTAAAAGGTCAGATGTGTAAATACTGTTTCTATACTACTGGATAATACTGCAAGCCAAGTTGTACTTGTTTTTGTACTTGCTAGTGTATGTTTTGCTTGTATTCATTCTGCGATGTGCTATCGACTCGTTCAGAGATGGGCGCAACTCTGAATGGATGGCATAATTAAACATGTATAACGAAGGTATTTTTAAAGTTCTGAACACTCCGTCGGCTAAGTTAATAATTAGTTTTAATTTCACAAAGACGTTTATCGTGTTGTGATTGGTAATTATCGTGTGGTTTTGGTAGAGAGCTGGAATATCATGAAGTGAATGGATTCTGTGCGGTGATTGCTGCAGGCGCCCGCTCTTAGTGCGGAGGAAGTCAGTTTAAGAAGCGTAGTGATTAACAACTGGGTAGGGGAACGCAACACAAAGCATTTCATGTGCTGCATTAATTTATGACGAGGTTTGACAAAATCTAGTAAATTAAACATTGATTTTAAGAAGAAGTTTAGTTTACGACATTCTACTTTAATTATGAAGTAAACTATGAAAATAAAGTGGAAATGTCGACTTTAATCTAGACATAAACGGCTAGAATAAAGTGGAAATGTCGACTTTAATCTCGACATAAACGGCTAGAATAAAGTGGAAATGTCGACTTTAATCTCAACATATAGTTTGTTTTTTTCTTCCCTATGTCCGTATTGTTTTTTTCTTCACCATGGCCCTAATACGATTCCGTAGGGCTATACCACAAATAGCATTATAAATGCAAGTTGAAGGTATATTATTTATGCATATAGCTTAGCTTGAAGCAACGTCCATATTTATGCAGTTTGCCTAAATGATGGTTCAGTTGGTAAAGATGTCATCACCAAGTTGCACTTGTTTTATTTTATTTTAATTTGGTGAATACTGTGTAATTCACCTGGCCTTGAAGTCTTGTAGTAATAGTACAACTATCAATAATAATACTATTATTTATTTTATTGTTATTATTTATTAGTTTAAATATTATGCAGTTTAATGATGATAAAGTTGTTTAAAAAGTCACTTTAACGTGTCAGTGAACAGAGATTGTTAACATTAACAGAAAGTGTAGTTGTTTTACAAAAATTAATTGATATTTATTCCTTTTCTAAGACATATTCAGTGCAATACAACTTTTGACAAGCACTTCTGGATATTTTACTAAGTCTAAATGCCTCTTTGTATGGTTGAAAATATGTTGTCAAAATTATAGTTTGTTTTTGCAAAATTTGTTCAATAAAAAGGTTCTATATTTTGACTGCATCTGTCATGCAATGTGATACCTTCTCCATTAGTGCTACCCCCTTGAAAACTATCACTTTATGGGCAATGCAAACCTGTATTAATACTTGTGTGCACATTAAAATGTTTTTTTTTGTACAATGTACAATACTCTTGACAGTGGAATACAGTAATCCCTCACTTATCGCGGGAGATAGGTTCCAAGGCCGACCGCGATAACTGAATTTCTGCGAAGTAGGGACACCATATTTATTTAATAATTTAACGTTTATTTGGACGTTTTTAAACCCTCCCTGTATTGTTTACAACCCACCCTTTACTCTATTAACAACAGGGACAACTGCTAAGCAATATGAAATCGGTAGATAAGTTTACATTTACTGTATAGCGAAGTACACGTAGCTATATATGACGTGATGAATATGCTGCGCAGTAAAAATGATGACGATGAAAGTGATGATCCCCTGAATGCAGTATAAAGAGCACGTTAATATTGAATGAGTGAGATGAGATGAGACTTCCTGGTTAATGCAGCACTGCGTCGCTGAGCCAATCAGCAGCACACAGGAACTTAACTGCGTGCTCTGATTGGGTAGCTTCTCAGCCATCCGCCAATAGCATCTCTTGTATGAAATCAACTGGGCAAACCAACTGAGGAAGCAACTATCAGAAGTAAAAAGACTAATTGTCCGCAGAAACCCGCGAAGAAGCGAAAAATCTGCGTTATATATTTAGATATGCTTACATATAAAATCCGCGAAGTCGTGAATCCGCGAAAAGTGAACCGCGAAGTGGTGACGGATTACTGTAGCTTATTCTGCCAGTAATTGCAGTGGAAAATATGGTTAACATCCACTCATGCATGGGGAAAAAAATACCGTTGAATACCGTGAAACCGGGATAATTTAGAAAAATACCATGATATAGAATTTTGGTTATACCGCCCACCCCTAGCAGAGAATGTGCTTCATTTGGGACTCCGTAAGCAACTGCTTGTTTGACACAAAGTCAAACCAGCAAAGGATTCTCTGGAGAGACACAATGCCAAAGGAGAACAGTCTTTATCTAAAGTCACGGGATAGCGTCCATGTCTCTCAACAATATAGCAAAACAGGAAGCACCAGGACTCTAAAGACTTGAACCTTCGTCCTTTTGCAAAGATATTGGGAGCACCCCACACTCCTATCCAGTGACCTCATGACCCCCATGCTCTCCCAGTCAGTCTACTCACTCCATAGGCAGAGTCACTTAAGACATGAATGTTGCTGCCAAGGTCGTCGAGGTAAGTGAACCACTTGACAAGGTTAACATTCTCTCTGCAGACAAACACGCTGCTGATGGGTGTGCCCAAGAGGTTATTAAAGGCATGGCTCTTGGTTTTGATCCAGGATACTCGCAATCCCAGATACTCAAGACTCCTCACTCAGTCTCTCGAGAACCCTAATTAGAGCCTTCATTGACTCCGCAAAGATCACAGCATCGTCAGCAAAGTCAAGTTCAATTAATCTTTCTTCACAAAAAGATGCCCCACAGCCACTGGACCTCACAACCCTGCCTAACACCAAGTCCATGCAAGCACTGAACACAGTAGGAGCAAGAACACACCCCTGATGAACCCCAGAATCAACTGGGAAAAATGCAGAGGTTCTGCCTCCACTCTGCACAGCACTCACAGTACCAGCGTACAGGCCGGCCATTATATCCAGCAACTTTGAGGGGATCTCAGGATGTCCCATAAGGCAACTCGATCAACTGAGCCAAATGATTTACAAAAATTGACGAAGGCTGCACAGAAAGTCTGCTGATATTCACATTTACATTCCACGAGAACCCTCCGTGCCAGGATGCGTTCAATGATAGACTTCATAGGCATAAAACCAGACTGCTCCAGTCACAGGTAGGTGAACAAGTCATCAAGGATCTTACTGAGGATGAGCCTAGGAAGAACCTTACCTGGCACCTAAAGCAGTGTTATCCCTCTATAGCTGCAGCAATACAGGCGATCACCCTTCCATTACCAAATAGGGACAACAAGTCCCATTTTCCAGTCAGGATGATGCCCGTCTCCCACAAGGAAGCAAAGATTGCTTGCAATGCCTTACCACCAGCCTGGAGAAGTTCACCCTAGATAGCACAGATCCCTGCAGCTTTCCCTACCATCAGCTGGTTCACCACCTCTGCAATCCCAGCGAGATTGGGTGGTTCACAGTTAATTAGAGGATCAGCCTCAAGAACCGTGGACCCAGAGATGTCCAACGTCCCACCCAGATGATCAGCTTTAAACAACTGCTCAAATAAGCCAGGCCAGCAGGTCACAAATGCAGCTTTTTCCGTAAAAACCATTCCATCACCTGCCCTGACTGCGACTCCCTGAGGAACAGATTCGTATGTGCATAATGCTTCGATTCCTCCGCAAGCAGGATGTGGGGGACTAGACCACAGATGGTGTGTAGATAACAAGATGGATTAAAAAAAATTATCGATTAGTTAAGTTAGGTTGGACCTCAAAGGAACAGTTTAAAGAAATGTCAAGAGAGAGGGCGCGATCACTACAACCATAAATAGTATCAGAGTAAGGAGGAGTTCAGCAGAAGTAAAAGATGTTACCCTTTGCAAGAAAATTGGGAGGAGTGCTTAGAGGTTTTTTTTCTCAGAGCAGTTTCATGTGGTCTTATCAGTAACAGGACTAGGGTCAGCCCATAGACTACTTGGCACATGCTCACAGAACACCAGTGGCCCATAGACAACACTTGGGAGAACCACTGGTCTAAACAAACCTTAAGAGAAAAGTTAAAATTCTTCATAAAGAAAGCAAAGAAAATTTATTCCCTATGAACAAAGCGCTTACTTAAAATATTCTGTATGTGGGAGGTCACAAGAACAGATAATTTGGTACCAAGTTCATACCAAAATGACAAAAACTTAATAGTACTACAGTAGTAATATCGTTATAACTGAGTGAAAGCCAGTACCACACTGATAAGTGACTGCAAATGAATGTATTACTTCAGCAGGCACAATTAAAGGAAAAAAAAAGTTTGTATTAACTCTTTTAGGGCGGATGTCGACTTTTGTCGACAGGAGGGGTTGAAGGCGAATGTCGACAAAAGTCGACATCCAGGGATAGAGGGCGACAATCAGCTGTTAATGGCGACAAATCTCAGTCACGTCACAGGCATTCCCTCTGTGCTTGGAGGAATGCTAGACTCGTTGACTCGGCAAATAAACATTGCATGTGCGTGAGTTGCGAAATGTAAACAGGCAAGATGGCACCGACATGTGAAAAGGCAGCGAAGCAAGTGCAGAAAAGAAAACACTCGCATTATGCGCATTATCGCGGAGTCAGACTCTTAATTTTTCAGAATCTGACTTTATTGGCAGTGATCAGGAGATCGAGCAAGAGAGTTAGAAGCAGGCATCAGCTGATCAGACACCAGCCGATGCCGCGCCAGCGGATCTGCTGCCAGTTGCGTGCCTTCGCGCAGCCGATGCATCTACGGCAAGGTTCGCATGGGATAAATACACAGACATTGATCCATTGAGAGCTGATCTGGCTACCGGAGTTTACAAGACGGCATGGCTTGCTGTTGGACACGACAGATCACCAGCTGCTGTACTTCAGGCTGCTCTCTCCTGATGCTGCTTTTCAGCTACTGTCAGACGAGACAAACAGGTAGGCAGAGATTTTTTTTGAATCGCGGGCTGCGTTTGCATCGCATTCTCGTTTTTCAAAGTGGAAACCCACAACGAAAGACGAGATGAAGCGCGCTGTGGCATTACAAATAGAGATGAGACAGAATTGGTGATATAACTTCAGGGAGCATTGGTCCAAACGTGTTTTGTCCCCTGGTGGCTTAGGTACGTGCTGCTGCAAAGTTTTATTCACTTCTGTAATAAACAGAAGCAAATCCCATGGGGTGAGCCAGGTTATAATGCCATACATAAAGTTCATAAAGTATCAGAAGATGAAAAGAGGTGACAATACAGTTTTCATGCTGGCAGAAAACTTGGTGGCAGTGGCATGGCATGATGGCAAATGGGTGACTTGTCTCTCTACAGTACACACTAACAATATATGTTAGAAAGTGCAGCAACAGACAATTGAAAAATAGGCACCAAAGCAACACGTATTGTAAGGAGTGCAATGTGGCAATGACTGAAATTGGCTGCTTTGAGCGAGATCAGACTTTGCTGTGTAAAATGTATGTGATATGTATGTGAAATCATAGAGTATGCAGGCTCATACAACATGCAAGACAGTAACATTTGTCAAAAGTAAATATTTTTTGTTGATTTAATATGTTAAACAATTGCTTTGTGTTCTTTTTTAAAAAATGTTACTTTTTGGAAAAATATTCAGCCCTGGGAGAAAAGAAACAAAAAAAAAATTAGCCCTAAAAGAGTTAAAATAACACATGAAATGGCTTACAGCAATGACAATATGGAACTGCATTAACACATGTCAAAAAGAAAAAGAGCAGAAGTCATGTTTTGAAATGCTTTGCATATGAGGCAGGAGAATTTTAATACATAATTTCCAGAATCATGCTTTACAATTTAAAAGAAAAAAAAAAAGAAAACACAAACACACACAGATGGACGTTTATTATTACCACTTGTAATTCTTTGACTTGTAGATGGTAAAATTATTCCATTTTTAATACCATGTCCTACACAGTCCTGATAAAGGAACAAAGACTTTGCATTAATTCTCTTACTGGACATCTAGTGTTTTCTGTTCAAGGATCCATCAATTTTCTAACTAGCACATGCACTTCAGGGTCACAGGGGAAACCTCAGACATATCCAGAATCACTCAAAGCAAGTAAATATCCAGTTAAGTTTCAAATGAAGTGCCTGTCTGACGTGTGTACACTGGAGATGAAATGACTTTTGCCATTTGCTCATATCAAAATAAAATTTATTTAAATGGCTTTCTAGTAATGTGACATGTACTGCATTAACAGAAATGCAGACACAGTTACAGCAATGCAAACAAAACTGCATACTGAATATGAATCTACACATGCTAAATTTATGTTGGTCGTTTGGTTTTTGAAGGTAAATTAATATTCATGAGTATAACCCCTAACAAATTATGAAAGTAGTGAAAACACATGCAGTATATGATATATTTGAATGGTATATTGGTGAATGTACTATAATCACTCGGTTACAATTAATTGAATACAAGTAACATCAGTCCATTAATCTTTTTACACGTTAGACAATAAAGTTTGATGACTCTTAGAAGATACTTTGAAAATAGAACAAAGGCTGTTTTTACACAAGTTCTTGCATAATGGACTAATGCAAAACTGACAAGCCCCAAGAGTTTGTAAATTTTCAAATGTGAATCAATTTGTCTCTTCCATTAAATATTATTCTCTAGTAACTTTATGAGCTAATGATACAAATATAAAACTTAAAATGGCAAATGTTTGAAACCTAATATAGGGAGTCCCTGACAAATCAGAATTTAAAAGCATGTTACAAAAAGAGCCTTTTGTCCATTTTCTGCTACTTTGGTTTAACTAACAACAACTAGGGATGCTCCGATTGATCAGATGCCAATGTAAATCAGATGATTTTCATACAAAAAGAGTCAATCACTGATCTGTAAATTGGCCAATCACAAAAATTATCTTTCACCCCTTTTTTTCTAATTTTTATGTTAAATTAGTTGCAGTGCTCATTGAGGTATTATAGTAGTAGAGAAGTATGTGTCTTTTTTTTTTTTAATAAAATAAATAAATAAACAGTAAATCTCCTGTAGTGTAAACAAAGAGCAGCAAGTCAAGTCTTAAGAGCAACAGGAGATTGGAATATTAACCTTTACATTAAAGAAGGTAGAGGAATAAACTGAGGAAAAGGAACTGGATTAATCGGCCAGTGCAATTATACAAACAGCAAGAAAAGCTCCTGTAATGAATTTAGACCTTTTAAATTTGTTGTTTAATTAAAACAGACACTGTTGAGTTTGGACAGCAAGCTTGTATTAAGTGCAGCAGCTAACATTTTAATTGGAAATAGAAAAGATAAAGTTTTAAATTGCTACTTAGTACACAATATGCTTATTTGCTTAACAGCAACACTTGTCTTTTACTTATAAACTAGTTAAGCATGTTAGCCTCCTTGATAAACATTTTACAAACATTTGTGGATATTTTTTATCCACATTTATTGTGTTTATTTTGTTTGTGTGTGTCATACTGTACAGGTTTTGGTAAGAAACAAGTACTACATAATTAAAATGGTAATTCATTTGTTCTTGATAATTACATCTCAAGAATTCTAAATGCGTAGCTGGTTGTACATGAAGAAACACACATTTGTATAAATATAATAAACGTACATTTTAACAGCAAACAATAGCTGCAGTGCAATTAATTATTAAACAGATTAAATATCATTAAAAAGTAAAAATGCACTTACATGTAAGTAGTGTTTAATTATCAATATCAATTAAGCAATTGTGTGAGTATGCATGTCATATAAACACATGCATGTGTATATTTTTTTTTGTCAGATAAATTATAAAAACTACTTTTTTTAATTAAAGTTTGCTTCAGACGGGTATATTACTGAATAAATTTAATAATATCACAACTTGTAATTACGAGAAGCATTTTATTTTATGCCGTAAGTACTAAGAATAAACACCTTTGTACATACTGTTTTATTAGTTAAAGTATGCATTTCAAAGAAGCTTTAGTTTTTTTTATGGTCACTGAAGAATAAGCCTACAGAATTTAACTTTAATAGTAAAAAATGAACAGTTAACAACTGCGACTACAGTTTTATTATAACAACGCCAAAGTTAGCACTTTAATATAAGACATAAGGCTTCTGTGCAACAGGTTATGCAGGAGCTTGGTGTAAAAAGGTTTTTAAGGGGGTAAAGAAAACAAAAATAAAAAAATTCTTTATTGGAATTGGCTAATCAAGTAACATAAAATCAGTATCTGCCTTAAAAAAATGTGACAAAAGCATCTCTAGCTACACCTTCATCATCCTTCACTCAATATTAATTTTCTACTTCTCAAAACAAATGAGTGACATTTCTTAGAATTTTTACAGCTGGCAAATGTTATGTTGTACACATTTTTATTCAAAAACGCAATCTACTATTATTTCCATACATGTTGAAATAAGCCTCCCAGCACTAGAAAAGTGTCAGTGAATGTGTCAGAACAACCAGGTAGAAAATATTATGAAATATCTACAACAGTACTATCCATCCATCCATCCATTGTCTCCCGCTTATCCGAGGTCGGGTCGCGGGGGCAGCAGCTTGAGCAGAGATGCCCAGACTTCCCTCTCCCCGGCCACTTCTTCTAGCTCTTCCGGGAGAATCCCAAGGCGTTCCCAGGCCAGTCGAGAGACATAGTCCCTCCAGCGTGTCCTGGGTCTTCCCCGGGGCCTCCTCCCGGTTGGACGTGCCCGGAACACCTCACCAGGGAGGCGTCCAGGAGGTATCCTGATCAGATGCCCGAGCCACCTCATCTGACTCCTCTCGATGCGGAGGAGCAGCGGCTCTACTCTGAGCCCCTCCCGGATGACTGAGCTTCTCACCCTATCTTTAAGGGAAAGCCCAGACACCCTGCGGAGGAAACTCATTTCAGCCGCTTGTATTCGCGATCTCGTTCTTTCGGTCACTACCCATAGCTCATGACCATAGGTGAGGGTAGGAACATAGATCGACTGGTAAATTGAGAGCTTCGCCTTGCGGCTCAGCTCCTTTTTCACCACGACAGACCGATGCAGCGGCCGCATTACTGCGGATGCCGCACCGATCCGCCTGTCGATCTCACGCTCCATTCTTCCCTCACTCGTGAACAAGATCCCGAGATACTTGAACTCCTCCACTTGAAGCAGGATCTCGCTACCAACCCTGAGAGGGCACTCCACCCTTTTCCCGGCTGAGGACCATGGTCTCGGATTTGGAGGTGCTGATTCTCATTCCAGCCGCTTCACACTCAGCTGCGAACCGATCCAGAGAGAGCTGAAGATCACGGCCTGATGAAGCAAACAGGACAACATCATCTGCAAAAAGCAGTGACCCAATCCTGAGCCCACCAAACCGGACCCCCTCAACGCCCTGGCTGCGCCTAGAAATTCTGTTCATAAAAGTTATGAACAGAATCGGTGACAAAGGGCAGCCCTGGCGGAGTCCAACTCTCACTGGAAACGGGTTCGACTTGCTGCCGGCAATGCGGACCAAGCTCTGGCACCGATCGTACAGGGACCGAACAGCCCTTATCAGGGGGGCCGGTACCCCATACTCTCGGAGTACCCCCCACATGTAGACTGGTTGGGCAAACTCCCATGCACCCTCCAGGACCCTGCTAAGGGTATAGAGCTGGTCCACTGTTCCGCGACCAGGACGAAAACCACACTGTTCCTCCTGAATCCGAGGCTCGACTATCCGACGGACCCTCCTCTCCAGGACCCCTGAATAAACTTTTCCAGGGAGGCTGAGGAGTGTGATCCCTCTGTAGTTGGAACACACCCTCCGGTCCCCCTTCTTAAAGAGGGGGACCACCACCCCAGTCTGCCAATCCAGAGGCACTGTCCCTGATGTCCATGCGATGTTGCAGAGGCGTGTCAACCAAGACAGTCCTACAACATCCAGAGCCTTGAGGAACTCCGGGCGTATCTCATCCACCCCCGGGGCCCTGCCACCAAGGAGTTTTTTGACCACCTCGGTGACATCAGTCCCAGAGATGGGGGAGCCCACCTCTGAGTCCCCAGGCTCTGCTTCCTCATTGGAAGGCATGTTAATGGGATTGAGGAGGTCTTCGAAGTACTCCCCCCCACCGACCCACAACGTCCCGAGTCGAGGTCAGCAGCGCACCATCCCCACCATATACAGTGTTGACACTGCACTGCTTCCCCTTCCTGAGACGCCGGATGGTGGACCAGAATCTCCTCGAAGCCGACCGAAAGTCGTTCTCCATGGCCTCCCCAAACTCCTCCCACGCCCGAGTTTTTGCCTCAGCAACCACCAAAGCCGCATTCCGCTTGGCCTGCTGGTACCTATCAGCTGCCTCCAGGGTCCCACAGGACAAAAGGGTCCCGTAGGACTCCTTCTTCAGCTTGACGGCATCCTTCACCACCGGTGTCCACCAACGGGTTCGGGGATTGCCGCCACGACAGGCACCGACCACCTTACGGCCACAGCTCCGGTCAGCCGCCTCAACAATAGAGGCACGGAACATGGCCCATTCGGACTCGATGTCCCCCACCTCCCTCGGGAGGTCGGGTGCAGTGTGAGTTGGGTGGTGGCCGAAGGCGGGGACCTTGGCGGTCCGATCCTCGGCTACAGAAGCTGGCTCTTGGGACGTGGAATGTCACCTCTCTGAAGGGGAAGGAGCCTGAGCTAGTGTGCGAAGTTGAGAGGTTCCGGCTAGATATAGTCGGACTCACCTCGACGCACAGCTTGGACTCTGGAACCAATCTCCTTGAGAGGGGCTGGACTCTCTACCACTCTGGAGTTACCCCCGGTGAGAGGCGCCGAGCGGGTGTGGGTATACTTATTGCCCCCCGACTTGTAGCGTGTACATTGGGGTTTACCCCGGTGGACGAGAGGGTAGCCTCCCTTCGCCTTCGGGTGGGGGGGACGGGTCCTAACTGTTGTTTGTGCGTATGCACCGAACAGCAGTTCGGAGTACCCACCCTTTTTGGAGTCCCTGGAGGGGGGTGCTAGAGGGCATACCTTCTGGGGACTCCCTCGTTCTGCTGGGAGACTTCAATGCTCACGTGGGCAATGACAGTGAGACCTGGAAGGGCGTGATTGGGAGGAATGGCCCCCCCCGATCTGAACCCGAGCGGTGTTTTGTTATTGGACTTCTGTGCTCGTCACGGATTGTCCATAACGAACACCATGTTCAAGCATAGGGGTGTTCATATGTGCACTTGGCACCAGGACACCCTAGGCCTGAGTTCGATGATCGACTTTGTGGTCGTATCATCTGACTTGCGGCCACATGTCTTGGACACTCGGGTGAGAGAGGGGCGGAGCTGTCAACTGATCACCACCTGGTGGTGAGTTGGCTTCGATGGTGGGGGAGGATGCCGGTCAGGCGTGGTAGGCCCAAACGTGTTGTGAGGGTCTGCTGGGAACGTCTGGCAGAGCCCCCTGTCAGAAGTAGCTTCAACTCCCACCTCCGGCAGAACTTCGACAACAGTACTAATAAATCTGAAAATACCCATCTCATTTAGTAGATAATACTTCTCATTTTTGAGGGAACACGGAAAAACATTGCAACGTGGGATCAGAGTATGTAATATGGCACTTTAACAGCAAAGCACTGTACTTTAATTATAGCATTGAGGAAATAAATTATTTTATGCATTTTTTTGCATTACAGTTTAGTCCAGCCTGCAGATCCAAAACAATGGGGTAAATTTAAAGGGTGAAAGAATTTAAGTGAAAATATCCTGAATTATCTTCATGAGCTTCTCCAACAGAATTATCTAGGAATTCACTATTTCAACAGAACAGATATTATAATCTTAGATTTTTTACTTTTAAGCATTGATTTTTATTGAATGCTTCATCCAAAAATGTTTTAATTATAGTGCCCCCATAATATTTGGGACAAAGACAAATTTTTCAACAAAGTACTAAATATGACTGCTTTAATATACTTACCATTAGTATGTCACAAACATTATGGTGCCCTGAAATGGGGGGAACAATGTATAAAAGGTGTTGCAATTTCTTCATTGAATGAACAAAATGTATGCAAATACCAAGAAGAAACATTTTTAATCTCATGTTTTTGTGGAGAAATTACATACTGAAGACTCAAACTCAATAGGAGCCAGTGGTGACCAGTTCTGGACAACAGTAAACAATGTGATTTGTGTCATATAATCCACATGCTCACTATTCATTTTTATATTTTTAATGTGAAAATATATATACATGCACTTTGGTCTGAACACACATCAGACTGTCTATAAAACAAGAACATTAAAAAGATAGGTTCTAACTTGGCTGTCACAGTCTGTTGATATAAAGGAGCCACAGTAGTGGCTCTTGACACAGTTGTGCTGAATAATTTGTTGGCTGAAAGTATTCAGCATTTGTGTGTCAGAGAGAGGATGTGCAGCATTGTTCATAATGGCTTTCAGTTTTAATTCTCTCTTTCGCTACTACCTCCAGAGGGGTTCAGAGTACATCCTAAAACTGAGATTTCCCTTTTGAATTCGCTTGTTGATTTGGTAAGCCTCACTTGAAGTTATGTTACCAGCCCAGCACACCACAGCGTAGAAAATCGTACTGGTCCATCAAAGATTTATAGAAGATGTGAAGAATGTTGCTACCTGCATTAAAGAAATGCAGACTCCTAAGGAAGAGCCTGCTCTGGCCTTTCTTATATAGTTCCCCTATGCTCCTAGACCAGTCCAACCTCTCAGTAACGTGGCCGCCCCAAATTCTTATAACAGTGCACCACCTCTACATCTACTCCTTGAATAGTGATCAAACAAAGAGGCTCTTTGCTGTGCCGAAAGTCAACCACCAATTACTTCGTTTTGCTGATTTTAAGATTCAGACTAGAAGTGTGTGATATGTATCATCTACAATAATATCTTATTTGTTCTTTAAGGATGCACGAGCTGATGTTATGAAATATGTCACTCAATTTGCAAAAAACAATCAAAAACACGCCTTGGAAGTCCACACATTCACAGTCTCATGTTACGTAACAGGATAGACTACTGAGGATGTGCAAAGCAAAAGCATAGGCATGCACAGCCAGCACACCAGAAGTACAAAGCCCCGTAGATAATGGGGGGAAAAATAAATCTGAAAGAATTACGTCATTCATTCAAACAGATCATTTTTAATTCCGTAAGAAGGCCTCTCAAAGCTTTATGTCACAAGCTTTCTTGGTTCGGGGTCCACAATTTCAAAGCAATTTTTTTTTCTTTCATTATTTAAAACACTTGCAAAGATCCTAGCATCCTCACCCTACTCTGCTCCGACTTGTGTATAAAGTATGTACAATAATGACAACAATGTTAAAGCAATGATGAAGCAGAATGGAGAGACTGTGCCTGCTTGTAAATCCCAACTGTTCTATTCAAACTAATGTATATATCTGAACCGACTACAATTGGGTAAATAAGGGGAAAGAAAAGTATTTTCGCAGCTATTAAAAAAATAAATCAGGAATTCAGAGAGGGCAACTCTCAGCAGACTGTCACACAAAAAAAAAAAAAAAAGCAACAGCTACTTGATGATACCTGAGGTGGACAGTGATGTAAATCCACTTGAGTGGTGGAAAACACAAGAAGTACATTTCCCCAAATTGGGGAAACTTGCAACAAAAGTACCTGTGTATTCCTGTCTCAAGCAGCCCCTCTGAGAGGACTTTAAGCACCAGAGGAAATGTTGTTACATGTAATTGTGCTGCTCTGAAGTCAGATGATGTGGACAGACTGGTGTTTCTGTAACACAACATGAAGTTTCCTCAGTAGAATTTTACAATTGTTTTGTTTCTGATATCTTTGTTCAACATTGGTCAGAACTTGAAGTTAATAATTTATTCGGATTTGGGTTGGATTTATTTGTATCTTTGTGCAATACATGACAGAACTTCTTTACAAATGCCATAGTTTTTTCCCTGTGCAGTATTTGACAGATCATTGGATTTTTACACAATACTACGTATGTTATGATTTTTGTTTTTGCTTGTATGCTGCACAATTCAGCTTACAGCAGAGTAGTTTATGTTTATTCAGAATGTAATGTTTATTCCCTATAGTTCAAGTTTGTAGTAAAGATTAGTATTTTAATCCATTTGGATTCAGATCTTGTTTACATTAAGGGTAAGTGTCTATATAAAATGCTCTCATTAGAATAGTTTTGTTGGTCTTTTGGTTTATTCATACTTGCACTGTTTGATCTCAGTAATACTTTGACTGGTGATTTTGATTGATAACATCCGGCGCCGCCATGAGTGGCAGCCTTTTCAGCAGCTCCGTGTATGACTGTATATGTATGTGTACTTTTCTACTTTTATTTTTCTATTTTTATTTATTGATCACTCCTACCACTTTATTTTATGTGGATTCCTTCCCTGGACACACTTACTTTTACAACGTGGGCATGGATTTTAACACGCCGAGACTCGCCTATTCAAGTACTCAACTTCGGGCGCTGAGAACAAATGCCAGTGCCGGTGTGGTTCCATATTTACCCGACGAGGTAAGAAGGCGGTATCGTGGCAGCAGAGCCGGCACTAAGCTAAAAAAGAAGCGGCTTGCGAGAAAGTGGCGTTTCAAGCCTTCGGTGCCTTCTGTGATTCTGGGGAATGTAAACTCAATCTCAAATAAGATCGACGAACTGGCTGCGCTGGTGAAAAATGTAAGGACCTACAGAGAATGCAGTTTGTTGTGTTTCTGCGAAACGTGGCTAAATAACACCATCCCAGATGCCAACGTGGAGCTATCCGGGTTTAGCACAGTTAGAGCGGACAGAGACGCAAGTACCTGTGGGAAGCACAAAGGAGGAGGACTCGCTCTCTATGTTAATACACGGTGGTGTCACTCTGGACATGTTAACGTCAAAATCTCCACTTGCTGCAGGGATATCGAACTGTTGGCCGTAAGTTTACGTCCCTACTATTTGCCCAGAGAGTTTGGACATGTCATTGTTGTTATTGTATACATTCCTCCTCGGGCAGACGTGGAGTCAGCGAGTGACATCATCCATTCCGCTGTTGCTAAGTTACAAACGCAGCACCCTGA
This sequence comes from Erpetoichthys calabaricus, assembly GCF_900747795.2. NCBI lineage: Eukaryota > Metazoa > Chordata > Cladistia > Polypteriformes > Polypteridae > Erpetoichthys > Erpetoichthys calabaricus. The sequence goes on from NC_041402.2 coordinate 75,585,469, forward strand.
GGCGCTTGTGCTAATCGCTGGAGACTTTAACCATGTGACGCTGGACAAAACATTGCCTGCATTCTCCCAGTATGTGGACTGTAACACCCGGGGAAATAAGATTATTGATTTACTGTATGCAAACGTTAAAGACGCATACAGCGCCACCCCGCTGCCTGTGCTTGGGAAAGGAGATCATAACCTGGTTCAGCTTCAGCCTCACTATAAACCAAAAGTTAGAGTCCTACCTACAACCACACGATCATTCAGGAAGTGGACCCTGGAGGCTGAGAATACTCTGAGAGAACTTTTTGGAACTACAGACTGGGATATCCTGCAGGGATCTCATAATGAGAACATAGAGGAAGTTGTTGACTGCACTACTGACTACATCAACTTCTGTATGGACATTGTAGTTCCAGTAAGAACAGTACGCTGCTATGCTAACAACAAGCCATGGATTACAAGTGACATCAAGGGCCTTTTGAATCAGAAGAAAAGGGCTTTTAAAGATGGTGATCAGCATGAGCTCAAGCGCGTGCAGAAGGAACTCCGAGTCCAACTCAGGGCGGCGAAGGAGCAGTACAGGAGAAAGCTGGAGCAGAAGTTGCAGAATAACAGCATGAAGGAAGTGTGGGATGGGATGAAGATCATCACTGGCTGCAGCTCGAAGCGGGGTACCACCATTGAGAGAGACGTGAAGAGAGCAAACCAAATGAACAACTTTTTTAACAGGTTTGACCACCCTAACCCACTCTCACTCTCACCTCGGAGTACTGCACCCTCCACACATCCTTCTGCTGATACCAGCATAGGAAAAACATCCCCACCCATAATAACAACAGCGCAAGTGAGCAGAGAGCTGAGGAGACTTCGTGCCAGCAAAGCAGCGGGTCCAGATGGAGTATCGCCACGACTGCTGAAGGTCTGTGCATCGGAGCTGGGGGGTCCTCTACAGCGCATCTTCAACCTGAGCCTGGAACAGGGGAGAGTCCCGAGGCTTTGGAAAACATCTTGTATCACCCCAGTCCCAAAGGTATCACGTCCTAGTGAGCTGAATGACTTTCGGCCTGTTGCTCTGACATCACATGTGATGAAGACCATGGAGAGGCTGCTGCTTCACCACCTTAGGCCACAGGTTCAACACGCCCTTGACCCTCTGCAGTTTGCATATCAGGAGAAGGTGGGAGCGGAAGATGCCATCATCTATATGCTACACCGATCCCTCTCTCACTTGGACAGAGTCAGTGGTGCTGTAAGAATTATGTTTCTAGACTTCTCTAGCGCCTTCAACACAATCCAACCTCTGCTCCTTAGGGACAAGCTGACAGAGATGGGATTAGATTCATACCTAGTGGCATGGATCGTGGACTATCTTAAAGACAGACCTCAGTATGTGCGTCTTGGGAACTGCACGTCTGACATTGTGGTCAGCAACACAGGAGCGCCACAAGGGACTGTACTTTCTCCGGTCCTGTTCAGCCTATATACATCGGACTTCCAATACAACTCGGAGTCCTGCCATGTGCAAAAGTTCGCTGATGACACTGCTATCGTGGGCTGTATCAGGAATGGGCTGGAGGAGGAGTATAGGGACCTAATCAATGACTTTGTTAAATGGTCCGACTCAAACCACCTACACCTGAACACCAGCAAAACCAAGGAGCTGGTGGTGAATTTTAGGAGGCCCAGACCCCTCATAGACCCAGTGATCATCAAAGGTGACTGTGTGCAGATGGTGCAGACCTATAAATATCTGGGAGTGCAGCTGGATGATAAATTAGACTGGACTGCCAATACTGATGCGCTGTGCAAGAAAGGACAAAGCCGGTTATACTTCCTTAGAAGGCTGGCTTCCTTCAACATCTGCAATAAGATGCTGCAGATGTTCTATCAAACAGTTGTGGCGAGCGCCCTCTTCTACGCAGTGGTGTGCTGGGGAGGCAGCATTAAGAGGAAAGACGCCTCACGCCTGGACAAACTGGTGAGGAAGGCAGGCTCTATTGTTGGCATGGAGCTGGACAGTTTAACATCTGTGGCAGAGCGAAGGGCGCTCAGCAGGCTCCTATCAATTATGGAGAATCCACTGCATCCACTAAATAATGTCATCTCCAGACAGAAGAGCAGCTTCAGCGACAGACTGCTGTCACTGTCCTGCTCCACAGACAGATTGAGGAGATCGTTCCTCCCCCAAACTATGCGACTCTTTAATTCCACCAGGGGGGGGTAAACGTTAATATTTAACATTATACATAGTTATTGTCTGTTTTTTTTCACCTGTATTATTATCATTCTTTAATTTAATATTATTTATTGTATCAGTATGCTGCTGCTGAAGAATGTGAATTTCCCATCGGGATTAATAAAGTATCTATCTATCTATCTATCTATCTATCTATCTATCTTTAATGTGTTTAAGTTATTTTACTTCAGTTTTAATAAATAAGACCGTTTTTCCTTAACTTGTGCTTCCATTAATCTCATTAGTAAGCTACAATTAATGTCCTTTTAACAAGGCTAAGCTAGATCACTGAGACTTTTACAAACACATTTTTAAAGAATGTAAAATATTATCTAAGTATTGTTATCAAAGTCCCAAAAAATATTGAGATATAATTTTTTGTGAACATTGTACACCCCTAAATGAAGACAATTCTTTTTGCATCAAGAAACAATGTTCAAGAATCAAAGTGAAATGACCTGGTATTATATGTATAGTCTGAGGCGTACAGAGAAGAGAAAAAGAGACAGGACTGTTCCTTGTGGTGCTCCAGGGTTGATCACATTTGTATCAGAATTAACGTCCTCGAGTCTAACAAACTGTTGTCTACCCGAAAGATAGTCCATTTTCTAGGACACCATAGGAGCATCAATCTGCATATCTTTGAGTTTACCCTTTAACAAGGTTGGCTAGATGGTACTGAAGGAACCAGAGAAATCAAAAATCATAATCCACACAGTGCTGCCAGCTTTGTCCAGGTGAGAATAAGCCTCACGGAACAGACAGACAATTGCATCCTCCATTCCAATCTTTGTCTATAAGGCAAACTGCAGTGGGTCCAGGTGGTCTACCATAAGAGGGCTCATTTAGTCCGGGACCAGTCTCTCAAAGGTCTTCATGATGTGAGACTTAAGTGCCACTGGTCAGCAGTCATCAGGTAAAGAACAATGCAGTTTGTATCCACAGATGTGGCACTTTCTGAAGCCTTAGGGACAGACTGAACAGGTGGCAGAGGACACCACAATGTTGGTCAGAACAGGCTTTAAGAACCTGAGGTCTGATTTCATCTAGTCGTTTTTCCTGTGTACAGCTTTCTCAGTTGTCTCCTTATTTGGTATTCAGTTATGGACAGCCCATACCCATGATCAGTGGTGGACTTGTCACTGGCCATTCCAGCTGACATGGTAGGAGCTGTTGATGTAGTAGAGATGGTGTGGAGAGACTGGTCATTGGCAGAAGCAGGCAGAGGGAGGGAAAAGCTATTAAATAAAAAACTGGTTCAGGGCTTTAGTTTTGTCCACATCCTCTTAGAAATCCAGCGCTCAGGTTCTGTAAGTCCCATAATTATACCAATTCCATATGTCCTTCATGTTATTCTGAGGGAGTTTGTTTTCTATTTTAGCTTTATATGCATCCATTCCTTCATTCAACATTTTCTTTAGCACATGCTGTACATTCTTCAGAGCTTCTTTGTCACTGGATTTGAATGCTCTCTTTTTCACATTGAGGAGACTCTTCAGCTTCTTAGTAATCCAGGGCTTGTTGTTTGGAAAGCAATAAACTGTTTTTAGGGTAGCACTGTGCTGACACACAAGTTAATGTAGTGTGTGATGCAATGACAGAGCTCCTCAATATTGTCCACATTCTGAGCACTGCGCAGTTATTCTGAGCCATTTCAGCCTCCAAGCTCCACTACCTCATTATTCTGGTGGAAATAGGTTGCCGTCTAATAATAGGTTTGTAGCTGAGAATAAGATGAATCAGGTTGTGGTCAGAGTTGAATAAACAAGCCGGAGGATTATACTTAAAGGCATCTTAAAAATTTGAATACAGCAGGTCAAGCTTGTTGTTTCCTCAAGTGGAACTGGTTACAAACTGACAAAAATTTGTCATTGCTCCTTGAGATCTGTCAAAAGCCAGAGATCGAAATTTTTGACGAATCTAAAGCTTTCGCTCCTCCCCCATAAAAGATAGGTTATGACGGGAGAGTGTGAAAAGCAAGAAATAAAAAAAAAAGTAACAAAATAAAAGCACAGTGAAAATACAAACCTTCTTGGAAAAGGCTGCTGCTTGCACAGTGCCTGGAAGTTGATCAGTGCTGGCAAGATATGTTCGAAAATTTATAAAAAAAAAAAAAAAAAAAAAAAAAGCTTAACTTTGGAAGACAATTTTGTGTGGCAAATGCATATATGGGTTTGTCAAAAATAACTTGTAGTTGAAAAATACAGAACTTAACACAGAATAATACAGAACAGTAAACTCAGAGAAGCCCTGACAGCTCTGAGTCCTCCTGTTCCTCTTCCTCCTCAGACTGTTAGGTTATATAGCACGATGTTCAGAGTGCAAGTTCAAGGGGGTTCTGCTCAAGCTTTACAACACATAGGTAAGGCCTCATCTGGAGTACTGTGTGCAGTTTTGGTCTCCAAGCTACAAAAAGAACATAGCAGCACTAAAATAAGGTCCAGAGAAGAGCAACTAGGATAATTCCAGAGCTACAGGGGAAGAATTATAAAGAAACATTAAAAGAGCTGAGCCTGGTCAGTTTAAGCAAAAGAAGATTAAGAGGAGACATGACTGAAGTGTTTAAAAATTATGAATGGAATTAGTACAGAGGATTGAGACTTATTTTAAAATATGTTCATCGAGAACAAGGGGACACAGTTGGAAAAATTTGCATAAAGGATAAATTTCGCAGAAACATTAGGAAGTTTTTCTTTAGACAGAGAGAGAATCAAATACTTGGAATAAGCTACCAAGTAGCATGGTAGATGGTAAGACTTCAGGGACTTTCAAAACAAGACTTGATGTTTTTTATAGAATTAACTGGATAGGACTGGCAAGCTTTGTTGGGCTGAATGGCCTGTTCTTATCTGCATTGTTCTAATGTTCTTTACAACGGTCGCTACAATACAGTATTATGCATTTTCGTGTGATGATCAACTCAGTAGAGCAGGATATCAGTCACTTTTTTCATTTTCTTCATATAATGCAAGCATCTGATCATTTGTCACAGATGTTTGTGTTCTTTACCAGAGGCAAAATCTAGGTTTTCTGTAAAGTTATGTTCTCACAGTGTTCAAAGAAACATTAATGAATTTGAAGGAGAATTTTGGGGCAACCGATGATTCATTTTAAAATATCCACAAATATGAAACAGAGAAACAACTTTTGCACTGAGACAGTATTCAACTATGAAACTGTAAGAGCAAAATGCAAAGTAGAACATCGTAAAGAATTCAAAAACGTTGGCGCAATACACATGCAGAGCAGGTTAGAGATAATGGAAGTACGAAAATTCAAAAGTAAATATCGCATTAGTGCAAACAAACGGAAAATTATTACTCGGTGAAATAACAGAACAGCGAAAAGAGATTGAATATATTGTTCAGATTTAAACTTTAACTCAGAGACTTGTAGAACATCTATTTTTTGTTATACTTAAGGGAAAAGATAGTGTTTCTTCCCAATGAAGGTGACTATCTGCGAGAATTAAAAGTTTTGTTTTTTGGTGAAAGTGAAATCCACATATGCAAGCGACAGAGACACAAAGTTACTGGCACGTGACAAAGGCAGGGGAGTTGGCAAGCGAAGCGAGCTATTGTTCAGATTTAAACTTTAACTCAGAGACTTGTAGAACATCTAATTTGTGTTACCATAAGGGAAAAGATAGTGTTTCTTCCCAATGAAGGTGACTATCTGCGAGAATTAAAAGTTTTGTTTTTTGGTGAAAGTGAAATCCACATATGCAAGCGACAGAGACACAAAGTTACTGGCACGTGACAAAGGCAGGGGAGTTGGCAAGCGAAGCGAGCAGGGAGCAAAGCCCCCTAGTATATATAAAAATTAAAAAATATTACTTTCCTGCTACTGCCATGCAGCATGCTTAGTACTTTGTAAATCAGTCTCTTGTGCTAAAGCATAGTGTTCTTCCCCAGCTCCACGTGTCATGCCACATTTTGAAAAAGAGTGTCAGCTATATCCCTTGAGTTTTAATAGCATTTTGTAGCTTTTCTTTTTTGTTATAATTAATCAATTACACACTGTTAAGGCAAATAAACGTAATGTGTGCTGTTGGAATTGTCACAAAAAATTTGAACATTTATGAAACATCAAAAGTGCTTCAAGTATTGATTCAATTTCAATAAATGAAGAAGAACAATGAAAGATGTAAAGCGTGATGCTGACAAAATTGAAAAACGTGTTGAAAATGGAAACCACTGACAGTAATGTTATTCTGTATTAATGTTCTTCTGCACTGTAACTTTCTTTTAAAATTCTCTTATGTTTTGTTAATAAATTGTGACATGCAGGCAGCTAGCAATGGGCTGTGCAGGAGCAAAAAGGGTGTTAGTGCCTCCACCAGCAAAAACTGTATAGCTGCTGGACCTACAATTGCTGCCACTGACACTTTACTTGACTCGCTCTTTGGCTTAGGAAAAAAACAATGAAGAAGAAAACAAGACATATGGAAGCTGAAGAAATGCATGGTCAGGTTGTAATTGAATGAGATTCTGATGCTATGTAGAGAAGAAAGCTACCAAAGAAGAAAATCCATTATATTAGTGGAATACTAATGAGGCTAGATACCCTACTCTGGAAGATCTACCTACACTGTGTATTCCTGCTACATCAACAATATCTAACTCAGCTGCAGGCAACATAACATCCACAAAGAGAGCCAGCCTTTGTGAAAAACTTGTGAACATGCTTACATTTTTACAGTGCAACTCAAAACTTCTGCAGAATCATTTTACTTCCCTGGTGACAATGGTGAAGTAATTTAAGAGACTGTTTATAAAGATACTAATGTAGCAGTTTTAGCTATTGTTTGTTTTTAAGCCACTGCTGGAGCAATTTAAGTAACATAACTAAGTTGGTTATGTTTTACTGCAAAAAAATTAACTTCACTGCATTTTAAAGCGTTTACCACTCTCTGCATATGTTTTACTCTTCTACAGAGGTGGGTAGAGTAGCCAAAAATTGTACTCAAGTACAAGTAACGTTACGTCAAAATAATGTTACTCAAGTAGAAGTAAAAAGTAATCATCCAAACAATTACTCAAGTAAGAGTAAAAAAGGTTTTTTTGAAAAGACAACTCAAGTACCAATTAACTGAACATAATAAATGACTTATTTTTTAGAAATGTTGTAATAAAACAGACAAAAATATAAAACAATGTGCAAATTCTGCTATTTCCAATTAATACAAAATGAGTAAAAATAAAATCTTTACAAAATAAAGATGCACAAATAACACAAAGTTCCAAATCTCAGTTTTTCACAACAAAGCTTTTGAAGCCAATACCTACAGTAGATAACATGTATGTTTGAACAGTGCAAACTACTTACAGTGACAAGATATATTGTACACTGACAGTATAATACTGTATATTCACTTTGTGGTGTAGTGGGACCGCAGCTTCAAGAAAAAAAAAAAAAAAGGCCAGTTTCAAATCCATTAAGTTGTGTCATTCTCTGTAGGTGCAATTGTATGACCACAGGGAGTTAATGAGGTAGCTGGAGCGAGTCACACCTGCACGTGCGGGTGCAATCGTTCTCAATTGCTTCATTGGCTTTCTGCGGCGTGTGATTAAGGCCCACGGAGATGGGAGTGTATATATACGGGTCGGCACAAAAAAAAAAAAGAAGGGGGAAATCAAAGAAAAGGAGAAAAGAAGAGTGTGTAGAGGATCGGCATCGTCACACACTGCTCTTCAAATAGCACAGCTGATAGAAAATAACATTAGAACAAGACAGCTTGTGCACGTACAAGAAGTCTCACTTTACCGTGACTGTGTCTGTGCATGTTTGGTTAAAACGTGCTTGTTCTTCACTCAGTGAAGGTTCTTGCAGTGAAGCTGTGACCGTTTAGCAGTGAACATGAGCCCCGCATGACTAAAAGTCTCTCATAGGCTGCAGACGCAGTTTGTGTGTGGTCATGTGACTGCATGGATACATCTGATTGATGAAATGGAGTCATGCGATTATTGTTGCTACATCTGATTGATGAAACAGTCATGCAGTAGATCCACGGGCGACTTCTCTCTGGCAAAAATACAGAGTATCTAATGTGTAAATGGAAAAAAGTAACGAGTCGACTGTTGCCCAATATAGCGGAGTAAGAGTAGCGTTTCTTCTTCACAAATGTACTCAAGTAAAAGTAAAAAGTATGGTGCAGTAAATCTACTCTTAGAAGTACAATTATTTTTTAAAAAGTTACTCAAGTAAATGTAACGGAGTAAATATAACTCATTACTACCCACTTCTGCTCTTCTGTTATATATTATAGATAGAAGAGTTATAATTAACTCTTGCTCACATAATGGGAGAAACGATGTAAAAAAAAAAAAATCAATAAAATACTTATAAAACTAAGTTCTTTTTTATTCTGATTAATTGAAAAACAATTGACAGATTGATTATTAAAATAATCATTAGTTGCAGCCCTTACTCATAAGTACTCAAATTGCCAGCCTCATGTACTTACAATTGTAACCGTACTTTTGCCCACCAATGTATATGTGTGTGCATGTGTATCTATCTCTATCTCTCTCATATATATATATATATATATATGTAAACGGGCTGGCATAAGCGAAAATGTCGGATAATGGGAGGTGTTAAGAAAAAGCCTATTAGACGTCAAACTATGTTATAATTTTACACATTACGAGCCTAACACAGTGGAACCTCAGTTCACGAACATCTCTGAACACGTACAAATTAGGTTATGACCAAAAAGTTCACAAAACTATTGCCTCTGTGCACGACCACACACTCGGTATAGGAACAAGCCAGTTTCCCTTTCGGTTTGTGCGCGCCTATGATTTACGCACGTGTTCAGTCTCTTCCTGTGCATTCCCTGTGCAGCACACGAGAGAGAAACAGACACACGCACGAGAGAGAGAGACGCACGCGAGAGAGAGAGAGAGAGAGAGACGCGCGCACACGCGAGAGAGAGAGAGAGACGCGCGCGCGCGCGAGAGAGAGAGAGAGAGAGAGAGGCGCGCGCACGCGAGAGAGAGAGAGAGAGGCACGCGAGAGAGAGAGAGAGGCACGCGCACGAGAGAGAGAGAGAGAGGCGTGCGCACGCGAGAGAGAGAGAGAGAGAGAGAGAGAGAGACGCGCGCGCACGCGAGAGAGAGACGCGCGCGCACGAGAGAGAGACGCGCGCGCGCGCGCGAGAGAGAGAGAGAGAGACGCGCGCACGCGAGAGAGAGAGAGAGAGACGCGCGCACGCGAGAGAGAGAGAGAGAGAGAGACGAGAGAGAGAGAGAGAGAGGCACGCGAGAGAGAGAGAGAGAGAGACGCGCACGCGAGAGAGAGAGAGAGAGGCGCACGCGAGAGAGAGAGAGGCGCGCACGCGAGAGAGAGAGAGAGAGAGACGCGCACGAGAGAGAGAGAGAGAGACGCGCACGCGAGAGAGAGAGAGAGAGAGAGAGAGACACGCACGCGAGAGAGAGAGAGAGACGCGCGCACGCGAGAGAGAGAGAGACGCGCGCACGCGAGAGAGAGAGAGAGACGCGCGCACGCGAGAGAGAGACGCGCGCACGCGAGAGAGAGAGAGAGAGAGAGAGAGAGAGAGAGGCACGCGAGAGAGAGAGAGAGAGAGAGAGGCACGCGCACGAGAGAGAGAGGCGAGAGAGAGAGGCGTGCGCACGCGAGAGAGAGAGAGGCGCGCGCACGCGAGAGAGAGAGAGAGAGAGAGACGCGCGCGCGCGCACGCGAGAGAGAGAGAGAGAGAGAGACGCGCGCGCGCACGCGAGAGAGAGAGAGAGAGACGCGCGCGCACGCGAGAGAGAGAGAGAGAGACGCGCGCGCGCACGCGAGAGAGAGACGCGCGCGCACGCGAGAGAGAGAGAGAGAGAGACGCGCGCGCACGCGAGAGAGAGAGACGCGCGCGCACGCGAGAGAGAGAGAGAGACGTGCGGATCTCTGGACTATAATTACATTTCAACCGTTGCCGTTTTTCATGAACATTTTTCATGATTTACTGTGTGTTTTCCTTGTGCTTTGTTGTATTTAATGTGTGATTGCATAAGGGGAACAGGGGTGATATCGTTGTTTTCATTGCATTCTTTATTTGCTGTTTGATTACCGGTTTGTTTTGTTTGTGTCTCTGTGAGTGCGTGCAGATAGGGCCAAGGCTGGGTGCGTCCCTGGAATCTCCAACATAAAAATAAATCACCATCGAGAATCTTAGCAGCACCAGACCTCTACAGCGTTATTCATTTCTCCTTGCTGCTGATTGACTGTGATGCATCTCCAGCTGAGTGTTCTTGCGTTTTCCATTTTGATCCTCTGAATCCTTAAACCGCCACAACCAGCTATAGTCGTTTCCCAGTGCCATATGTGAGCACGCAGGAGCCGATCAGTTAGTGCCATACATTCTTTGAGCAGCCAGCTCACGACCACTGCCAGCCCCTTGTGAGCAGAGAGGCTGAACGCACCCCTAGAAGACACAGACACTCCTCAAAAAAACCCTCTTAAACGCTGATAGACTACCTTCACATTGCTCCCTTACTTGCGGCTGCTCCGTCGCGTGATATGCTTCTTGCACGACACGACGCTTACTTAAAAGCCTGAACAGCACGTGTCCTTTTCGGCTGATTGCTTTGTTTTTCTCTCCTTCCCCAGACATCTTCTGCTCCTGTTGGGGGTCCCACTCCCATTGTGCTCCCCTATGATGTTTGCCTATTCTTTTAAACGAGAACTAACTGCATATTGAGCTAGTTTTACTTCTGAAAGAGACATGTTTGTTTGAAGTGTTTCAATAAAGTTCCTGTCTCTACAATCTCCTGTGTTTCTGTGCAATTCTGTGACCCAAGCATGACATCCTGCGGCACTGCAGCCTCACTGTCCCTGGGATTCAGACGCTGCACTAGACTAGCCTGCAAGCATCAGCGCTTACCTCTGTGTGCTTGCATGCAGCCAGTTCAAGCGCAGTTGGCTCAGTGATTTAACCCCCAAGTATGTGGCAGTTTAAGAATTAAAGCCCCAAGATGCCGCCGAAAGGCCCTGCACCTTCTAAGGCTTCTGGCAATGAAAACACGCATGAATTATAGCGGTAACATCAGTATTTTACATTCTAGCATTGCGGGAGACATTGCAGTACAGTACTGTGTAGTATACAGGTTTACCTTCACATTCTTTTTTTTTAGGTAATGTATTAAGCCGAGTTTGAAATTAAAGTGTTTTGGGGGCATATTTAGGGTTTAAACTATAAAAATAGGCATTTTTTTTAACCACATCCAAAATTTGCTGTTTTTCACAATTCTCAGGTGCTCTAGGAATGTAACCCCAGCGAAATTTGGGGGTGTACTGTATATAAATCCTCTTTAATAAAATCCCTGTGTGCGTCCAGGTGTCCGTGTGTGTGTGTCTTCTGGTGAAGTGCGCATGTGCGGGGCACGGTGCGATGCGTGATATTACTGTCACAGAAAGTTAGAGGCGTTTTACGGAAATACAAACCAGTATTACTGCAAGAGGAAATTAAAGGTACACAATACAGTGACGCATATTACAGCCACATACAAGCCAGTATTACTGTCAGAGGAGATTAAAGGCATATAACCGACGCCCACGCCTGTATTACTGCCAGAGAAAATTAAAGTTATATTACGGACATACAAGCCAGCGGACGTACAAGAGAGTATTACTGTCACAGAAAATTAAAGACACACAATACACGGCGGCAGCCCACAAAGAACGGTCAGCTCAGCAAGTAAACATCAACAAAAGAAAGGCTGAAAGAAAGAAAAATACGACCAACAAAAAGAATGAGGTCAAAGTTCCTTGCCATTTAATATAGACTGTTCCTACTAATGTTTATGCACTACTGTTCTAGCACCCGTTATTTTAACGGGCTAAATTACTAGTATATATATATATATATATATAAGGGCTGTATATTGGCAAGAATTTTGTGATACGATACATATCATAATACAGGGGTTACTATTCAATATATTGTGATACATTGCAATACTGTAAGCAAGGTGATATATTAAAAAAAAATTTAATCTAATTTTAGGAAAACTATCATAGTATGAAGAGCACACCACTATATACATAAAAAATGCATTTATCACAGTCCCTATACATTCAGACATCATAGCAATACCTTTTGTGCATTCTGAGGAAAGGAATTAACATGTTCCTATACCACTAAAAAATCACAGTACTTTTTGATCCTGCTTCAAGGGTTCACAGTATGCCACACTATGTTTCATGTAGTTTATAAGAAAATGCATAACATCATAGCACTACAATCTGAACAAAGGAATTAACATTTGTTTACAGTATATCAGTAAAAAAATAAAAGTGCTTGCAGGATTCTTTAGGTAAACAAATTGATTTTTTTTTAATTTACTCAAAAAGTATTACAGTAATCCCTCCTCCATCGCAGGGGTTGCGTTCCAGAGCCACCCGCGAAATAAGAAAATCCGCGAAGTAGAAACCATATGTTTATATGGTTATTTTTATATTGTCATGCTTGGGTCACAGATTTGCGCAGAAACACAGGAGGTTGTAGAGAGACAGGAACGTTATTCAAACACTGCAAACAAACATTTGTCTCTTTTTCAAAAGTTTAAACTGTGCTCCATGACAAGACAGAGATGACTGTTCCGTCTCACAATTAAAAGAATGCAAACATATCTTCCTCTTCAAAGGAGTGCGAGTCAGGAGCAGAGCATGTCAGAGAGAGAGAGAGACAAAAGCAAACAAATCAATAGGGCTGTTTGGCTTTTAAGTATGCGAAGCACGCGGCACAAAGCTGTTGAAGGAGGCAGCTCACACCCCCTCTGTCAGGAGCAGAGAGAGAGAGAGAAAGATAAAAACAAACAGTGAAAAATCAATACGTGCCCTTTGAGCTTTTAAGTATGCGAAGCACCGTGCAGCATGTCGCTTCAGGAAGCAGCTTGCACAGAAGGTAGCAACGTGAAGATAATCTTTCAGCATTTTTAGACGAGCGTCCGTATCGTCTAGGTTTGCGAACAGCACCCCTGCTCAATCCCCCTACGTCAGGATCAGAGAAACTCAGCGCAAGAGAGACAGGGAGAAAAGTAAGTTGGGTAGCTTCTCAGCCATCTGCCAATAGCGTCCCTTGTATGAAATCAACTGGGCAAACCAACTGAGGAAGCATGTACAAGAAATTAAAAGATCCATTGTCCGCAGAAATCCGCGAACCAGCAAAAAATCTGCGATATATATTAAATATGCTTACATATAAAATCTGCGGTGGAGTGAAGCCGCGAAAGGCGAAGCGCGATATAGCGAGGGATTACTGTACATATAAATTCAGACAGTATATATATTAAATTCTGCTTTAAAAGTTCACATTTTTTATTTTTTCAATCTAAAGTGGTTAATAAAAGAAAATGCATTGTCCCTGTAACGTCCAACATCATAACACTATATTTTCTGAAATCTTAAAGTAACTACATCTGCCTATATAAGTGAAAATAAAAGTGCTTGCAGAATTCCTAAAGAATATATTAAACAAATGTCAGAAAATACGTATATATTGATAGTGAACATTTTCAGATCTTAAACTTGGATTGCACATGTTATTACAGTTTGCATGTATGTCAGTGCTCATTTTTTAATGTCAATGTTTTTGTGGGGGAAGATGAGCTGGTCAACATGCCAAGCTTTCAGAATACTTCTCTGCAGTAACAACCTCTTGCAGTGGAGCCGACAGATTCTAGTACCTTCATTTTTTACCTGCTCGTACAACTTGGGCACAGCGATGTCAGTGATGTGTTGTCGGGAGGGTATAATGTAACGAGGCTCCATTGTATTCACCATATTTCGGAAGGCTTCATTCTCTACAACACTCATAGGGTGCATATCTTTGCAAATGAAATAGAGTATTGACCGAGTTATTTTGTTTGCATGAGTTGAGGTCTGTTTGCGAACTTTGATATGTGAACTTGCTCCATAGTGTGTGGAGAAGGACCCACTTTTTTAACGCTTGCTGTTTGCTGCTCCTTTATCTGTACATCAGAATGGTGTCTTGCCAAATGTGCTCTCAGATTCCACTGTTCTCCCTAGAGTCTTTTAGCCGGGCGCTCCGCCCAGCTAATTTAGTTGAGCGCCCGGCTGTCATCTCGCATGACATTGTGAGATGACAGCTGCAGATCTACAGGCACAAGCAGATCTAATGATCTGCAGAGATGGCAAGGGACGAGCGGGTAGGTGGGCAAATATTGCTAAAGCTAATAGCGGGGGACGAGGCGGAGCGGAGTTCACAAGCAAAGAGTATGGGGAGGTGGGGTTTTGAGGGGGGGTGTACATGGTAATAGCGGGGGTGGAGGAGCTTAATACAGTAGCAAGGAATATGGAGAGGTGGGCGGGCGAGAGAGAGCTGTACATGCTAATAGTGGGAGCAGAGTGGCAGTTCACAAGCAAAGAGGATGTGGAGGTGGGCAGGCAAGAGGAGGACTGATAAAATAAAAAAAAAAGTCTAGTGGAATCAGCCTGTCAGATATCAGAAAAAGGACGTCAGGAAGTGATGTCTCTGTTCTCAGTGTCAGTGCAGTCTGTATAGTGCTAAGCGTACAGCAGCTCTTCTTGTTCAGTACATAGCAAACCATATATTACACACATATATATAAATATATATATATATATATATATATGTGTCTATATATATATACATATATATATATATATATATATATATATATATATACATACACACAGTAATCCCTCCTCCATCGCGGGGGTTGCGTTCCAGAGCCACCCGCGAAATAAGAAAATCCGCGAAGTAGAAACCATATGTTTATATGGTTACTTTTATATTGTCATGCTTGGGTCACAGATTTGCGCAGAAACACAGGAGGTTGTAGAGAGACAGGAACGTTATTCAAACACTGCAAACAAACATTTGTCTCTTTTTCAAAAGTTTAAACTGTGGTCCATGACAAGACAGAGATGACAGTTCTGTCTCACAATTAAAAGAATGCAAACATATCTTCCTCTTCAAAGGAAACAGAGAGTAGAGCAAACAAATCAATAGGGCTGTTTGGTTTTTAAGTATGCGAAGCACCGCCGGTACAAAGCTGTAGAAGGCGGCAGCTCACACCCCCTCCGTCAGGAGCAGGAGAGAGAGAGAGAGAGAGAGAAGAGAGAGAGAGAGAGAAAACAAAGTCAAAAATCAATACGTGCCCTTTGAGCTTTTAAGTATGCGAAGCACCGTGCAGCATACTTAAAAGCTGCACACAGAAGGTAGCAACGTGAAGATAATCTTTCAGCATTTTTAGACGAGCGTCCGTATCGTCTAGGTGTGCGAACAGCCCCCCTGCTCACACCCCCTACGTCAGGATCACAGATAGTCAGCGCAAGAGAGAGAGAAAGAAAAGTAAGTTGGGTAGCTTCTCAGCCATCTGCCAATAGCGTCCCTTGTATGAAATCAACTGGGCAAACCAACTGAGGAAGCATGTACCAGAAATTAAAAGACCCATTGTCTGCAGAAATCCGCAAACCAGCAAAAAATCCGCGATATATATTTAAATATGCTTACATATAAAATCCGCGATAGAGTGAAGCCGCGAAAGGCGAAGCGCGATATAGCGAGGGATCACTGTATATTATACACACATACAGTTGTTTAAGCATTAGGTGTGTTCTGTGTGCAAAAATCCTTGTAGCACTCACTGTGGTTCCTGTTTAAAATGACCCCATCTGCCGTTCTTATATCTGCTCATATTTGGACATGCATCCATATTGCAAAAAGTGTGCAGAAACCCTTGCAGCACACACTATGTCCTGAGCAAAAGTTTTGTCACTGAATTGCTGAGGGTTTTGTACGGAAGCGTTTTAGGGCCACGGTGAAGAAAAAAAATACGGACAAAGTGAAGAAAAAAAAAACTGTCAAGAATAAAGTCGACATGTTGCTACATAACTTATGACAGGGTTTGAGAAAGTCTAGTAAATATTAAATATTCATTTTAAGATGAAGTTTAGTTTACTATGTTCTACTTTAATGACAAACTATGAGAATAAAGTCACCATGTCGACTTTAATCTCGAGATAAACTGCGAGAATAAAGAAGAAATGTCGAGAATAAAGTGGAAATGTTGACTTTATTCTCGACATAAGCATCAAGGTTAAAGTGAAAATCTCGAGAATGCGTACCTGCCGTAGTGCAAGTGTGAATTGAATATCCCAACAGGCTCTCACTTTCCCACTCAAAAATCTTATTCATAGGTACTTATAATGTTTTTCCAAACGTTTTACCAACATGGGCAACAAAAGTGTTCAGAAAATAACAGTGCTCAGTTATTTCAGGAAAGAGACATCACAAACTAATGAAGGTGCAGCGTCAAATCCTGATATGGCAATTTCAGACAAAGACATTGCACAGGTTGGTCCATCAGGGGAGATCTCTTCAGCACACACTCTGCCAATTGATAAATCTAAGCACCGCTTATCAGGCATAAACAAACAATGGTTTAAAGATTTTAATTGGCTAATGGTCAAAGAAAATCATATGTGGTGCTCATTGTGCATGAAATATTCAAACAAACACCCCCCAAGGAGGGGTTACCTTAGGTAAATGTGCCATGCACAAGAATTCAAAAAGAAAGCTTGCTGGACCATGAAAAAAGTAAAATGCACATTGAGTCTTCTGCTGACCTTTTAGAAAAGCAAGTACTAGAGCAAACTGGAATCGGTCAAATTGAAAGATCTGTATCTGTGTTAAATAACTTACAGAGAGAGATGCCATTGTAGGAGCTTTAAGATCCATGCATTGATTGGCAAAAAACGAGTTGCTACATACAACGTTGTTTGAAAAGCTGTTAGAACACTGTAAAGAAATGGGTTGTTCCTTTTTACAACATCTCAATGTTGATAAAAATGCACAGTAAAACCTCTGAAAGAATAATGCAAGAGCTGCTGGATGTCTTTCTGCATCAGAAATAAACTCTAACATACTGAAAAATATACATGCAGAAAACTTTTTCAGTATTCTGTGATGAAACCACAGACATCTCAGATGTAAAACAATTAATTATTTACATTAAATATGTTTGCCAGGTCACTAAAGAGGTTAGAATTAGTTTTGTATCAACCCGCAATATGATTGATGGCAAAGCGGAGACTGTAACCAACACACTGAGTGAGACTATGGACACTCTAGGCTTGAACACTGTTAATCTGGTTGGACTAGGGTCAAATGGAGCTGCTGTTATGGTTGGGAAACAGAAAGATGTGGCAAAACTGCTTAAAGATAAAACATCTGGACTCTCAGTCAACTGCCACTGTTTAAACCGCCGACTGTCCCTTGCAAGTGCCCAAGCAGCAGCTGCTGTACCTTATTTAACAAAACTGAACAACATCTTAAGGCAGCTATTCTATTTCTTCCAAAATTCTTCATTTAGGATGGCTGGTTTAACGGAAATTCAAAATACATTCCCCAGATTGAGCTGAAAATGGCAGTGACACTAGATGGCTGTCTCATGACTTTGCAGTACAGTCACTACGGCAGTGTATGTTGAGTGATCTCCTTGGAGGGCCCAGATCCTGGGGACTTTGATTATGGGAAAGCTGCAGACAACTGGGCCTCTAGGAAGAAAAGAAGAATAAATATTTAACTGAAGACACCTTCTGCATATGCAAGTTGACTTTGAAGAATATTTTTTAATTTTTCTTCATTAGGTTTCCCATACTTTCTTTCATTGTTTTCACTTCCCGACAGCAACAATACTTGTGCCTCTTGGTTTATGTCATAACAATTGTTATTTAAAATTTTTGTTACGGTTGCAAGATCCTGAATTGGATAACACTTAAATTTAATAAAAATATTCTGGCACAAGTGTCAAACCTTAAAAAAGGAAGTCATATTGAGCTTTGGAAAATAATTAATAATAATTAACTAATTAAAATAGTGCACATTTAATTTTCCCCACCACCAAATTTCCCCGTCCTGCCCCACCCGGCTACTTTTTCATGCCACCTGGCTGGAAAAAATTTCTGGGGAGAACACTGGATTCGTTGTGTTCCCCGAATATTTGATTTTGGCATGGCACAATCTGCAGACGGTATGGCTCTTGTCAATCACCTTAGTGCCTTCTTTATTGTGAAAGTCAAAATGAGCCCATACTTTTGCTTTGTACGCCACAGGAGCCGGTCTAACTCCTCTGGATTCAGCCATCGGTTGTCGTGTTACTAGTCAGCTCGGTTTGTCACTGCACGATCCACGTTGCCTGCCAGATCCTCTCGCCTGAGTATTGAAAGCCTACATACGTCAACCCTTATGCCATTTCCTGTCTCAATTTATGTTGTTACGTTACCTGCTATCTTGCGATTTGGGATTTAAACACAAAATGAACTGTGTGTCTTGAATCTTTGAATGTAAACTAGTAATTAAAAAATGTTTTTGAGAATCGATGCACTATCAAAAAACATAATATTGCAAAACTGAAGTGTATCGATATTTTTTTTACACACCTAATATCTATTAAATAAAAAAAATTTGGGGTCGAGATGTGATCATCTTGGGGAGACACTTTGAAGTCCCGCGAGACTTCTTGCACATCACACCCTACTTACAAACAATTTCTCCGAGACAATAATGTCCCACGAGACAAAGAAATGAGACAAAATGACAGCTGCTGTACAGGCTTTTAAATGACCGATGCGCAGCGCAACATGCAGATCATGCAGCTCGGTAGCAGCAAGCAGACAGCATTCAGGTCTGGTGAACTCTTTGTATTATCTGGCAGGTACTATACTGTATAACATATCTATAGGGCCCTATGATTTACATGATGTGGAAAACATGGACAGAATAATGGAATTAACGCTTAAAAACTTTTAGATTTAAAAACGGAAATGTGCGGAATTTAGAGACTTAAGGGGTGACTGCTACAAAACTTCCCAATAAATTAAACAATTGAATAATCTTTAGTTCTATCATTCAGATACTATTTCCTAGTTTGTTGTTTTTGAAGTGAATGCAATTCTTCGAAGAAATCCAGCCATGCCTCTATTTGTGCAAGTTGCCTATATGTTTTCTTGTTAAAGGAACTCGAAGTACACAAGACAGAAATGTCGAAGCGAGCAGCATCATATACCATAACTGCGTCGAAAAAACTAAGAAACATAAGCTTATCTGCAAAATTGAGGGCACATTATCCCAATGGCTTTTACGAATTTTGACAACTTTTCTGCAAGTTTCTCCACCATACCATAGACCGAACACAAAAAGATACTTGCAATGACCATGTCAAATCTAAAACCCATCTCAAAAACAAGAAGAAATTAAGATCAAAAAGTTTTCCCCTTCAGGTAACAACAGAGGAAACAACAAAATTGTCAGATGCAAGACGTCAGCTTGTGTCCATATGAGTCAGACATACCACTTGAAAAAATGACAAAGATGCGTCCTTTCTTTATTAAGCATTGTAAACAAAGAGGCGCGATGCCAGAAAATGAGCAGTCTTCATAAAACTCATTTTCCGCATGTCTTTGAACAACATATGGACGCCGTTCTTCAAAAGATTTGTGGCAAGAAAATACATGTTGTAATTGATGAAACCACTGATAGCCGAGACCACATAGTTATCATATCGATAGGTGAGTAAACATTTGGCTGTATGGTAATTCTTTTATGTAGGCAGTTCTAATTGTACATGATATATTTACTGTGAATCATTTAACCGATTAAATTACACAGGTATTTAACCAGTATTAACAGTATTTCCCGTAGAAAAATGTTATTAGTGAACAGCACTGGTTGTTAACGGGTTCCCTTTAAAAATTAACAACGATGTTTCAAGATTTGATAAATATTTTGCCTCACAGTGACAAGGCATACAAGGTCCACATTTGACTTTTCCGTTATAAACTCGGCACTACAAACCTGGGCAGAAGAGCAGGCTTTTCCTCAGATGCAACAAGCCCTTAAAAGCAGGTCACTCTTTCTTTTTTCTAAAAGTGAAGTTAACCTTCATCTCAGAAGGATGTATCAAACTAGTAACAGCTCCTGCAATTCTGGAGGGCACTCACTGTCTTACTGCAATCTCGGCATACAGCATCATGGAGCATCTGGGCTCCTACCTAATGAATGGAACTACAACATAAGGTTCAGTTGTGCTAGTGTGCCGTTTCATTAAAAGGAATGCAAAGTGCCATTTCATGACTTTTTGTTTTGTTTGGAAGTAATACTCCGATCTATAACTTTCAAGTAAGCAAACCAGTTGTTGTGGCGCAGCAACTGAAGCTTTACTTCAGGAGCCGACATCCAAAGTTCGATCTCCAAAAGAGGAAGCGAAAAAAGTGCACACGCCCCCCCCACACACACATATATATATATTATTATTATACACATACATACAATGGTGCTACTAGCTTGCTAAAGGCCCCTGTGCAGCACCCTGAGGTGGGCCACTCCTGTCTAGCATAACTATTAGTAATGTATCCGCAACTAGATCCTAGGAGCTGGCTGGGCAGTGGTGCAATGCTGGTGACAAACAAACTGGCTCTCTAAATGAAATCTGACAAAACTTTTTCAATCAGTATATTACAACCACTATAATAAAAAAAATAAATTGTGAGAAAGGAATGTGGGAGGTGTGGGTAGTAGTAGTTGTACATAAATATACGTAAAATGTGGACCCGCTTACTTTTCCAAGATGATGATTAAAATGTAACGCATATATATATATATATATATATATATATATATATATATATATATATATACACACACACACACACACACACATATATACACACACACACACACACACACACATACAATGGGAAACAAATACAGCTTTTTATTTACCTCCTCTTTGCTCAATCGGCTGCTGGCTTGCATATTCAGCAAAATGAAAAGAAATAAACCCTCGAAATATATCACTTTGTGTGTAATGAATCTATATAACACAGGAGTTTCACTTTTTGAGTTGAATTACTGAAATAAATTAACCTTTCTATGATATTCTAATTTATTGAGATGCTCCTGTAATAGGACTCTGAGGCTGCATAATGTTATGGAACTTCTGTATTTCAGCACAGGGTTATCTCTCTATTCTAAAAAAAAATCTTTGGACAGGAGACGGAAGACAAGATGTGATCTTCTCAGAAGACAATTTGAAGTCCCACGAGAGACACTTTAACTTGCTTCCCAGCTCTTAAAACAACGACAAGCAAAATACGCAGCTCACCAGCAGCAGAAACCCAGCAGATGATCCGACTGTTTCTCCTTGCATGCATTCAGCCACCCTAACACCCCCCCCGCCCCCCCCCCCCACCCTTCACAACGTGAGCGGCAGAGACGCGAAGTGGCAAAAGGACAGCTGCTGTACAGGCTTTAAAATGATGAACGGGCAGCGCGACAGCAGAAAGAGATTTAACCACACCCAGGGCTGGAAATAAAGGACATGTATTGTTTTTACAATGTCACATGAGACAACGCAGTGAGACATCATTTAAAACAACTCCACGGACATCTAACCTAGCAGTTGTTGGATTGCTTTTGGCAGACACGCTTCATGTGCTCCCAGCGCTTAAAACAACGACAAGTGACAAGCAAAACACGCAGCTCGCCAGCAGCACAAAGACAGCAGATGATTTGACCACTTCACCTTGCATGCGTTCAGCCACCCTAAACCCCCAGGCTCTGAAATGATCGGGTAGCGAGACAAGCAGAACAGGCAGCTCGCCAGCAGCAGAAAGACAGAAGATGATCCGACGGCATCTCCTTTGCATGTGTTCAGTCGCACCCAATTCAAAACGCAAGCAGCGTTATATGTTCTGCAAGAAAGAGATGTAACCACGCCCGGGGCTGGAAATAAAGGACAAGTATTGTTTTTACAAAAGTTTTAAAGTGAAAGTGAAAATAATGCATATGTAACAATTCCCATTAAAATAACAATCTCTTTAAATGGTATATCTGGTAAACCAAACCCGGGGATGGGCAAGTAAAGCGAGCAGGGGGCAGAGCCCCCTAGTGTTCATTACGGAAATGTAACATTTTCTGCTTTGTTTAAACATATTTTGTGTGAAGCAGTTACATGCCTTGTCAGTTTCATAACTAAATGGTGTCACTTCAAAGTTGATCAAATACATAAAATACTAAGAACGTTTAATTCTGCCTAGTAAGTATGAGCAAAATATACAGTTCAGTGTATTGGTATTGCTAAAAACTGGAACATGAACATATTTTCCTTTTTGTCAAATTGTTTGCATATGTGTGCATTTTATATATATATTAATGACATCAAACATTAAAACATGTCAACATAAAATAAAATACATAAATTATGAAGTAAATACACATTAAATCACAAACAAATGTAGAATCAACAAAAAGGAGTTAAAAAAAAAAACTGAACTATTAAAATACTTCATGAAAAAGTACAACCTGAATTTGAATTCCTTCCTAAAAGGCAAGATGAAAAGAGGGCAATAAGAGAACAAGGCCAATTCTCAAACTAGCACAGCATACGGGGGACATCAAAATGTCAATGTAAAATTACATGATCAAAACGACTGTAGACTTTGCACTGCTAAACACTGATTTAACTCTTTTCTCCCAGGGCTGAATATTTTTCCGAAAACTAACTTTTAAAAAAAGAACACAAAGCAATGGCTTAACATATTGTGAATTTCCCATTGGGATTAATAAAGTATCTATCTATCTATCTATCTATCATATCAAATCAACAAAAAATATCTGCTTTTGATAAATGTTACTGTCTTGAATGTTGTATGAGCCTGTATACTATATTATTTCACATACATACCACATACATGTTACACAGCAAAGTCCTGAAAAGTATGATATCGCTCAAAGCAGCCAATTGCATGCATTGCCATATTGCACTGCTTATAATATTTGTTGCACTAATGCTTCCTTTTCAATTGTCTGTTGCTGCACTCTCTCACATATATTGTTAGTGTGTACTGTAGCAAGACCAGTCACTCATTTGACATCATGCCATGCCACGGCCACCAAATTTTCCGCCTGCATGAAAACCGTATTGTCACCTCTTTTCTATCTTCAGCCTGTCTGGCTTCAACTGTGAAGGCATGTGTCTCCTGTTCACCCTCACTGTGCCACAAGCTCCAAATCCCCTGCCCTGTAGCTCCATGAACAATTCTGGGCATGTGTAAAAATTGTCCATGTACACAACATGACCCAAATGTTCATAGCCCTGAAGCAGCTCCAGCACAACCTGACTTGTCAAGGGACAGTTCTCTCTTTGAAATCTCTGACTATCCCATTTCTTCTTCGCTATCTCTCTCACCTTCTCTCTCTCTCTCATTTTTCCTAGGGCACGAAGCGGAAGCGGAAGCAAAGCAGAAGCGGACAATGGCCGACAGTGAGGTGAATCGCATTGCAACTGTAGTCGAGGAACTCCAGGCACTCGATGAACAGATTCAGAATCTTCTGTCCAGACGAAGATACCTCAGAGATCTGAAGGCTCGGCTGTTGGATAAACCGTCCTCGCCATCTGTTATCGGCGTAACATCAACCCCGCGTTGTGCCGCGCAAGTCACCTTCACCCCCGCGCCTCGTAGGAGCGACACCGATGATGACCTCGGTGTATTTCAGCTATGCAGGCGGGGGTTCAAGGCCAGAACACCGCCATCGGCACAGGCAAGCATCGTAACCCAGAACCGGTTTGACCCTCTAAGCGTCCCCAGTTCGCCTTCAGCTCCTGGTGATGTAATTGTGGTAGGTGATTCTATTGTTAGGAACCTCAATATCACTTGCCCTAATAGAAAATCTTTTGTTTCTTGTTTTCCCGGTGCTCGTGTCCGAGATGTGACGAGACGTGCGCCGGCGATCTACAAGAACAGGGCAGTTGGAGCCATTGTTATACATGCTGGCGTAAACGACATAAGGCACCGACAGTCGGAGATCCTCAAGGCAGACTTCACTGCATTAATTAAAGACACAAAGGAGAGGACCCCATCGGCAAAGATATTCATCTCGGGTCCACTCCCTCTCGTCAGACGATCAAACGAGTATTACAGTCGTCTGCTTGGTTTAAACAACTGGCTGCAGGGCTTCTGCAAGAATCAAGACATCGGGTTCATTAACAACTGGGATCTCTTTTGGGAAAGACCGCGTTTCTTCAAGCGAGATGGCCTGCATCCGAACAGCTTCGGCGCCCGGGTCCTCTCCGAAAACATAGCGAAAGTAATTCGTTTATCTTGACTATCTATCTCTGCTTTTAACCCCTTCCGAAATGCCACTCCTGTGTTTGGTCATGATAATTGTTTAAAAAAATCTTCCATAAAAGTGCGCAACATAAATACTGTAATAACCAATCTTAATGCACATAGAAAATCTAGGCAATACGGCATAAACGCCAATAATTTAATTAAAGTTACTACTTTAGATGAACAATGTATTAAAACTGTAAAAACAGATCATAGATTAAATAAAAAATACACGCAGAGCGGCGCTAATAAAAATAACTTAATTCCTGTTCCCTATATCAATAACGCACATAGTATTCATCTCTGCTCCTCCGAAACATTGAATATGGCACTATTAAATATTAGAGCTTTAACTAACAAGACGTTTTTTATCAACGACATTATTAGTGAAAAAAAAATAGATTTTATTGCACTAAGTGAAACGTGGCTTAGCTCAGATGGCGCAGCTGTTTTAATCGAATCTGCGCCTCCGGATTACAGTTTTACTCGTGCTGATCGCCAAGGAAAGAGAGGTGGAGGGCTAGCAAACATTTACTCTAGCAGGTTAAAATGTAAAAATATCAGTTTTGGTAAGTTCAAGTCTTTTGAGTATCTCGCCATTGTTATTCAGGGAGATTCTCACGTTCTAGTATTATCCGTGTATAGACCTCCTAAATTCAACGCGTCTTTCTTTGAGGAATTCTCTGACTTGATGTCAATCTTAATTACGAACTATGACGCACTCTTAATAGTCGGCGACTTTAATTTTCATGTAGATAATCAATGTGACCAAAAAGTAAAAGAATTTATGAACCTCCTGGACTCTTTTGATTTGAGACAGCTCGTTAATCAGCCTACACATAAAGCAGGTCATACGTTAGACTTAGTAATTACTAAAGGACTAAAAGTTGATATAAAGCAGGTCATTGATACGGGTCTTTCAGACCATTTTCTTCTACTTTTTAATATAGAAATAATGATAGAAAACACTCATGAGAAGCATATTGTTAAAAAACGCTTCTTTGACTCATCAGCAACTTTAAAACTTACAAACATTCTAACCAATCAGTCCGTTTATAGTGCCAACTATAATAGCGAGGAGAATGTAAATAGTAAGGTGGAAAGATTTAATACTAAAATGAGGGCTGCTGTTGACATAGTTGCACCTGAAAAGACAGTTAAAAAATCTTCTAGCATTGTTATACCTTGGAAGACCCAAAGAGTGTCTGATTTAAAGAGAACATGCCGTAGAGCTGAGCGTAAATGGAGGAAGACTAAACTAACTATTGACTATGAGATATTAAAAGTTAAAATAACAGAATACAATAACACAGTCCGTCTTGAGAGGCGCTGCTATTTCTCTAAGATTATAAATAACAATGCTAGTAATCCCAGAGTGTTATTTTCGACAATTGATCATCTGTTAAACCCAGGTAACTCAAAGGAATGCCTTCTAAGTACTTCCAGTAAAACCTGTGAGGCTATCGCTGTATTTTTCAATCAAAAAATTAATGATATTAGAAATAACATAGTATATCTCCCCAACACTAAGGATCCCCCGAAACCCCAGTACTCCATAATAAATAAATTAGAGTCTTTCACTAGGATAGATTTACCTGATTTACATAAAATAATTTCTCAAATGAAACCATCCACCTGTGCCCTTGACCCAATACCAACAAATTTTTTCAAAGTAGTATCGGGTGTGCTTATTGATAATGTTCTTGACATAGTAAATTCGTCATTAGATACGGGGGTCTTCCCAGACTGTCTTAAGACTGCGGTAGTTAAACCCCTACTTAAGAAAAATAATCTCGACCCCTCTTCTCTTGAAAATTATAGACCCATCTCTAACCTGCCTTTCTTAAGTAAAATTCTAGAGAAGGCAGTCATTATGCAGTTAAATGAGCACCTCAATAAACATGCTATTCTTGATAAATTTCAGTCAGGTTTTAGAACAAATCACAGCACAGAAACTGCACTCGTTAAAGTAGTAAATGACTTGCGGGTAAATGCAGACAGAGGCCATTTATCTGTTCTCATCCTCTTAGATTTGAGTGCCGCATTTGACACTATTGATCATAATATTCTTAAGAATCGCCTTAGTCAATGGGTGGGCCTCTCTGGCAGTGTCTTAAACTGGTTTGAATCCTACCTGGCAGGGAGAAAATTCTTTGTTAGTTGTGGTAATTATAACTCAAAGACACATGATATTCTATATGGTGTTCCACAAGGCTCTATCCTGGGTCCGCTGCTCTTCTCAATCTACATGCTTCCATTAGGTCAGATTATCTCGGGACATAACGTGAGCTACCACAGCTATGCTGATGACACACAGCTGTATTTATCAATAGCACCTGATGACCCCAAATCTCTTGATTCGCTAACACAATGTCTAACCTGTATCTCAGAATGGATGAATAGTAACTTTCTCAAATTAAATAAAGAAAAAACCGAAATCTTAGTGATTGGCAATAATGGATACAATGAGGCTATTAGAAATAAACTGGATGCATTAGGATTAAAAGTCAAATCGGAGGTAAAAAGCTTAGGGGTAACCGTTGATTGTAATCTGAATTTTAAATCGCATATTAATAAAATCACTAGGACAGCATTTTTTCACCTAAGGAACATAGCAAAAGTTAGACCTCTTATATCATCGAAAGATGCAGAGAAATTAGTTCATGCGTTTGTCTTTAGTCGGCTAGATTACTGTAATGCACTCCTCTCAGGACTACCCAAAAAAGACATCAATCGTTTGCAGTTAGTGCAGAATGCAGCTGCTAGAATCCTTACCAGGAAAAGAAAATCCGAACACATTTCTCCAGTTTTGATGTCACTACACTGGTTACCTGTGTCATTCAGAATTGACTTTAAAATTCTGCTTATGGTTTATAAAGCTTTAAATAATCTCGCCCCGTCTTATATATCGGAATGTCTGACACCTTATATTCCAAATCGCAACCTCAGATCCTCAACTGAGTGTCTCCTTAGAATTCCAAGAGCAAAACTTAAAAGAAGTGGTGAGGGGGCCTTCTGCTGTTATGCACCTAAATCTGGAATAGCCTGCCAGTAGGAATTCGCCAGGCTAATACAGTGGAGCACTTTAAAAAACTACTGAAAACACATTACTTTAACATGGCCTTCTCATAACTTCACTGTAATTTAATCCTGACACTCTGTATATCCAATTCATTATAATAACTATTCATTCAAAATTGTACTAACCCCTACTCTCTCTTCTGTTTCCTTTTCCGGTGTCCTATTGGTGGTGGCTTGTGCCACCACCATCTACCCAAAGCACCATGATGTTCCAACAATGATGGATGGATTAAAAGCCAGAAGTCTGTATAACCATCAGCATCAAGTGACTCCGTGAGAACCCTAACTACAAAGAGGACTATTTCATTTATGTTAGGTAGAATGCCCAAAGGGGACTGGGCGGTCTCGTGGCCTGGAACCCCTACAGATTTTATTTTTTTCTCCAGCCTTCTGGAGTTTTTTTTTGTTTTTTCTGTCCACCCTGGCCATCGGACCTTACTCCTTTCTATGTTAACTAATGTTGTCTTATTTTAATTTCTTATTTGTCTTTTATTCTTCTTTTCTTCATTATGTAAAGCACTTTGAGCTACTTTTTGTATGAAAATGTGCTATATAAATAAATGTTGTTGTTGTTGTTGTTGAAATAAATACTTTCCAGTATATGTAATTACTTTTAGGCAGAAACCAGTGTTTGCTTCTGCCAGTACAAAATCCTTTATGCCATACTTTGTGGGCTTGTCTGGCATATATTGGCAGAAAAAAGGTGTCCCTTGTATTTTATCATAGATTCATGCATAGACAAATCACGGCCAGGCAGATTAAATTGTTTATATGTTGGTTCCACAATGTCAAGCAGGGGCTGAACTTTATACATGGGGTTATAGCCTGGCTCACCCCTTGGGATTTGCTTCTGGTTATCACAGAAGTGAATAAAACTTTGCAGCATCACGTACCTATCACGCGCCATAACCTGTCCAAAGCCACCCGGGGACAAAGCACATTTGGACCAATGCTCCCTGAAGTTATATCACCATTCTAGTCCCATCTCTATTTGTAATGCCTCAAAGCCCTTCATCTCATTTTTTGTTGTGGGTTTCCAGTTTGAAAAACGAGAATGTGGTGCAAGCGCTGCCCGCAATTCAAAAAAATTGCTCTGCACACCTGTTTGTCTCGTGTGACAGTAGCTGAAAAGCAGCATCAGGAGGGAGCAGCCTGAAGTAGTCCTGCGGCTGGTAATCTGTCGTGTCCAACAGCAAAGCCATGCTATCTTGTAAAGTCTGGTACGGTGTCTGGATATTCTTCCCACATGAACCTTGCCGTAGTTGCAACGGCTGCATGAATGCGCTCAGCTGGCCTGGCATGGCATCGGCTGGTGTCCGATCAGCTGATGCCAGTTTCTCACTCTCTTGCTCGATCTCCTGATCACTATCAACAAAATCAGATTCTGAAAAATCAGAGTCCGACTCTGCGAAAATGCGCAAAACATCGTCTGCTGAGTATTTTGTTTTCTGCACTCGCTTCACTCCCTCGTGATATGTCGATGCCATCTTGCCTTTGTTTACATTTGTTTATATTTCGTAACTCACGCACATGCAAGGATTAGATACAGAATCAATGAGTCTAACATTCCTCTGAGCAGAGAGGGAGTGCCTGTAACGAAACAGTGAGTTTTGTAGCCATTGACATCTGATTGTTGCCCTCTACCCCTGGATGTCGACTTTTGTTGAAAGGCGGCCTCTACCTCTCCTGTCGACAAAAGTCGACATCCGCCCTAAACAGACTTAAATGAAAGTACAAGCATTTCTTAAACGGGCATACATTAAAACTTGTATTAAAACTCTGCAGGTACCATCCTCAGTTGTTCATCACTGTCAAAGACTTGACAATTATTGTTTACACAAGTGTTTTTTAACTGGTGCGAGATGAAAATAATAGTATAGTGCCCCTAGGTCCAGACCAGAGAGAGAGAGACACGTTCCTCAGGTGGTCGACATCGGACTGATGAGGACGGGACTACCTGGAGAAGCCAACATAAAAGCAGGTCTATGTTTGCCACTTTGCAGAGACAGCACTTACAGAACACTTTAGCAGCTAGCAGACATATTCCATCTGCCTGGGAGCATGTTCGCCAGGACTCTCATAGAGCTGGGGCTAGTAGGCATACGAGTTACCTCTGATCCTGGGTCAGTGGAGTGAGGCAGAGAGAGGACCACTTGTATGAGCGGATAAAGGGACAAAGCAGCTGGGAAATGCATCACTTAGGGCTCACTAAGTGCTGTGTCTGAAATATCCAATCTCCAAGCTGATTTTTTCTTTTGCCAGTGTCTCCAGTACTCCCGAACTTTCAGACAGTTTGACATGTGTATGAGATTTCATGTTTTTGTGGCTGGTAAAATCTTGGTGTGCCTTGGGATTTTTTCGGTTACAAAAATTTTGTCACCACAGAAATAAAGGTTGGAAAACACTGCTCTACACTTTTGCTCCTGGCACACTAAAAAAAAATTTTCTGTAGCCGCTGTCTTACTGAAAAACTGGCAATGTTCACTTATGTGAAACAACATTAATTTGATCTTCTTATAGAAACATGAACTGAAAAATATAGAGCGTAATTTTTAACTTTGCAGCTTTTCTCTTGCATTGCTCCAGGACTACCATAAAACCTCATTCCTATCCCCTTTCCTCCAACTCCCTTGCACATATGTCAGTATGTATAAATCGAGAAAATGAACACCAGTACCTACAGATGCTCTGATTTATCACCCGCTGATCTAACTCTGATCACAAAAAACAATATTATCAGCCCCTGCTTTTATTTATTTATTTATTTATTTATTTTTTTAAGATTTATAGTAAATTAGTTGCAGTGCTCCTTTACACAAAGTATTATGGTATTCGAGCTACTGCAACTCTTGTTTTAGCAGAGCAAATGACACTGGAATATTAGCCTTTATGTTAAAGAAAGTGGAGTAATAAACTGGAAAAAAAAAAGAATCAGAGAAGTTGTCCTGTGCAATTAGGACTATACAACTATAAATTATATATTCTCACACAACCAATTATTTGATTTATGACAATTAAAACGCTGCTTAAATGTAAATATGCATGCACTTATACGTTTTAATCATTATTTGCACTGAAGCTTCTTTTGCCATTAAAATATACATTTACTATATTTCACAGGCAAATTTTTTTTTCTTCAATTTATCAGCTGGACATTTACCATTCTTGAGGTGTAATCATAAATATGGATTACAATTTTAATTAAGTAGTACTTGTTTCTTACCAAAAGTCATGTGGTATGACACACAGCAACAAATAATAAACAGTACTAATCTTTAAAAACCCACAAACATATCAAATGTTTATAAATTGTTGACCGAGAAGACACACGACTAACATTCTACACATTTTGTTGTTAAGCTAACAAGCCTATTGTGTACTAAGCAGCGACCTCAAATTTGTCTTCTTTTCCCCCCCAATTAAAAATTTCAACTGCTGCTGCATTTAAAACAAGTTTGCTGTCCAAACTCAAACGCTGTCTGTTTTAATTCAAAGAACAATATAAAAAGGGCCAAATTTATTAAAGTAGCTTTTTTTCCCCCCCGTTTGTCTAATTGCAGTTTATTACTCCACTTTCCTTAGCGTAGAGGCAAATATTCTAATTGCTTTTTGCTCTCTGGTAAAACAAGCCTGAACCTACTTCACTTTGTCAACACTGCAAGAGGTTTGCTGCAAAAAACTACCATGCTACTACTCAACTACCGTATAATCTTGTGTAAAGGAGCACTGCAACTACATTACCGTAAAGCTAAGAAAAGCAGGGGCTAAAAGATCGTTTTTATGTGATTGGCCAATTTGACCATCAGGCATCAAGTCTTTTTTAAGTGCAATTCAACCAAACATTCAGAGCAGCCTTATTTTGTTAGACAAATGGTGAAAACTTTTTTTTTTTTTTTTTTTTTTTTAATGAAGCTTTGTTTCAGATAAGTTCATGACAGAAGAAATAAAACAATATCACAGCTTGTAATCATGAGAAGCATTTCATTTCCTTTAATATCATATGTATTATGCACACATATTTTGGTGCATATTTTATTACTTTAAAAAGTGTATTTTAATGGAATTTATTTTACTATTTTTATTGTCATAGAACAATAAGCCTACAGAATTTCATTTTGTCAATAAAAAAATAACAGGTAACACTTGTGGTTTACAGTATAGCTTAATACAAATACCAAAGTTAGCATTTTATTATATAACAGAAGGCTTCTACATGTCTGGCTATAAAAGAGCTTAATGTAAAAGGTTTAAGGGTTTGAAAACAAAAAAAACAAAAACAAAATACAGAATCGGTACTGGAATTGCTTAATTCAACAACATAAAATCAGTGATTGGAACATACCTAAGCTGAGCCAAACGATTTGACTCCCAGCTTTTGTCCCAGCTTACACGGGGATAACAAGTAACATATAACACAAAAGGGGTATAATAAAAAATAAATAAATAAATAAAAAAAACATAAAATTAATACACAAACATTGATTTGATGCAAAACAAAGCAAAGCAGCTTGTAAATGTAATTTGCATAAATGGCAACTGATTCACTACAGAGTCACATGTAAATGTCCTTTTAAGAGACGAGGATTTCAGTTATCTTACCGAAGAAATAACTACCAATTTGAGAGAGCGCTATATTTAAACAAAACCTGCCCAATTTTCCTCACCTCCCACCTACCTCTATTATGGAAAAAAATCAGCCTTGAGAACTCAGACAGCATCTCTGTAATATATAAAAACATTTTAAAGTCTCTCCCTTTCAAAGATCCTAGAGTACAGTGGGAAAATTATCTCTCACTCAACATTTCATAAAAGGAGTGGAAGGTAGCAATGTACGGAATTCACTCAAGCTCCATATGCACAAAGCATATATATTACTTTAAGTTGAATAATTGTATCAAGCACATATGTCTCGTTTAAAATTGTCCAAAATGTTTCCAGGGCAAGATCCAACGTGCAAACATTGCAATCAAGTTCCAGCCTCACTGGGCCATATGTTTTGGGCGTGCACCAAATTAACATAATTTTGAAACAAAATCTTTAAATGCGTTTCAGACAGCACAATCCCTCCTAATCCATTAACAGCTGTGTTTGGTGTACTTACAGATGGGCTTAAAGTGGAGAAGGACAAACAAACTGTGATTGCCTTTACTTCACTATTGGCATGTCGACTTATCTTGCTCAACTTTAAGAATCCCAACTCACCTATTTTAAGTCAGTGGGTAACTGATATTATATATTATCTAAAATTGGAAAAAATCAAATTCTCAATTAGTGGATCTGTACAAAACTTTTTCAAAACCTGGCAGGATCTAATCAATAACATTCTAGAATAAGCATTTAAATTGAGGAAGCTGATTCTCTCCTCTCTTTTTTATTCTATTTATTTATATTCATTTATTTACTTATTTTTACTAGTTTAAAGTTTTACTCTGTTGGCATAGCTCTATTTCTCATGGGGGGGGGGTGTTGATTTGCTTTGAACCTAGTTTTGTTAAACTTAATTTGCTTGTATGGAATGTTATTTGATTTTAATAAAATCAATAAAATGCTTTAAAAAACACTATTGAGTGGATGACAAATGCAACCTGGCATGCATTTACAGTCAAAAATTGTCTTACTAAGCAATTGCTACAATTTTCAGGGGGAAGGGAAGTCTATATTATTCACAGACACACTTCTGCTCCTTTGAAAGCCGACAGACTGGACAATTAAAAAATAAATAAATAAATAAAGATAAAAAAAATAAAAGACAAAATAAGGACATAGATATATCACCTTCATAAGAAAAACACCATTCAAATAGTAACAAGTGTTTATGTGCAAACTCTCACAGTATAAGTGCACTTATCAAGCAATTACTCAATTGTCCGTATGGCACACAGCGTCAAATGTATAACAATTTAAAAGTGAAATTTCTGCAGTATTTTTACTGGATAAATGCCAGAACTTTGAAGCAAAGACGATCTTAGGTACTGAGTGAAATATTTGTGCATGCTTGGAGTAGGCTATGTAGTGACAGGCTGTAAAGACAATGGGAAACATAGAAAAACCATGGAACACAGCTTTTTAACTGAGAAATTTTAAACGTCAAGTATTACAATACTGTAAGTAAAAAATCAACTATGTATCATCTGCAAAAATCAGTTTTATTGTCAGTCCTAAGGATGATGGCTAAGGTACAGCATTTTAAAGCTCCAGCAACTGTTTAGCACGGACATTATTAAAGATGAAATCATTTTCGTCTTTGTGCACATCATTCTAGGGGAGTGACTTTTCAAACTGAAGCCGTTTTTAATACAAAAATAACCTAATAAATGTGTTTTAGCTTCCTAATATCTGTGAGGTTTTATCAATACCAATGCATACTTGGAATAAGCTACCAAGTAGTGTGGTAGACAGTAAGACTTCAGGGACTTTCAAAACTCAACTTGATGTTTTTTTGGAAGAAATAAGTGGATAGGACTGGCAAGCTTTGTAGGCCTGTTCTCGTTTAGAATATTCTAATGTTCTAATATGAATAGGCCAAATATCAGCATAGTATATAGACACTGATATTACTGAATGTGCCCAAGACAGTAATCTACAACCTATATTCTCTACACCACCCTAACAGTAAAATGTGTATTACAAGATATAAGTACTGATGTGAAATGCAAACAAAAATTGGCTTTCACCTGGGTAGAGCACAATGGGCGATGGATAAAACTGCCAGACCACACCCTACTCTGAAACCAGCATGAAACATTTAAAGCTTGTTTAATTATGCTTAGGCAGTTGTATGTAATTAATAAACAACTTAGGAATACAACATTCTTACCATACCTGGCCTTTCCTCATGATTTACTTCCTTCCTTAAGAGATGCCATAAATCTGACCTCTGACTTTAAAATTAACCCATGTAAGTTGTGAAGTGGGGCCTCAATGCATCAGACTTGTTTTTCAGCACATCTCAGAAATGCTCAAATGGATTGAGATCTGGGGATTTTGGAGGCCAAGTCAGCAGCTTGAACTATGTCATTTTTCTCAAACCATTCCTGAACAATTTTTTGCAGTGTGGCAGGGCACGTTATCATGCTAAAACAAGCAACAGCAATCAGTGAATGCCATTGCAATGAACGGACATAACCATGAAGGGAACACTGCCATGAACAGAACATCCACATGAATACCAGAACCCCATGTTTCCCAGCAGAGACTTGTGTAGAGCATCACACTGCTACTGTCAGCTTGCCTTCTTCCCATAGTGCATCCTGCTGACATCTTCCCCAGATAAATGATGCACAAACACCCGCCCATCAAGATGACCTAAAACATGATTCATCACACCATGCCACCTTCTTCCACTGCTCCGTGGTCCAGTTCTAACATTCACATGGCTATTGTAGGCAATTTAGGTGGTGGGCAGGGGTTTTGCATTGGCACTCTGACTGGACTGAACTACATAGCCCCTTAGGTAGCAAGCTATGATGCACTGTGTGTTTTGATATTGATTAAGTTTTTCCACAATTTCTGCTATAGTAGTCCTTCTGACAGATCAGACAAGATGGCTAGCCTTTGCTCTCCACATGCATCAAGGAGTCCTATGTGCCCATGATCTTGCCACTAGTTCACTGGTTGTCCTTCCTTGCACCACTTTTGGTAGGTACTAACCCTTGTATACCAGGAACACCTCACAAGACATGTCATTTTGGAGTTGCTCTGACCCAGTCATCTGGACAACACAATCAGTAGCTCAGATCCTTATGTTTACCCATTTTCCTTCTTCCAACACATCACCTTCAATAACTGACTATTCACTTGCTGCCTAATATATCCCACACCTTGACAGGTGCCATTGTAACAAGATAATCTATGTTTGTCACTAATGTGTCAGTGGTTTTACTATTGAGGCTGATCAGTGTTAATTCAAATACTTCAATTTATGCTGGTCATTATCTGTATTTTTAAATTAAAGAGTGCAGAAGAATGAAGAATTGGTAATTGCTTTATTAACTCAAAAAATCCATCCATCCATCCATTGTCTCCCGCTTATCCGAGGTCGGGTCGCGGGGGCAGCAGCTTGAGCAGAGATGCCCAGACTTCCCTCTCCCCGGCCACTTCTTCTAGTTCTTCCGGGAGAATCCCAAGGCGTTCCCAGGCCAGTCGAGAGACATAGTCCCTCCAACGTGTCCTGGGTCTTCCCCGGGGCCTCCTCCCGGTTAGACGTGCCCGGAACACCTCACCAGGGAGGCGTCCAGGAGGCATCCTGATCAGATGCCCGAGCCACCTCATCTGACTCCTCTCGATGCGGAGGAGCAGCGGCTCTACTCTGAGCCCTTCCCAGATGACTGAGCTTCTCACCCTATCTTTAAGGGAAAGCCCAGACACCCTGCAGAGGAAACTCATTTCAGCCACTTGTAATCGCGATCTCGTTCTTTCGGTCACTACCCATAGCTCATGACCATAGGTGAGGGTAGGAACATAGATTGACTGGTAAATTGAGAGCTTCGCCTTGCGGCTCAGCTCCTTTTTCACCACGACAGACCGATGCAGCGCCCGCATTACTGTGGACGCCGCACCGATCCGCCTGTCGATTTCACGCTCCATTCTTCCCTCACTCATGAACAAGACCCCGAGATACTTGAACTCCTCCACTTGGGGCAGGATCTCGCTACCAACCCTGAGAGGGCACTCCACCCTTTTCCGGCTGAGGACCATGGTCTCGGATTTGGAGGTGCTGATTCTCATCCCAGCCGCTTCACACTCGGCTGCGAACCGATCCAGAGAGAGCTGAAGATCACGGCCTGATGAAGCAAACGGGACAACATCATCTGCAAAAAGCAGTGACCCAAATACACCTCTTTTCAAAATACTTCAGACAAGTATCTTCTTACATAAGCAAGAAAACCTTGACAGGAAGCAGGAGAACTCTATTTATGCTCAGACTTCTAAGAAATGCAGGTTGCATAGAATTGATAAAGTAAAAAGCAGTGTATATAATCTAAATGTGCACCCAAAGTTCAGTACTGCACAACACTAAAATTTGACTTTGTTAGACATTACATAGTTTGAATCAACTATTACTTTTAGTGACAATAATTGGCGAGTGGTCGTTTTTACTTCCAAAGTCAAAATGTTTATGAAGGATTTTATACAGACATGTTTCTGTTAGCATTTTTGTATCCTGCACAGTAGGACTGTCAGAACAAACATCATTATTAGAATATAATTCAAATTTAAATGAAAATGTTTCTTATTCAAAGGCAAATACTGACTGTCAATTGTAAAAATGTTTTTTTTTTTTTTTTTAAACCTCATAATAATTTCAGCATTGTGTTACTCCACACACCTTATGCTGCAATACTTCTGTATTTTGCATGTGTTTTGCACATTTTTTTCATATTCGGCATTTTTACAATTTTATTTGGTAGCTTGTGTCATCATTTATAAAATAGACAGATTTTGTACTGCGCTGCTCAGCATTTTGGTTAACAGGTGTACTAACAACATATTTTAAACACTTCTCCGGCACAGTAAAATTTCTGTTTTGCTCATGATGATGTTTCCTTGACACGGAGGCCCTAATTTGCTGTTGTGTTATATTAAAACCATTAAGCATTCATGGTAGCAAGCAAAACCTACTTTCTTTTATCATTAAGCATAACAGCAGTGCGTAATATGTATCATCTACGATAATATCTTAACTGTTGTTTTAACAATGTGTGAGCTGAAATTATTAAGTGTGTCAATGACTTTGCAAAAAAACATCAAATACACACTGAGAGTGCATGCATTCGCTGTCTCATGTAACCTAATGGGGCAGACTTCTGCACGTGCGCAAAGCGAGCACATAGGTATAGAAGGTCCTCACTGTGGGTTGCAGGATGGATCGGAGACAGAGCTCAGTGGAATGAGGTGTGAAGCTCAGAGATCGGCTTGAACGTACATGGGCGGGATTAGGATTTCAGACTCATCCATGTAACATTATTTGCGTTTGCATAGTTAGATGTGGGCGGATCAAAGTTTGTCGTCTTCTCCCATCCTGTTTACTGCCGCAGGGAGATTTACTCAGTTTGCCAAAGAACTTCTTCATTTTCCTCTCAAAATGATTAGATTATAAAATGCTACATAAGTTCCAAAATAGAATGAGTTTCTTTCTGCTGTTTTCTGTTTAACATGTAGGTGTTAACCTGGTTCAAAACCCAAAGACTGTAAATGTGCAATGACATGTTAACAGCTCGTTTAACAAAACATGATGACAATATTGAAGCCATTACAACAGCAGCTACAACAGAACTCATGGCTATGATGACACAAGAAGACCCTATGGCTGTAAACGATGGATAAGATGATGACACAAGGGAAGGAGCAAAACAGAAAAAAAAAAAGTCTTGTGGCAGCTATTTAAAAAAATTAAAAAAAACAAAAAAAAACAAAAAAAACACAGGACTTCACTGAAGGAGAGTCTCTGAACACTGCCATTGAAAAAGAGATCAAGACCTACTTGATGAAAGCTGAGGTGGACAGTGATATAAATTCACTTGAATGGTGGAAAACACAAGTTAATTTCCCCAAATTGGGGAAATCTGCAAAAATGTACCTGTACATCTCTGCCTCAAGCAGCTCTTCTGAGAGAGCTTTCAGCACTGAAGAAAATGTAACTTGTAACTGTGCTGCTCTGAAGCCAGATGGTGTGGACAGACTGGTGTTTCTGTCACAAAACCTGAACTTTCCTCAGTAGAGTTTAACAATTGTTTTATTTTGCTTTCTGTTTTGTTGGTCTTAGTTCATTTTTTGGGTAAATCATGTAGGCCACTTGAAATGGTTTACTCATACTTACACTGTTTGATCTCAGTAATACTTTGACTGGTGATTTTAATGTTTTTGTGTTATTTTACTTCAGTTTTAAATAAGTAGATAAGACCTGTTTTCCTTAAATGTTGTTTCCATTAATCTCATTAGTAAGCTACAATTAATATCCTATTAACAAGGCCAATCTAGATCAACAAGACTTTTACAACCATATTTTTAAAAGGATGTAAAATACTGTCTAATTATCATTGTCGTCAAAGTCCCAGAAAACATCCGAGATATAATTTTTTGCCAGGCCAGGTCTACAGTAACGAGTGTGTAATCACAAGAGATTTTTATGAGTTTCATATATACATTGTAGGCATGTGAAGTGTCACTTTCCATGCACAGAAAATCCACTTTTTACAAAAGAGTGCCAGTGCACAAGTCATAAGCACTGCATACTCTGCAGATGCTCCATGAGCAATAACACAAAAATATTAACAATGAAGCATAAAAAAGGCATGTTATACAAACATGCATGTAGTAACACTTAGAACATTTAAATTACTTTTGAATATTTCCTTATTTTAATATGAAATAAAACCCTAACTTGTGTATAATTTGAAAGCCCTACTGCACAGCAGACTTTTGAAGCAATTAATGCTATCAGCTTGTTTACATAAACTATGATGAGAAAAGAAA
The DNA here is from genome assembly GCF_900747795.2 of Erpetoichthys calabaricus. Taxonomy (NCBI): domain Eukaryota; kingdom Metazoa; phylum Chordata; class Cladistia; order Polypteriformes; family Polypteridae; genus Erpetoichthys; species Erpetoichthys calabaricus. The sequence continues at coordinate 75,624,413 of NC_041402.2, forward strand.
CTACAGCCTAAATGTCTTATAAATTAGAAATAAAAATGAACAACAGTCAAACTTTACATCCATTCTCAAACAGTACAATGATAAACATTCATGATACTCAATACTGGTTGGCAAGGGTACTCTACTAATTCACCACCCATCTTCTGGAAAACAGAGGCCAAGGAGGCCACTGAAAGAATTTTTTAATAAACAGAAAAGAATGTGAGCCATACAGGTGTCTAGACACATACACTTTATATTTATAAAGGAATTGCAGTGAAAGACAATTAATTTAATGAAAACATTTGTTGGCTCCCTTTGTTCATTTCTGTGTTGAGTATTGATTAATAAGCCCTTATTTCCAGTAAAATGCGCTGATTTACAACCAACTGAACTGAGGCAATTCATTCTACTTATGGCTGAGGACCACACTCAAACAATAGGGTAATGTCCTAGAAATTACCAATACCTCTGGCAGTAATGAATCTTCCATTATTATTATTCCATAGGATCTCATTTGTTTTCTGACTTTTGGAGGGCCATTTAAGGTTTGTTTTGATCCACAGTGCTCCAGGTGGCTAATTCTTTAGTATTCAGCGTATACCGCCTTCCATACACTAGTGCTTCTCAACCTTTATGGTTCCGCACACCACTTTTGACTTTTTATATTTATCGACAACCCACTACCGTGTTTCCCCGAAAATAAGCCCTAGCATGATTTTTCAGGATGCTTGTAATATAAGCCCTAGTTACAAACCCGCGAAGGCACCTTTGGATGAGCGATAAACGCCTACCACTACTGTATGTACACAGATGAACAGAAATTAATACCGGTATTTTGACCACCGACCCCCCAACAAGATGACTGCAAAAAGAAAGAGCTATTCTGTCAAGTACAAGAAAGGAATTGTGGAGGAGTTCCAGGGCAAAAATCTTACTGCTTTCTGCAAAGAGAAGAAGTTGGATATCCGAATGCACTACGAGCAGGCTACATGGACAAGAGGTGCTCATTTAATGAAAGCTCAATTGCTAGACATGAGAGATTGGGGCCAACTGTTCTAAAGGAAATGGAATCACAAGAAATTCATAATGGAATGCGGGGTTTGGAGAGTTATGATGATGTTCCAGAAGATAATGACATGACTGTATTTGAATAAATGTAAATTTTTGTTCAAGAATAAATGTAGATTTTTGTTCAAGAATACTTGGGGGTTGTACCCCCGGCTCGCTTCACTCGCCCATCCCTCAGGGAGAGCTACACACCAGCTACTTCGCATCTCTGCCACTCGCATTGTGAAGGGGGGGCGGAACGCACCCCAAGGAGATGCGGTCGGATCAGCCGCTGTCTTATTGCTGCTGAGCTGCGTGTCGATCATTTAAAAGCATGTGCAGCAGCTGTCCTTTTGTCTCACTGCCTTGTCTTGCAGGTCGTTAAAGTGTCTGAGAAAATCACGTATCGTCTCCTTCCAAGATTTTTTTTACAATAGAGAGAAATGAAGATTTTTGTTCAAGAATAAATGTAGATTGTTGTTATGGAAAAACAAGACATCCCCTGAAAATAAGCCCTAGCACGCCTTTTGGAGGAAAAATTAATACAAGATCCTGTCTTATTTTCGGGGAAACATGGTAGCAGCAATTGCAAACAGCCCCCTTGGTAAAATGAGTGTGCTCGGTAGGCCTCCCTTTGTGAAATCAGCTCACTTAAAAATCTTAAAATGTATCAGGGAGCACTGCAGCTTGCTTTGGTGACCAGCCACACTGCACTCATAAATCCAACGACAGTAACACACAATCCCAGTGATTGAGAAAAGCTGCCTTACACAGACCCAGCATACAGCCATCAAAACATTAAGATCGGTTTGTACTACTCCTTACCAGTAGTTAAAATATGCACACCGGTGACTTACACCAGAATCAAAGAACCTCAATTGCATCTACCATCAAAATTAGTTGGCGAGGCACCCAGTAATCTCAATAATCTATCTAATAATTCATAAAATCAACCAATTACTTAATAGGTGGGGTGCGAAGTCAAGCAAAATGACACCTTTTATTGGCTAACTAAAAAGACTGACATTATATTACATTCACAAAGGCTAACAGTACAACACCCTAGTGCTACATTAATAGATGGGGTAATGACATTTCTGTATTTAATCTTGAAGAAAACTAAATTAAACTTAATAAGCTGTTTTGAATCTTCAAAGAAGTTTACGGCTACTGAGTTGTCCATTGTGTTTGTTAGTTTAGCTTATTTTCGAGCAGTGGCCCAGCTCATATACCACCATTTTTTACACTGAATGGCTACCAAATTCACTCTCATTATACACTACACACACACACAAACAACACAAAAGGTGTCTTGGAATTAGTGTGAAAACTCAAACAATGTTGAAATTAGTCAGGAATGGTGTTTCGCTTGTGTGACAGCTCCTGCAACTGATAAGTCTGCAACTGCAGTCCTTAAATGTGACATCTGTTCCAGGTAAAACTCATCATGAGCAGTTTTAAGATATAAATCTGACACTGCCTTTAAGTATGCTGACCTCCAACTTACTTACAAATAGAAAACATCCCTATACGCAAATGCAATCACTGCATGAATGCATTGTAGCAAAATAAACTAAGGCACAAAACTAGCAGGAGATGGCCCAGAAAGTGTGGGTGCCAACTGCAGTACTCTTGTGGCACAATTTTTTTTTTTTTTTTTTTTTATTTCGTGGCACAACTTTTTTTTTTTTTGTTTTGTTTTGTTTAATTTCAATAGCAACTCATATTAAATATGCTTTAGAACCAAAAAAAAAGTTTGTATACTTAATTTGTGGTACATTGGTAGATATAAAATCAAACTTTTATATCAACTGGGCTGTTGTCAATAAGCAACAGCAGACTAAAATGAATTTTCAAAATATGGTCCAGTGCCATATAATTTGAAGAAAATAGGTAAGCTAAAGACGGAAAACTTAACACAAGACCCACAAAGCTCCCTGCATTTGATATATAGTGCCTTCTTAAGTGGCAGCAGGAAATAAATTGCTTTTCTTCTTGAAGACACATCAGAGCCTAGACCTAAACATAACTAATGTTGTGTGGGATCAGGAAAAAAGCAGCCAGAGTCAAAAGAAGAGTTATGGCAAACCCTTAAAGACGCTTGGCAAAATTTACCACATGGCTACTTGGGGGTAGGGCTTTCCAAAATAAATTCCTTCAGTTTTGTATTCTAAGAGTCTACACAAAATGCTGACTTGTTTTAAAAATACAACATCTGCTTATTTATTTTAATATTAAGGTTTTGTAGAAAGCAAATAAACACATGCTGTTTAGAAACTAGCTTGAAAATGATCTTCTTAGATGACCCAAAAATAAAATTGCATTCATCTTCTAAACCCGCTTATCCAGAGCAGGGTTGCAGGAAAAATGAGGCCTAGCCCAGCAACTATCGGGCACATAGCAGAAATACTCCCTGGAAAGTGAACAGTCATCACAAGATGGGGGGGGGGGGGGGGGGGGGGGGGGGGGAATATAAAAATCAGTAAACCTAGTTACCCAACTTCATTGAAAAGTTAAAAAAAAAAAAAAAAAGTAATATTCGTATTTGAATGCTTATTATAACATTCTGATATTATACACTATACTTTAAATTTAAAAAAAATAAAAATGTGTCAAGCTACAGGGGAACATTTACTGTAACATGCAACTTTAAAACAAGAATATTTTGGTCAGCTACAAGTTACAATCAGCACATCATGCTTGAATTTTACATTCTAAATAATGTGTGGGATTTTCACTTGAAAATGTTTGCAGTAAAAAAGCCTATATAATAAATTCTATTTAGATCTATGGTGAAGTATTTACAAATTGTAAACGTACTTTCATTGTTACAGCTGGTTCCTTGTGCCCTGAAGGTAGTTAATAAACTGAATGTGCCAAAAATAAACTAAGCTTCAGAAACAGGACTGTATGGCTTAGTGCAAAGCATAAAGTTACAAAAAATGAAGAAGCTGTCACTCTCACTCTAACTTGCTAATGAGGAAAAATACCCAATAAATTTAGTTTCAAATTTTATGAAATTGGCTCCCTAATTCAGGTAAACAGGACCCAGCGGTGTTGTAAAAATACACATTGCAAAACAGACACTTCACAATTTATCCTAATAATATCACTTTAAACCAAACATTGTTTTTAGTTTTAATATGTTGTCTTTTACATGGACTTTAAAAGCACTTAAGATTTACTTTTGATTTTTTAATTAAAAGTATTTTCTAAAAGTAATACATACAAAAGTATATTATCAAATATTACACAAAAGTAAATGTTTCATGTGCTTTAATTTTAAGCCAAAACATCCACACAAGAATGTTTAAGCATGTATGCGATATTACATAGAAAAGTCATATTAATAACCATTTGTACACTTCTTAGTTTGAAAGAGTCTGAAAAGTAAACTAAAACACCCAAAGCAGCACCGCCTTCCTTAATGAAGTAAACCATGTAAATTTCTTCAAACTAAACTTAACATAAAAATTTAACTTCAAAATATGTTCAGAAAATGGGTGGATGACCAGTGTTAATCCTCTTAACATCACTGAAAGGTTGCCGTGTGTGCGCTCTCCCTGGATGTCTTTATTTTTATGTACTTTAGTTTCCCCTAGAAGTCACAAACACATGATGCACATCTGACGATTGGGTATCTCTAAATTTGTAACCCATGAAAAACCGTGGTTGTAGGTGCTGAAATGGTATGTCCAAGCAAGGGTTGACTTCTACCCAACGGAGCCAGCATTTTGATTTTGTGACCTTGTACTGGATATTGCAGATCAACAAGATGTACTGGAAACTCGTCGTTTGGCTTAAAAAATTCCCTTATATCAAAAGTATCTAGACTTTATATGAATGTCTAAAACACGTCCATTATTACTGCTAAATGGCAAGCAGGAAATGCAAAAATTCACATTCACGAAGTCCATAAAAAAATTAAAAGCTTAAAAAGTTGAGATGTTGCTAATCACTATGGTAATTTACACTAATTAGTATTACATTAGCCCATACGGACAAAAGCAGGCAATAATTAATATTTTACATAAAAACGACATACAATGGTAAACAGCTGACATTCTCTATTTAAGGGGACTGAAGCCGCAAAACTAATTTAAGAACAGATATTCTATGTAATTAACTAAGAGGAAACAACAACAGTAATAGTAATAATAATAATAATAATAATAACTTACATAACTGCGAAGCAAAAAACTACAACGTAATGTAACTAACATAACTGTTTTCACTTACTATTAAAACAACATACATTACAAGGTATTTTCCCTATATAAGGCTAATGCTGAAACTACTAAAAACTATACAAATCCTCATAAAGCTTTCGAACAATGGTGATTTTTTGGAAAAGGCAATTTCTAAGAATCACACGTTATTAAAAACTACTGCGCTTATGTCTGTTGGATAAGGACACCACGTTGACCACTATATCTTACCTGCATCGATCATCCCGTACTTTTTCAAAACAATAAACAAACAGCTCCATATATGAACAAAAACAACCTTTCAAATCATTAGAGAAACAGACAATGGGAGAAATATGTAATTTTGCATTAATCAAACGTTTGAACACTGCATATTCGCCGCCACTGACGGTTCAACCAATTATTAATGCAAATACACCGCTGAATAACCGAAATACGGTTAGGAATCCCGCAGAAAACGTCAACGCCAAAACACGACTCCTCTCTGACCCCTACCCCCACCGCAGTTCAGTTTCCCACCACGTAACGCAAATATACATCGACAAGACAAAAAGGATAAATGCAATGCAAAAAACTGTGTAAATTGCAATTAAACTATCAGTACACTGAGAAATCGTTATAATGAGCATATACATATCTTACAATGAAAAACAAATCAGATTCCAAGTATGCGAGCAATCACGTCAACGACACAATCGGCAAAGAAAACAAACAGACGTATTCGTGTTGCACGCGTATTAAATAAAACGCCCGCATGCATCAATTCATTCATCGCGCTTTACAGAACACAATTACTGTGCAATGATCGCACTTACCTCTGTCTGAATCCCAGGTGTGCACTCCCACCCGCCCCCCGGCTTAGGCTAGGAACTCCAGACCCAGGCTTGGCTTTTCCATTTGAGGCCCTCCTGCTTGAAACAGGCTACCGTCCGGAAATATCCAACAAAGCACCACACATCGTACTTAAAAACAGAAACGCTGCAGCGTATCGATAAATGGCGAATTCCTAGCAAAATATATACTTCACACGCGACTTGTAATGACTGCAACAATCTTAGTCGATATTCGTTCTTGTGTATTTCCGCATTACTGCGGATTTTTACAGGTTATCTGTGTTATTATTTAAGTCTAGTCCAACCCGAATTCTGCTAAACCGTTTCCAGTCGGCCTTTGACTTCGACGAGAGTGATGACGAAAAAAGAACGAGGCGGTTTGAAACAAAACACGTGATTGGCTGCGAGTGTGGGGAGGTTTCCTACGCCAAGAAAGACAGAGAGGCCATCGGGCGCCATTTTGGCTCCATATCTGTGAGCGCGTGCCCCGTCTGAGCCAATATGGCGACGGGTAGGGTTCAGGGTAGACGTTTGATCCAAGGCAAAAGGAAGAAGGCGAGTCACACAGAAGATGATGAAGAAGAATACAAATATTTTAAATATGACAGAGTGTTTAATCAAAACGCAGGATTTGTCAATGTAAATACAACTTCTTGGTTTGGTGAATAATATATGTGCTGCTGCGTTAACCTTTGGGATTTATGTGCTTTATTGGTAAGCTCACATTGTGACGCTTATCTGAGCGACACGCATTTTGTTCAGCGTTATTTGTGCGTGTTTGTTTTGGTTGTACTTATTAATCATGTGGGCCGTGAACGTTTTAAAAGTTTGTAAAATGTTAGTACTATAAGAAAACTAAACATTTAAGCATTGCTTTATTTATTATATTAAAGCAGTCATTCGGACGAGCACCATATTATTAAGCACAGCGGTGGTTTATGACGTGCCAGTCTGTTATGGCGCAGCGATGGCACCGCGCTCGAAGTCAGAGGTGATTCCAACTCACCTGCCGGAAGGTTTCAGTGGGCTATCCCCGCGAAAGGTACTGGCATTGAGAACGAAGACTACAGTTTATTTACAGGCCGGATGTGAAAGTATCAAGTTAAGCCGTGATATGATTATCATTACACCACTCTTGCTACCATAAAGTCCTTACCACTATAGACATTCTGTGAGGGAAAACAATTTGGTGTTCGACTCGGCTGGAGGATAGGTTGATTGGGAATAAACCGACGTCCCGACCAGGTTTGGGTCCTGCATTACTTCAAGACCTGCGTGGTTCTAGCATCTTACGTTTTAATAATGCTTTATCAATTTGCTCTGAAAATGAAGAAATGGCCTTCAATAATATATTTGTGATTTCCTGTTTTTTATTACTATCCTCAAGTAAATTAAAGATTATTAAACTGTTTTCTGCATTTAATGTTTCTTTTAGTAAGAATAACCACTTTTTTACTTGCTTGTAAGTGAAAGTTTGGTGATGGAGTGAAAAATTAAAATTGTACCATATTCAAAGCATCGAAAAAAGCTTAGCATGATGTCTGTGGAAAATTGTAATTGATTTTTCTGTCATAAAATTACAATTTCCTTTGAAAAAATATGCATTTTTTTGTATTTGGTACAGCTTCTGATTATTACATCCTAGCAAAGGTACATACATTTAGAATGAGCCGTTTCCAAACATTAAGACATATGTACAATGCGTACATAATTCAAAATCAATTTAAATCAAATTTTATTTGTCAAATGCAGTTATACACAAAGTACAGTACTGTATGTGGGGAAATGCTTAATTGCTTAACTCCAAGAGTGAACATTAAAGAATATAAAATGACAAACAATGACACACAGCTTTACAACTATCAATTGAAGTCATGGTTAAATTAATGAAATAGTATGCATTACACCAGAATTGCAAAACATGGAAAACAAATTAATAACTTAAATAGCTCAATATAGGATAATTAGAAGTAGGGAATGATGTACTCACTTTTATGTCACTTTTCTCTTTCAAGATGCAGATGAAACATGACCTATGTCCAATGATAACTGCTATAGAAATTGTTTAACCAGGATTTTTTCAGTCTGCTCCATTGAGTTATGGGAGCAGGCTTATTGATTTGCAAAATTTTTGCACAAGTAGTTTTTGAGATGCATAGTTTGAGTGAGTGCATATCCGTGTGTGCTATACATAAATACATTTATAGGTCAAGATAGTTGATAGCTTGTTGGCATTGTCAGAGCACATACTTGATGATGAAGAGAAGGAAGCGAACACACTCCATACCAATCTGTCTTTTGATGCAGCTTACTGTATTTATTTGACTCAATGTGTTTAGTTTCAAATTAAATATTTTTGAAGTTTTCAAATTATTTTCCTGTTCACTTTACTCTGCATTTAAAATTTAAAATGCAACATTGACCGACTCACTCACTCACTCATCAGCAAAGTTAGAAAGTTGAAATTTGGCAGGGTGGTACATCTAATGCAGTAGGACATCGCCAGGAAAGAATTTTTAATATATCAGTGTTTAGGGGTTAACTCCCCCACAACAGAAAAACTAAATACCCCAAAATCTTAAAAATGTTTTGACTGATTTGATTGAATTTTGGTGACATTATGGAGAAAAAAATAGCCACCTGGTGTTTTTTCATTTGTCAAAATTAATATAATGCTAACATGCTTTGTGTTGCACAAAGAGCAGGCATTATGCGAATGAAGGACACAAAAGAAGTGATTGACAGGCCTTACAAATACCACCACTAACAAATAGGGTTGATGGACAACTGAAGAAGGGGCAGTGTCTTGGACGGACAGGAAATAAGAGGCAAGATCATGTTTGGTGTGTACAGTCAGATGTGAAATGGAAAGAGAAACTTCAGCCAGGCTCAAGGAAGATGCAAAACTCAATGGTTAGCAAGCACACTATAAATCTTGAGTGCCGATGCTAGGCACTGTACAGTAGCTGTGAGTGTCTGGGTTGCTTTGGCAGAAGCAAAAAAGGGAAGGAAAGAGAAGTAGAGGTGGAAGTGGTGTTCTCAGATCAAAGACAAGCATGGAAGAATGGCACCAGTTTAAATTTAATAGGTCCCCAATAAACTACTCAATTGTAATATACATTCACATCTACAGACTTTGAAAGGGGATCCCCATAACCGACCTCCAAAATTGTTTAAATTTACATGCATGTCTCTCCACCCCTCACTCCCCTGCTGTCCACAATTCTTTGAATATACATTTGCATCTGTGGACTTTAACGGGGTACTACATGCAACTGATGAAAAACACGAAATACTGTGCTTGAGTGAACAATGTAAACAAATGAAAATCATAAACATCTAATAATGATAATAATATATACTCAAATTTCACTTTATTCCAACTGATTACCCATTTCAATTAAAGAAAATACATTTTCATGTAAAATTGTGTTTTGCAATGACCATCAGGAAAAGATAAAGTTACTAGGAAAAGTAAAAACAGATGTAATGCAGGAATGTTTTGCTCATGGAAAATTGCGTATGATACAGTATGTTCAAGATAATAGTATTATGACTTGGCTGATGCCTTTATCCAAGGTAACATATCATCTGAGATACAACTGGTTGCAATTCTTTTTTTTTTTGAAGTGAACACAGGCTGGTGAAGTGATGTGCTCATAGTCACAGTATCAGTAGCAGAATTTGAACCCACAACCTCAGGGATTGAAGGCCAAGGCTTTAACCACAACACACAGCCTGTCAATCCTATTAGCCCTTGGTAAAAAATACAAGTATTGTGTACAGAAAGCACTTAGTTACATGGTACTTCTGATACAACTGATTAACCAATGGCACTATAACTGGGGCCTATTGTCTTACAAAATTTCACATGAAAAGCTGAGTAACACAGCTAGTACAATCTAAACTGAAAACACAGAGAAAACCAGGTGTTTTAATGAGGCAAGCCGCAAATGGTTTTAAAGGAGTACAAATACCATCACAGACTACAATTATACCAGATATCCCATATCTTCCTGAAGCTCCAGGAGTCTCCCAGTAACGAACATCTTCCACCAGGCTCATACAAGTGATTTACAATCTCTCTGAAATCCCTCTTCTTCCCAACTGGAATTCTCAAGGAAAACCCCGCACACACCGGGTGCCCATCGGACTGAAATTCAATCCCAAAGAGGGCTCCCTCAGCAAAGGTGACCATCATGATCCTTCCAAATCCTAGAAGCACCGCAGTGCACGGCCCCACGGTTTCTTTACTGCTTGCATGCTCCACACCCAGACTTCCCTGAGACCAATTCTGCAACGGCGGGATGTCTGCAGTAGTGTGAGCAAATATCACAGTTTGGAAAAAAATAAACCCAGCTGCCCATAATGGTCATGCATTTACAAGACCTGTGAAAGACCTCCACTTTGCAGGTTTGCGTGGTCCAAGTGAATTTGGAACGTTTCATTGCTTAATATAGGCTTTCTTTTAATTTATACGTAATAAAAATGTGCAATACAAAGAAGGGATTGGGCGTCACAGACAGCGCATAATCTCTAACAGCAAACAGCTGTTTTTTCACTTATTCCTCTGGATTGCATTTTCAACAATTCTACATCCTTCTCATCTAGATGCAGTATTACCGCCTGTTGTACAGGGAAGTCAGGACAATATCATTTAAAGATGGCAGCACATACGTCTTTAAATATTTTTCAGATAAAGAAAATTGATTATTTTAAAATATTTTTAAGTAACATCTTTTCGTTTTTTATGTATTGTATTCGCAACGCATAAACACTTCTGTCTTTTTATGGCAGTTGGCAGACCCACTTATAGGCATTAAACACTGAATGGAAGTCACGTTTTCAGTATTACGCAATGAGGGTGAGGACCTCTAGGGGTTAATTTTTTTATATCAAAGCGAATGATGACGGCTTATTTTAATTTGTACTACATATGGAGATCCAATTACACGGGAACTGTGAAATAAAAAAGCAACTCTCAGGCAAAAAAAAAAAAAAAAATAGAGCCAAGGTTAAAGTTCGAAGGGCACACTACGGCGGGGGCGAAAAGCCATTGTCGATAGTCGCTGTTATCGTCTGACAGTTGGATCTGTGCGGTGTGTTAGAAGTAATCCTAGTTGCCAGAAAAAGGAATTATGGGACAGACGTTTTATTATTGTGTAATGGAATAAATAAAAAAAACGACTATAATGCTGTTGCATGTAAACTGTAGAACTCGAAAATGGCTCGTCACAGCTCTGTCTCGTACTGTGCACGATCAACGAAATGTCAACACACTCGGTCGTAAAGGGTGCAGTACTTGTTGGTTGAAAACACGATTCTGGACTGACGGTCATCTGGGCAGCATCTTAAAACCAAACATTAATGGATATTCTGTCCACACTACAATTTTACAGGTAGGAGATGCCGGGTTTCCAAAAATTTTAATTGTAGAGTGTTAACGATTATTTTTTGAAAAAAAAAAAACGGGAAATATAAGAATCAGTGGATGGTAACGCTGCTGTGTTGTGATTTGCACAGATGACTACAGTGTGATCCGCGTTTGATTGGTTACCTCTTAACAGACTAAAACGTTTTTATTTCGATGTGCTATTTTGCAGCAGTTTCTTCAGAAACCTCCAAGTCCCGCGTTTAATTGTGCCTTCAAGCGAATAACATCAAGAAACTCGCTTCATGTACCTTCTGCTTTGTGGAGCTTTTTAGGTTAGTTTTTTTTTAATAGTTGTTTGTGTTTGTGTATGTGATATGAACACATGTAATCGTTTCAAAGGAAAGAATATTTATTTAGTAATATGTTGAAACAAGAACACATAAAGCACTTCATAATACCACAAAGATCTTTCACTTAACGATTTAGGCATCTTTACGATTTGCTTAATTTTAGAATGCCTGTATACTATATAAATAACCCTCTTTTTTAAAGATAATATAGATGATTTTTTTCAATGTAGTAAAAATGGTAGCATTGTCTCATCTCTCAATATTTCAAGGCATGATTAAATGTTTACTGCTTGCATTTAGGTGTCCCATAAGTGAAAGAACAGTAAATGGAATGCGAGTTTTTGGGTATTTTAAAAATTGTACCTGACATTTTAGGAGGATGTGCAATGTACTAGAATGCATTTAGCTTCCTTGTTGTGTTTTTCTTTTAACTCCTTAAAAATGTAAGAGAATTGATGTCTTAAAAAAGCGAGGTATGCAGTCTACTATACTTTTTTTCTTCTTACCTGTAATTTATGCTTATAGCTCAATGTTATTTACCTCTAGGCAGTGGTAAACCAGACTATTGGGGCCAGGAAATTGTATTGTATAGACAGCATCCATCCATCCATTATCTGCTATATCCTAACAACAGGGGCACAGGGTTCTGCTGGAGCCAATCCCAGCCAACACAGGGCGCAATGCAGGAAACAAACCCCAGGCATGGCATCAGCCCACCGTAGGGCACACACCCACACCCACTCACCAAGCACACACTAGGGACAATTTAGAATCGCCAATGCACCTAACCTGCATATCTTTGGACTGTGGGAGGAAACCGTAGCACCCGGAGGAAACCCACGCAGACACGGGGAGAACATGCAAACTCCACACAGGGAGGACCCGGGAAGCAAACCCAGGTCTCCAGCAATTGTACTAAATTTGAATTAAGTTGTTATTTGCATTGAAAACAGTTACTTAGTGACAAGGAACATTTTGAAATGAAGTATGATGGCAGAGATAACCACTCTACTGGTAGCATTTGTGTTGTTGGAGTTATGATCATGCTAATAAACGGCTGAGTGTCAGATGCAACTAGCTATAAAATCTGGTATCAAAATGATCAAAATGCTGGTATGTGCCATTTTAAAAATGGGGTTTTTCAGTACTTTTTTACTACTGTATACTGTGCAACCCATGTCACCTTTGGCTTGTGTTCTGTCTTAAAATTTGTTATTCCCATTGTGCATGAAAACATGATTTTGTCTCAATCGTCACTAGAAAGAACATGCGGTATGTAACCTATATCTATCTATAAAAAAATACAATTTTTGGGTTGAGTATTCCTTTAAATGCAGTTTTTAACATGTACTGTAATTTTTAGGGTGAATGGTGTGCATATGACTTGTCAAAAATGTTTCAGTGTTTTTTAAAATGCAGGATTCCCTTGCTCTTTCTTTTTTTTAGTTAAAGATGATGTTTAATTTAGCAGGAACAGTTGTGTTTATGGGTGTTAAAATACACATACCCTCCTGTCTAATAAACAGTAGAAATAGTCTTATAAATTATTATTTATGTGGAATTACAGGTGGGCTGTACCATTTTAGTACATCCAAAGCAAAGGAAAAAAATGATAGCAATGGTAGAGGAAAAGGAAAAAGTCCACAAGAAGATGAAGGTATTTTGACTTTTGTATAGTATGTCCTTACGTATGTTAGTATTTTAATTACTAGTTCACCTTTATATATTATGCTTAATTTTAGCCCTTTTATCATATTGACACCTGTCATTCTTGAGGTTAACTTTGGTAATATCCATCCATCCATTTTCCAACCCGCTGAATCCAAACACAGGGTCACGGGGGTCTGCTGGAGCCAATCCCAGCCAACACAGGGCACAAGGCAGGAACCAGTCCCGGGCAGGGTGCCAACCCTCCGCAGGACACACACAAACACACCCACACACCAAGCACACACTAGGGCCAATTTAGAATTGCCAATCCACCTAACCAGCATGTCTTTGGACTGTGGGAGGAAACCACGCAGACACGGGGAGAACATGCAAACTCCACGCAGGGAGGACCTGGGAAGCGAACCCAGGTCTCCCAACTGTGAGGCATCAGCGCTACCCACTGCGCCACCGTGCTGGTAATATCTGACTGCTAATTTATTAATACTTACAATTAGCTTTTATATTAAATAAAATCTCTAATCTTACAATTCTGAACACATCTGGCCTTTTTATGGTATAATTGTACTGTGTTAGTTTATTTTCAATTTCACCAGGGGGGTAAACGGTAACATTATACAATGTTATTGACTGATATACCTGCCTCGCACTCTCCACCTTGCACTTTTTAACTTGCACTGCGTTTTTATCACTCTTTAATTAATATTGATTTTAACAGTATGCTGGAGTATGTGAATTTCCCCTTGGGGATTAATAAAGTATCTATCTATCTATCTATTTACAGCTTTTCGTAATCTTGTTAAATAAATCCAATAAGCAAAATTTCAATAGAAGTTTCATGCATTATTACCATTCTGTAACCCTTTTTCTTTTCTTTATATAGAGGAACGGAAGAGGCGTGAGCGTGAGGATCAAATGTATCGTGAGCGATTGCGGACGTTGTTCATTATTGCAGTCATCATGAGCCTTTTGAACTCTATTAATACCAGTGGTGGAAATATCTCTTGGAATGATTTTGTCAATGAAATGCTTGCTAAGGGTGAGGTCTCAAGAGTACAAGTTGTACCTGAGAGTGACATTGTTGAAATTTATCTGCATCCTGGAGCAGTCATTTTTGGAAGGCCTGTATGTATTTGTTTTATTTTTATGTATTATGTTTATTAAAATTGAAGCCTACTGCTTATTTCTTATAGATTTAACTTAGTCTGTGTCAGATTGACAGGGACACACCATATCACAGTTTATGATTATGGTATTTTAACCCTTTACCAAGTGGTTTAATAGTAATGTAATTCATAATTAGTTTTAAGTTGATTTACCCTATACATGCAGATCTTAAAGAATTTTTTCTTTTCCCTAGATCAGTGTTTTTCAAGTTTAGTCATGGATATCCCTGTGGCTACGGGGTTTTATTACAATCCGTTTTACTACCAGTGCTTCATTTTTACTTTTAATGTATTTAATTGTTTAGAGAGCTGCAATTTTTATTCTCTTATTTTAATAAATCTTATATATATTTTTGAGAGTAATTTAAATGCATGATTTCCCTTTATCATATTTTGTTTAATTTATTGTTTCCTAGTTTGCTTATTCTACTAGAGGTTTTAAATTTATATTTGCATTATTTGAATTTGTCTCCTAAGTGTATGTGTGGTGATTACATCAGTGTATCATTATGTGAGTGAAAGAACCAATATTTTCTTATACATTTGAAGTTTAGCTAATAGTGACTAGTAATATTGAGACCATTGTTTTTAAAATAAATGCACGCATATCAAGCCTAAAGCATTCCATATTTAGCCTTTTTTTTTAAATCTGTGGAATTTTGTTATGTCATACAGTATTTCTTATAGAATGTTGCTTAAAAACTAAATAGTTCACAATAAATCTTTCTATTATGTAAAATGACTAGCAAGAGTACCCAGCATTGCCCGGGAATCTATAACTGGTGAATTTCCCAAATGAAAGAAACAGAACATAGTAATCAAACAAACATTTTTCTGATTGACATTTTATTGTAATAGGTAATATAAGTGGTCATTTTAGAGGCTTTGGATACAGTATATTTTTTGTGTTGTCCTGGGGTTCCGAAAATGAACAAATTGTGAGGATTGTCCACTGTAGAACATGTAACGTAGAGTTGTCCGTGTGAAAAGTATGGAGTTTCCAAATTGATGTCTTTAACTTGGAGTGATTGCCCTTCAGCCTTAGTAATTTACATAGCAAAATCCAAACGAATATGAAATTCTAGCCTTTTGAAATTAAAGGTTAAATCATTCGGAATCAGCGGAATTCTTTGTATGAAATCATGTTGACGTCTTGCGCAAGGTTTGAGACGGCCTTGAAATAGACTTTTTTGAACAGGAAATTGTAGACTTTGAAAGCAAAGGGTAAATAATTCGGATTCAGCAGAATTCTTGGTATGAAAACATCTTGACGTCTTGCACAATGTTTGAGACGGCCTTGAAATAGACTTTTTTGTGGCATTGGAAGTGGACTTTCTAATGCTATGTCTTTTTTTTGGTTGTATGGGTATATTAGCGAAAAGCAGGACAATCATAATGTGTCACATGGTATTACGTATGGAATAAGCACCAGAGTGAGATGAATGTACGTTATTTACAACTAGCCGTTGCCCGGTGTAAGAATAGGAACAGAAAACGGTGAGAAAGGAATTCAGAAATCAAGAAGAAATAAATACTTCTTGAAAGACACAGTGTGCATATAGAATTTCCGGCCAAGCAGGATTACATGTGAAAGTAATAAATAAATCGGGCTTTCCGAATTTACGTACTATGGCCATGGCATCCTGATAGTTTTGTTGCCTGTATCTTGGACATCCTGGAAATGTGGACGGTAATATGATCATTTTGCCTACGCGAACGTTGTTATTTTCAGCGTTTGCTTGCAGTGCGTCTGATAGTTCGACACGCAGATCTTGTTGATGTAATCTGAGATAGTTGAGATACGCGCCCTCTGTTTTAACATACATATCTATGACGTACTGTTGGAATAGTTTGCCACTGGAGTGCAAAATACTAAATGTATTCCTCATTGCTAATCTGTACGCGTAAAATTGGCATTGAGTAAGCCTTATTTGCTTGGCTCTTCTTTTATCGGGAACATGTTGTAAATCTTTGTGCCAGCCAATGTCTCTGTAAGGGAATAAAAGTGGGTAAACCATAGGATCGCAATTCATACTGAGCGTGGAAATCTGTTTACAGGAGTTGCCTATGGGATAGATGCAAATGTCCCTTTCGGCAGGCGTTTCGCCATCTTCTCCGACGAAAATCGCTGCAACGTCGGTGTGACATGTCGGGGCATTGTATCGTCGTAAATCCTGCCTAGGGTTTTCCTTGAAAACCATTTGTACAGATGCTGTTGGATTGGACTGAGCGATTTCATGTATGTGTTTGATTTAGCGAAGGGGTTGATTGTTCTGAGCATGGATCTAGCTGGAGAAGCACATTTTCGCGGCATGCAGAATTTGTTTTATTTTGTAAGCGTACTTTAGTAGCTTTCACTGTGTCAAAAACATACAACTGTCCATATCCTGGAGAGGTAGAAGCGTTGGCTTATAGTGGAGAGATTTGGTGATAAATTTGCCCGTGTATTTTAAAACAGTATGGTCTGAGGCCAGGAGGTTGAGTTATCTGTGCACCCATGGAAGCAAACACTAGAGAAGAGTTGTATTCTCGAATGTGTTCACGATAATTTTTAGCTTCTGATGTTTGCTGTGTAAGAAGCTGTTGTAAAGACACAGGTGGCTCCCGCAAGGGTGGTAAAGCTACTTTACTGTTGTGGCAGCACCTCGAGTACTTGTTGGATGTATTATGTTCAGCAGGCCAGTATATAGTGCATGACATGGAAGACGACGAATAGGAATCGAGAAATGCCGTGTCGGCGGGACCGGTTTTGAAGTGGAAGCAGGATGAACCAGAAGAGAAATGTATATAAGAGATAGCACCAGTCAGTCAGTCAGAAAGACCAAGACTGAAATCTAACTTTGAGTCAGAAAGCGAGCAAATAGCACCACAAATACGGAAAGCCAGTCACGCGCACTAGGTCGTTCTCGTTTTACATCCATACGGCAGTTCCCCTTCACTGGATGAAAGCAGTTGGCTTTCTCATACTTGGACACTTCCACAATGTCTTGGCAATTTAAGGAAACATTGGTAAAGAGGGATGCACAGAGACCAAACGTGCCGCTAAATGGCGTCGCCATTAACGTCTGTTGTAACGTGCAGCCATCTTGTCGATAAGTACGGGGACTTTTTGCAAACGTTGTGTCGGTCAAAAGGTGTCCTGCACTTGACTAAGGACATTTTTCCCAACCAAACATACCCCATGACCTCCTCCTGGTCACAAAGCAGCCCCATGCCCAGTTTGGTGGTGATCGGACGCCTGGTGCAGATTTGTATGGCGGACAAACAAACATAGACTCTGCTTTATATATTAGATCTTGTGATGAGATGAGACTAATCCTGTGACGAGACGAGACTTTCTGAAGAGGCTTTTTGGAAGAGTTTTTATCCTGCAAGACAGAGACTTTTTGCCATGAGATGTTTTCAAGTCGATACACGTGCAGAGCAGGTTAGAGATTATGAAAGCAGTGGAATTCAAAAGCCTCAAAAAAAAAAAAAGTTGGTGCAATACACATGCAGAGCAAGTAACAGATTTTGAAAGTAGTAAAATTCATAAGATTAAGCCGGAGACTTGTAGATTGTCTAATTCATGTTGCCATCAGGGAAAAGTAGTGTTTCTTCCCAATGAAGAGGCGTATACATGAGACTTAAAAGATTTGTTGTTTGGTGAAAGTGAAATCCACAAACACTACAGGCCAAATATCTAAATATACAATGATCTGTTCGCGTTTGCATCATTCAGTACTCAAAATGTAGATTTACACAGTTCTGGAGCATACAGTATACTATGAGAATCTGTGGTCCCGCAAGAATTAAAGCTACGACAAGTTTAATTTCAAAGAAACCACAATTTGGTTAGGTGTATATTTATGATCACGGAGAAGCAAAAAAGATTCTAATTTAATATGCTTTATACTTGAAATAAATGCTACCAATCTTAAATTATTTAATTCAGGGAATTACTAGGATACAGTATTCAGTCCTGGACATGGTGCTAGTTAGTCACAAGGCCCGCCAATGCATCATACATCCTGTACTCACTTTCACCTTGGATTAATTTAGAATTCTTAGTTTAATGAACATGCATATCTTTAGGATGTGGATGAAAAACTCATGCAGACACTGGGAGAAACATGAAAATGCCTGACAAACAACTACCAAGACACATTGCCACCATGTTACTTCATGTTTAAAATAAGAGACAGAAGGTTGGAAAAAAGTGTTTGGACGCTAATAACTTTTTTAAGGCACTGTAGTTGTCCACTGCAGTTAGTCAAAATTTTAAATGTATGGTCATACTTGATGCGTCCAGTTTCATAATTGTTTTTGATATCTAAAAAAAACCTTAAGCTTTAGAACAGTAAAACAGAACAGGTTGGTTGTATGGCTTAGAGATATTGCATTTTTTAAAAGAAACTTTTTGTTGACCGAAGATGGTTAGATTGTTAATTGCAACACTGAACTAAATTGTGATGCTTTTAATTACTTGATCTAGAAGAAACTTTATTGGCATATTATGCCTGATGGTCTTGGTTTTGTCAGTACCTTATCACCAGATGTCTTGTAGTACCTTGATGGTTATTGGATGATTAAGTTCTTTCATGACTAGGCACATCCTGAAGGTCATGTCGGCCTCACTATACATACCACATTTGGCCAGTTGACACATAGCATAATGTGATTCCTTCTTGCCCTGCATAAGTGATTTTGGCATTGCAACCACTGTTGGGCTTGAAAAGCTCTGACTTGATAAGATTCCCTTAATACCTCAAAGGTTATCTTGTGGCAGATAGACTCATCTTGCAGTTATCCACATAAATGACATTCTACTGATTGATGTCACTGGATTCTTAGCTCATAAGGTTGGGCAAGGGGCCACCTGTGTTAGCCACTATTTTCCGTGTTCTCAGTGCAAGTTATTTTTAGACTCGCACCATCAGTGTTTATAGTACTGCCCCATACAACAGTTGTCTGTTTTTGTGTTTACGTATCATGCCTTCAAAAAAAACGTAAGTTGTACTTTCACCATTGTGCATAGACAACTTACCATGTGTGATGCTGAGACAAAGTAGCACTGCAGAATTTTTAGTACATTTTTTAAAAAGTAACAATAAGGAATGTCATCAATCTCTTTTAAAATTTTGCAAAATACTCAGCCATTCGTATTTATAAACAAAGAGAAGATTCCTTTCAAAGGTTCTTTATATGTTTAAGGGTGTGTTGTGTGCTTATTAATTGGGCTAACTGGAAAATATCCTTTCAGAAATAGGCCATTGCCTAGTTTTCATTTTTTTTTTTTTTTGAGCAAAATGAAAGAGTATAAATTTGGGCAACACATATACAAAAAAAGTAAAAAAAAAATAAGCATTTATTCAAGCATAACATAGCAGGGCCTACCAGGCCTGACCGGCATCCTCCCCCACCATCGAAGCCAACTAACCACCAGGTGGTGATCAGTTGACAGCTCCACCCCTCTCTTCACCCAAGTGTCCAAGACATGTGGCCACAAGTCCGACGACACGACCACAAAGTCGATCATCGAACTGAGGCCTAGGGTGTCTTGGTGCCAAGTGCACATATGAAACACCCCTATGCTTGAACATGGTGTTCGTTATGGACAATCCGTGACGAGCACAGAAGTCCAATAACAAAACACCGCTCGGGTTGAGATCGGGGGGGCCATTCCTCCCAATCACGCACTTCTAGGTCTCACTGTCATTGCACACGTGAGCATTGAAGTCTCCCAGCAGTACGAGGGAGTCCCCAGAAGGTATGCCCTCTAGCACCTCCTCCAGGGACTCCAAAAAGGGTGGGTACTCCAAACTGCTGTTCGGCACATACACACAAACAACAGTTAGTACCCGTCCCCCCACCCGAAGGTGGAGGGAGGCTACCCTCTCGTCCACCGGGGTAAACCCCAAAGAACAGGCTCCAAGTCAGGGAGCAATAAGTATGCCCACACCCGCTCGGCGCCTCTCACCGGGGGCAACTCCAGAGTGGTAGAGAGTCCAGCCCCTCTCAAGGAGATTGGTTCCAGAGTCCAAACAGTCCGTTGAGGTGAACCCGACTATATCTAGCCGGAACACCTCGACCTTGTGCACTAGCTCAGGCTCCTTCCTCTTCAGAGAGGTGACATTCCATGTCCTAAGAGCCAGCTTCTGTAGCCAAGGATCGGACCGCCAAGGTCCCCGCCTTCGGCCACCACCCAACTCACACTGCACCCGACCTCCTTGGCCCCTCCCATAGGTGGTGAGCCCATGGGAAGGGGGACCCATGTTGCCTCTTCGGGCTGTGCCCGGCCAAGCCCCATGGGTGCGGGCCCGACCACCAGGCGCTCGCCATTAAGCCCCGCCTCCAGGCCTGGCTCCAGAGGGGGGCCCCGGTGACCCACGTCTGGGCGAGGGAAAACGCCGTCCAAATTTTTTCTTCTTCATAGGAGGTTTTTGTTGAACCGCTCTTTGTCTCATCCCTCACATAGGACCAGTTTGCCTTGGGTGGGCCTACCAGGGGCATAAAGCCCTAGACAACAGAGCTCCTAGGATCATTGGGACACGCAAACCCCTCCACCACGATAAGGTGGTAGTTCGAGGAGGGGATATATAAACAAATACTACTAATATTTAGACAAGAAGGGGACAGCACCATGAACATATTTTAAACTATTAGGTTTCTGTGGCATGATAGGATAGTACCTTAGAACCCGAGTTCCAGTGCCCACTCACTGTCAGTATATACTGTGGTTTACACATAGTCTGTATGTTTTGTTTTTTTTCAGGTGCTCTTCTTTTCCTCTCACATCATGTTAGTTTAATTGGCATCTCTGTAGTATATTGATCTCTTATGAGTGTGTTTGTGGGATGGACTTGTTTCAGCCTTGCTCTCCCTGTTCTGCCCTATGACCTAAACTGAATTAAGTGTGCTCATTAATCAAAAGAACTGAAGGATAATTAAGGTTTTCCAAAATTATTGTAGAAACAGTTTTAGGAAAATTGCTAAATTAACAAAGATTTTTTTCACTTATTTTTACTACATTTCTTGTAATATTTGGTTTTAATTAACATCCTTTTTGTTAGAGGTTGGCTTTGATGTACCGCATGCAAGTGGCAAACATTGACAAGTTTGAAGAAAAGCTAAGAGCAGCTGAAGATGAGTTAAACATTGATATTAAAGACAGGATCCCTGTATCATATAAGCGCACTGGATTCTTTGGAAAGTAAGTTGCTCGGAAGTAAAGCCTTTTTGTGATGGGTACTTATTTTGGAATGTGTTCAAGATTTAAAAAATAAGTTCTGTTGTCTATAGGCTATTTTTAAAATCTTCAAAAAGTCAAAGACACAGGAACAGTCAAATGCTGATTCCAAGAAACTTTTTATTCAGCTTATTTTCTAATAATTTAAAACTGATTATTTGCATAATGTTTTTAATTTTGTATTTACAGTACATGACTGACTATCTTAATTGTTCAGTGCAGATACAAGACCTCTATTTTTTTGCATTCTTAACAATAGTGTTTATTCTCATTATCCAGTGCACTTTATGCTCTTGGGATGGCTGCTGTTGGAGTTGGAATCCTCTGGTATATCTTCCGTTTGGCAGGGATGGTTGGCAGAGAAGGTGGATTCAGTGCTTTTGTATGTATATATTTTTTTTAAATATTGTATGCATTCTTTTTTATAGTAAGCATTCTAAGTGTTTTTTCCACAATATGACTTATCTTTTATAGATGAAGCAAGTTTTAAATAACAAAAATGAAATAAATGTATACTTCATGTAAGAAAATAAGATAACAGAAGATATTTCACTGAGCATTACATTATATAAAAAGGTTTGTATCATATTGCCTTTGAAAAATGTGATACCCAGTATGAATGGAGCAGTAAGGAGAGAGAGAATATGGTTTAATGGAAAGCTGGGAAAAAATGTGATCCAAATATGCCTTGTTAAAGGTGCCATCCATTTTTTAAGAAAACATGTTCTAGCCAATTGATTATGCTAAACTAAAGTAAGCATTAAATGGTAATGGAAAAGGTTGTAATCATGTAGTTGCACTTAACATGCTTTATATAAATCTGTAAACATTCTAGTATTTTTGTATTTATTATTTCACAAATTCTAAGATAAAAATCCACATTGTCACTTAGGAGTACTCAGATTGATAGGCTGCCGATCTAAATCAGATGATTTTCACAAAAAGAGACTTGATCAGTAAATTGGAAAATAATATTTTTCAACCCGTTTTTCTAGGCTTTACGGTAATTTAGTTGCAGTGCTTCTTTACTTAAAGTATTATGATAGTTGAGCCAGTGTTCATCTTTTTCTTTCTTTTTTTTTTTTTTTTTTTTTTTTGCAGCAAACTTCCTGCATTGTAAATAAAGAGAAGCAAGTCAAGGCTTTATTTACGAGAGCTAATTTAAATATTAGCCTTTATGTTAAAGAAAGTGGTGTAATAAACTCTGAAAAAGAAATCAGAGGAGTTCCTGTGCAGTTAGACAGCAAGAAATGATACTTTAATGAATTTAGACTTTTTTATTTTAAATAGATAGATAAAACTTTATTTATTTTGTCCTTCAAATAAAATGAACACGGTTTTAGTTTGGACGGAGAGCTTGGTTTATGTGCAGCAACTTACATGTTCAACTGGAAAAAGAAAAATTTTAACTTAAGAGCAAAATGTCTCTCTTACTTATAATCCTGTTAAGCACGTTAGCCATGTGTCTTCCTGATAAGCAACTTATCAAACATCTGATACATTTGCGGCTTCTTTAAAGATTTATACTGTATTTATTTTTTTTTTTTTTGCTGTATGTAATAAAACACAAGTTTTGGAAAGAAACAAGTACTGCATAATTAAAATAGTAATCCATGTTTATAATTACGAATGTCTAGCTGATACAGTGAATTAAAAAAACACCTGTATAAATATAGTAAACTAGCTGTCCCCAGTGGCTCCACCTGCGTAATAGTAAAACAGGACAAACTTTAAAAATTAATAAACAAACTGGTATCACTAGCTAAGCAGAGCAAGATGAGCTCCAAAATGTGGCCAGAGGTAGACTGATTCGAATGGAGGCTGGTGCGTGCGTGAGGAGGGCTCCACCTGGCTCCCTACTCCTGACATTGTGCTTCCCTCTCCACTCAACCCGCAGCCTGTCTCTTGGATTAACACAAATAAATCGGTACCGCAAGTGAACTATGATACTTTGCAGGATGAGAATGTTCAAACAAATTATAGAAAAAAACCCAATCTAAATCCGTTTAGTGGTTCTTTCATGAAAAGTGGACAGACAGATGTTGGATTTTTTTTATATATACAGTGCATCACTTTTTCCACATTTTGTTATGTTACAGCCTTATTCCAAAATGGATTAAATTCATTTTTTTCCTCAGAATTCTATACACAACACCCCATAATGACGAGAAAAAAGTTTACTTGAGGTTTTTGCAAATTTATTAAAAATAAAAAAATTGAGAAAGCACATGTACATACGCATTCACAGCCTTTGCCTTGAAGCTCAAAATTGAGCTCAGGTGCATCCTGTTTCCCCTGATCATCCTTGAGATGTTTCTGCAGCTTAATTGGAGTCCACCTGTGGTAAATTCAGTTTATTGGACATGATTTGGAAAGGCACACACCTGTCTATATAAGGTCCCACAGTTGACAGTTCATGTCAGATCACAAACCAAGCATGAAGTCAAAGAAATTGTCTGTAGACCTCCGAGACAGGATTGTCTCGAGGCACAAATCTGGGGAAGGTTACAGAAAAATTTCTGCTGCTTTGAAGGTCCCAATGAGCACAGTGGCCTCCATCATCCGTAAGTGGAAGAAGTTCGAAACCACCAGGACTCTTCCTAGAGCTGGCCGGCCATCTAAACTGAGCGATTGGGGGAGAAGGGCCTTAGTCAGGGAGGTGACCAAGAACCCGATGGTCACTCTGTCAGAGCTCCAGAGGTCCTCTGTGGAGAGAGGAGAACCTTCCAGAAGGACAACCATCTCTGCAGCAATCCACCAATCAGGCCTGTATGGTAGAATGGCCAGACGGAAGCCACTTCTTAGTAAAAGGCACATGGCAGCCCGCCTGGAGTTTGCCAAAAGGCACCTGAAGGACTCTCAGACCATGAGAAAGAAAATTCTCTGGTCTGATGAGACAAACATTGAACTCTTTGGTGTGAATGCCAGGCGTCACGTTTGGAGGAAACCAGGCACCGCTCATCACCAGGCCAGTACCATCCCTACAGTGAAGCATGGTGGTGGCAGCATCATGCTAATAGAGAGATACTTTACTAATCCCAAGGGGAAATTCACATACTCCAGCAACAGCATACTGATTAAGAACAATATTAAATTAAAGAGTGATAACAATGCAGGTATACAGACAGACAATAACTTTGTATAATTTTAACGTTTACCCCCCCGGGTGGAATTGAAGAGTCGCAGTGTGTGGGGGAGGAATGATCTCCTCAGTCTGTCAGTGGAGCAGGACATTGACAGCAGTCTGTCGCTGAAGCTGCTCCTCTGTCTGGTGCTCTGTCTGTCTGTCTGCTGTGGGGATGTTTTTCAGTGGCAGGAACTGGGAAACTAGTCAGGGTAAAGGGAAAGATGACTGCAGCAATGTACAGAGACATCATGGATGAAAACCTGCTCCAGAGTGCTCTTGACCTCAGAGTAGGGCGGGGGTTCATCTTTCAGCAGGACAGCTACCCTAAGCACACAGCCAAGATATCAAAGGAGTGGCTTCAGAACAACTCTGTGAATGTCCTTGAGTGGCCCAGCCAGAGCCCAGACTTGAATCCGATTGAACATCTTTGGAGAGATCTTAAAATGGCTGTGCACCAACGCTTCCCATCCAACCTGATGGAGCTTGAGAGGTGCTGCAAAGAGGAATGGGCGAATCTGGCCAAGGATAGGTGTGGCAAGCTTGTGGCATCATATTCAAAAAGACTTGAGGCTGTAATTGCTGCCAAAGGTGCATTGACAAAGTATTGAGCAAAGGCTGTGAATACTTACGTACATGTGATTTCTCAGTTTTTTTTATTTTTAATAAATTTGCAAAAACCTCAAGTAAACTTTTTTCACGTTGTCATTATGGGGTGTTGTGTGTAGAATTATGAGGAAAAAAATGAATTTAATCCATTTTGGAATAAGGCTGTAACATAACAAAATGTGGAAAAAGTGATGCACTGTGAATACTTTCCGGATGCACTGTATATACATCCATCCATTATCCAGCCCGCTGAATCCGAACACAGGGTCACGGGGGGCTGCTGGAGCCAATCCCAGCCAACACAGGGCACAAGGCAGGAACCAATCCCAGGCAGGGTGCCAACCCACCGCAGCACTGTATATACAATACTGTGCAAAAGTTTTAGGCAGGTGTGAAAAAATGCTGTAAACAAAGAATGCTTTCAGAAATATAAATAATGATTGATTGTTTATTGTTATCAATTTGCAAAATGCAAAGTGAGCGAACAAAAGAAAAATCTAAATCAAATCAATATTTGATGTTACTACCTTTTGCCTTCAGACCAGCATCAATTCTTATAGGTACACTTGCACAAAGTCAGTGATTTTGTAGGATTTTAGTCAGGTGTATGATCAACCAATTATACCAAACAGGTGCTAATGATCATCAATGTCACACGTAGGTTGAAACACAGTCATTAATTGAAACAGAAACAGCTGTGTAGGAGGCTTAAAACTGGGTGAGGAACAGCCAAACTCTGCTACCAAGGTGAGGTTGTGGAAGACAGTTTCATGTCATGGCAAGATTGAGCACAGCAACAAGACACAAGGTAGTTATACTACATCAGCTAGGTCTCTCCCAGACAAGGATTTCAAAGCAGACTGGGGTTTCAAGATATGCTGGTCAAGCTCTTTTGAAGAAGCACAAAGAAACGGGCAATGTTGAGGATCATAGACGCAGTGGTTGGCCAAGGAAACTTAGTGCAGCAGATGAAAGACACATCAAGCTTATTACCCTTCGAAATCGGAAGATGTCCAGCAGTGCCATCAGCTCAGAATTGGCAGAAACCAGTGGGACCCAGGTACACCCATCTACTGTCCGGAGAAGTCTGGCCAGAAGTGGTCTTCATGGAAGAGTTGCAGCCAAAAAGCCATACCTCCGACGTGGAAACAAGGCCAAGCGATTCAAGTATGCACGAAAACATAGGAACTGGGGTACTGAAAAATGGCAGCAGGTGCTCTGGACTGATGAGTCAAAATTTGAAATATTTGGCTGTAGCAGAAGGCAGTTTGTTCGTCGAAGGGCTAGAGAGCGGTACAATAATGAGTGTCTGCAGGCAACAGTGACGAATGGTGGAGGTTCCTTGAACGTTTGGGGCTGCATTTCTGCAAATGGAGTTGGAGATTTGGTCAGGATTAATGGTGTTCTCAATGCTGAGAAATACAGGCAGATACTTATCCATCATGCAATACCATCAGGGAGGCGTATGATTGGCCCCAAATTTATTCTGCAGCAGGACAACGACCCCAAACATTCAGCCAAAGTCATTAAGAACTATCTTCAGCGTAAAGAAGAACAAGAAGTCCTGGAAGTGATGGTATGGCCCCCACAGAGCCCTAATCTCAACATCATCGAGTGTGTCTGGGATTTCATGAACAGACAGAAGGATGTGAGGAAGCCTACATCCACAGAAGATCTGTGGTTAGTTCTCCAAGATGTTTGGAACAACCTACCAGCCGAGTTCCTTCAAAAACTGTGTGCAAGTGTACCTAGAAGAATTGTTGCTGTTTTGAAGGCAAAGGGTGGTCATACCAAATATTGATTTGATTTAGATTTCTCTTTTGTTCATTCACTGCATTTTGTTGATTGATGAAAATAAATGATTAACACTTCCATTTTTGAAAGCATTCTTTGTTTACAGCATTTTTTCACACCTGCCTAAAACTTTTGCACAGTACTGTATATACTATTTATACTATATAATATATATATATTTTGTCGCAGGTGGCTGGGGGAGCGACCCGGTCGGGACACCCCGGAGGACCAGAAGAGGGCTTACGCCCTCCTCAGACCACGTGGGGGCGACCACCCTGGTTTCTTTGGGGGCCACGGGTACAGAGCATGGAAGCTCAACCCTGTAGGGGCCCGTGGTCACCACCAGGGGGTGCCCGAATGCCTTGGGAGCCCTGGACCTCAGCACTTCCGCCACACCCGGAAGTGCTGGGGGGAAGAAGAGCAGGGACACCCGGAGTGTTTCCGGGGATGCACCTGGCACTTCCGCCACACTGGGGCGTGTCGGTGGAAGATTGCCGGGAAACACCTGGAGCACATTCGGGTGATTATAAAAGGGGCCACCTCCCTTCATTCAGGGCGTGAGTCGGGTGGAAGAGGACGAGGTCTCTGGAGGAGGCAAGGAGGCGGCCTGAACAGAGTGTAAGGCATTTGTAGTTGGCCTGGACTTGTGGGGACTTTTGGGGTTGTGGTGCACTTATAAATTGTAAATAATGTATATTAAACGTGTTGTGGGTGACTTGAACAAGTCCGCCTGTCTGTGTCTGGGCCGGCTTCCACAATTTATATACTGTTTTTATATTTATATATTTATTTATATTTTTATATATAATATATATATATATATATCTATATATATAATATTCACGGCATTCGTAGTCTGTGTCACAATCTGATTGTATGGGTGGTTACCTACCAGGTAACGCTTGTGGTTGGCCAGCAATCTGCTAACATCTGCCACGGTGCCCTCAGTTTGTGAGGAGCAGATCATAGAATGGTTGAAATAGTTTACTGTGAAATAAATGCAAAGAGTACGCGACACGTGTTTCACCCTCATTCTGGGCTCATCAGGCGTACACACTCCACTGCACTCCCTCTCGGGAATCGAACCTCGGACGTCAGCGCCAGAGGCGATGCCCCTAACGTTGCGCCACGGCGTGTATATATATATATATATATATATATATATATATATATATATATATATATATATATATATATATATATATATATATATATATATATATATATATACTATTTGTATTTATTTATTTATTTACAGTTAGGTCCATAAATATTTGGACAGAGACATCTTTTTTCTAATTTTGCTTCTGTACATTACCACAATGAATTTTAAATGAAACGACTCAGATGCAGTTGAAGTGCAGACTTTCAGCTTTAATTCAGTGGGGTGAACAAAACAATTGCATAAAAATGTGAGGCAACTAAAGCATTTTTTAACACAATCCCTTCATTTCAGGGTCTCAAAAGTAATTGGACAAATTAAATAACTGGAAATAAAATGTTCATTTCTAATACTTGGTAGAAAACCCTTTGCTGGCAGTGACAGCCTGAAGTCTTGAACTCATGGACATCAGTAGATGCTGGGTTTTCTCCCTTTTAATGCTCTGCCAGGCCTTTACTGCAGCGGCTTTCAGTTGCTGTTTGTTTGTGGGCCTTTCTGTCCGAAGTTTAGTCTTCGACAAGTGAAATGCATGCTCAATTGGGTTAAGATCAGGTGACTGACTTGGCCATTCAAGAATTTTCCACTTCTTTGCTTTAATAAACTCCAACGTTGCTTTGGCTGTATGTTTTGGGTCATTGTCCATCTGTATCATGAAATGCCGCCCAATCAATTTGACTGCATTTAGCTGGATTTGAGCAGACAGTATGTCTCTGAACACCTCAGAATTCATTCGGCTGATTCTGTCCTGTGTCACATCATCAATAAACACTAGTGCCCCAGTGCCACTGGAAGCCATGCACGCCCAAGCCATCACACTGCCTCCACCCTGTTTTACAGATGATGTGGTATGCTTTGGATAATGAGCTGTTCCACGCATTCGCCATACTTTTTTCTTGCCATCATTCTGGTAGAGGTTGACCTTGGATTCACCTGTCCAAAGAATGTTTTTCCAGAACTGTGCTGGCTTTTTTAGATGTTCTTTAGCACCTTGCAGTGCACCCTCTGTATTTACTTTCATGCAGTCTTCTCTTTATGGTAGACTTGGATATCGATACGCCTACCCCCTGGAGAGTGTTGTTCACTTGGTTGGCTGTTGTGAAGGGGTTTCTCTTCACCATGGAAATGATTCTGCGATCATCTACCACTGTTGTCTTTCGTGGACGTCCAGGTCTTTTTGCGTTGCTGAGTTTACCAGTGCTTGCTTTCTTTCTCAGGATGTACCAAACTGTACATTTTGCCACTCGTAATATTGTAGCAATTTATCGGATGGGTTTTTTCTGTTTTTGCAGCTTAAGGATGGCTTCTTTCACCTGCATGGAGAGCTCCTTTGACAGCATATTGTCTGTTCACAGCAAAATCTTCCACATGCAAGCACCACACCTCAAATCAACTCCAGGCCTTTTATCTGCTTAATTGATAATGACATAACGATGGACTTGCCCACACCTGCCCATGAAATAGCCTTTGAGTCAATTGTCCAATTACTTTTGAGCCCCTGAAATGAAGGGATTGTGTTTAAAAAATGCTTTAGTTGCCTTGCATTTTTATGCAATCGTTTTGTTCACCCCACTGAATTAAAGCTGAAAGTCTGCACTTCAACTGCATCTTAGTTGTTTCATTTAAAATTCATTGTGGTAATGTACAGAACCGAAATTAGAAAAAAGTTGTCTCTGCCCAAATATTTACGGACCTAACTATGTGCGTGTGTGTGTGTGTGTGTATATTATATATATATATATATATATATATATATATATATATACAGTAATCCCTCGCTATATCGCGCTTTGTCTTTCGCGGCTTCACTCTATCGCGGATTTTATATGTAAGCATATTTAAATATATATCGCGGATTTTTTGCTGGTTCGCTGATTTTTGCAGACAATGGGTCTTTTAATTTCTATTACATGCTTCCTCAGTTGGTTTGCCTAGTTGATTTCATACAAGGGACGCTATTGGCAAATGGCTGAGAAGCTACCCAATCAGAGCACGTATTACCTATTAAATAAAACTCCTCAAATATATTGTGAGCACAGGGGCTGTTCGCACCCCTAGAAGATACGGCCACTCCTCAAAAAACACTGAAAGATTACCTTCACATTGCTCTCTTCCTTGCTGGGCTTAAATGTGGCTGTTTTGTCAAGCGATATGCTTCCTGCATGGTGCTTTGCATACTTAAAAGCTCGAACGGCACGTATTGATTTTTAATTGTTTGTTTTTCTCTGTCTCTTTCTCTCTCTCTGACATTCTGTGCTCCTGACGGAGGGGCTGTTCGCAGTGGGGGGGCTGTTCGCACCACTAGACAATATGGACGCTCCTCTACAAAAATGCTGAAAGGCTACCTTAACATTGCTCCCTTCCTAGCAGCTGCGTTGTCCGGCGGTGCTTCGCATACTTAAAAGCCAAACAGCCCTATTGATTTCTGATTGTTTGCTTTTTTCTGTCTATCTCTCTGAGATTATCTGCTCCTGACACGCACTCCTTTGAAGAGGAAGATATGTTTGCATTCTTTTAATTGTGAGACGAAACTGTCATCTCTGTCTTGTCATGGAGCACAGTTTAAACTTTTGAAAAAGAGACAAATGTTTGTTTGCAGTGTTTGAATAAAGTTCCTGTCTCTCTACAACCTCCTGTGTTTCTGTGCAAATCTGTGACCCAAGCATGACAATATAAAAATAACCATATAAACATATGGTTTCTACTTCGCAGATTTTCACGTTTCGCGGGGGGGTCTGGAACGCAACCCCTGCGATGGAGGAGGGATTACTGTATATATGTGTGTATGTGTATGTATATATATATATATATATATATATATATATATATATATATATATATATATATATATATATATATATATATATATATATATACAGGTGCTGGACATAAAATTAGAATATCATTACAAAGTTGATTTATTTCAGTACTTCCATTCAAAAAGTGAAACTTGTATATTAGATTCATTCATTACACACAGACTGATGTATTTCAAATGTTTATTTCTTTTAATGTTGATGATTATAACTGACAACTAACGAAAGTCCCAAATTCAGTATCTCAGAAAATTAGAATATCAATTAAGACCAATGCAAAAAAAGGATTTTTAGAAATGTTGGCCAACTGAAAGGTATGAACATGAAAAGTATGAGCATGTACAGCACTCAATATTTAGTTGGGGCTCCTTTGGCCTGGATTACTGCAGCAATGCGGCGTGGCATGGAGTCGATCAGTCTGTGGCACTGCTCAGGTGTTATGAGAGCCCATGTTGCTCTGATAGTGGCCTTCAGCTCTTCTGAATTATTGGGTCTGGCGTATTGCATCTTCCTCTTCACAATACCCTATAGATTTTCTATGGGGTTAAGGTCAGGCAAGTTTGCTGGCCAATCAAGAACAGGGATACCATGGTCCTTAAACCAGGTGCTGGTAGCTTTGGCACTATGTGCAGGTGCCAGGTCCTGTTGGAAAATGAAATCTGCATCTCCATAAAGTTCGTCAGCAGCAGGAAGCATGAAGTGCTCTAAAACTTCCTGGT
Source organism: Erpetoichthys calabaricus (assembly GCF_900747795.2). Classification (NCBI taxonomy): domain Eukaryota; kingdom Metazoa; phylum Chordata; class Cladistia; order Polypteriformes; family Polypteridae; genus Erpetoichthys; species Erpetoichthys calabaricus. The sequence goes on from NC_041402.2 coordinate 75,656,490, forward strand.
AGACGGCTGCGTTGACCTTGGACCTCAGAAAACACAATGGACCAACACCAGCAGATGACATGGCACCCCAAACCATCACTGACTGTGGAAACTTTACACTGGACCTCACGCAATGTGGATTCTGTGCCTCTCCTCTCTTCCTCCAGACTCTGGGACCTTGATTTCCAAAGGAAATGCAAAATTTACTTTCATCAGAGAACATAACTTTGGACCACTCAGCAGCAGTCCAAAGGCGAGACGCTTCTGACGCCGTCTCTTGTTCAAGAGTGACTTGACACAAGGACAGCTGAAACCCATGTCTTGCATACGTCTGTGCGTGGTGGTTCTTGAAGCACTGACTCCAGCTGCAGTCCACTCTTTGTGAATCTCCCCCACATTTTTGAATGGGTTTTGTTTCACAATCCTCTCCAGGGTGCGGTTATCCCTATTGCTTGTACACTTTTTTCTACCACATCTTGTCCTTTCCTTTGCCTCTCTATTAATGTGCTTGGACACAGAGCTCTGTGAACAGCCAGCCTCTTTAGCAATGACCTTTTGTGTCTTGCCCTCCTTGTGCAAGGTGTCAATGGTCGTCTTCTGGACAACTGTCAAGTCAGCAGTCTTCCCCATGATTGTGTAGCCTACAGAACTAGACTGAGAGACCATTTAAAGGCTTTTGCAGGTGTTTTGAGTTAATTAGCTGCTTAGAGTGTGGCACCAGGTGTCTTCAATATTGAACCTTTTCACAATATTCTAATTTTCCGAGATACTGAATTTGGGACTTTCATTAGTTGTCAGTTATAATCAAACATTAAAAGAAATAAACATTTGAAATACATCAGTCTGTGTGTAGTGAATGAATCTAATATACAAGTTTCACTTTTTGAATGGAATTACTGAAATAAATCAACTTTGTCATGATATTCTAATTTTATGACCAGCACCTGTGTGTGTATATATAATATAAATATATTGTGAGACTAGCCCGGACACCACCACTCGGAAACCAGATCTTTATAAAACTCACACTTTTATTATACACAAGTTTCAGTCCCAAATACCACACAGAGCACTCAGCAATAATCTCCACAATGAACTTCTTTCTATCTCCGTCCTTAGCCGCCTCTACTCTCCTCCTGGGAGCTTTATCCTACTCCCACTCCCGACTCTGGCTCCCAGACTGTAGTAAGGTGGTGCCTTTTATTTCTGCCCGGATGTGCTCCATTTCCTGGTGTGGCGGAAGTGCTGCCCTTTGCACCGGAAGCACTTCGGGTGTCCCTGGCAGGTTCATCCGCCATCTTGCCTGGTGTGGCGGAAGTAACAGTCCTCCTTGTCCCACGAGGCTTGAGGCGCCCCCTGGCGGAGGCCACGGGTTCAGACACGCCAGAACCCCTTTGTTCTTCTCCCGTGGTCCCCTACTAGTCCAGGGCAGTTGCCCCCTCGTGACCTGGACGCTATTCCTGTCCTTTTTGCGGTCCCTCCAGGCATCCCGGCCAGGTAAGAACCACTATCATCTGCCACAATATATATAAATACTAGCAAAATACCTGCGCTTCGCAGCGGAGAAGTAGTGTGTTAAAGAGGTTATGTAAACATATATATACATATATATATACATATCTACATATACATACATATACACATCCACATATACATATACATACATATACAAATTTACATATCTACATATATATATATACATATGTACATATATATACACATAAATATATACATATCTACATATATATACACATATATATACATATGCACATATATATATATATATAAATATAGACATACATATATACATACATTCATACATTCACATATATATATTAATTGCACGTGTTAATATGTATGCTTACACAGTATTAAAAGACACTCAACAATTAACATCATTTACCTTCAGTCAGTGAGTGAGTCAGTGAGGGCTTTGCCTTTTATTAGTATAGATGTAGATATGTAGATATGTATATATTTATGTGTATATATATGTACATATATATATATATATATATACATATCTACGTCTTTTTTTTATTAGTTTAGATGTAGATATGTATGTATATATATATATATATATATATATATACATATCTACGTCTTTTTTTTATTAGTATAGACGTAGATATGTATATATATATATATATATATATATATATATATACACATATCTACGTCTTTTTTTTATTAGTATAGACGTAGATATGTATATATATATATTTATACATATATATACATATCTACGTCTTTTTTTTATTAGTTTAGATGTAGATATGTATATATATATATATATATATATATATATATATATATATATATATATACATATCTACGTCTATACTAATAAAAGGCAAAGCCCTCACTCACTCACTCACTGACTGACTCACTCACTCACTCATCACTAATTGTCCAACTTCCCGTGTAGGTGGAAGGCTGAAATTTGGCAGGCTCATACCTTACAGCTTACTTACAAAAGTTAGGCAGGTTTCATTTCGAAGTTCTACACGTAATGGTCATAACTGGAACCTCTTTTTTGTCCATATACTGTAATGGAAGAGGCGGAGTCACGTATCACGTCATCACGCCTCCTACGTAATCACGTGAACTGAAAACAAGGAAGAGATATACAGCACGACTCAAACGCGGGAACGAAGGTAAATGACGTTAATTGTTGAGTGTCTTTTAATACTGTGTAAGCATACATATTAACACGTGCAATTAAACGTGTGCATTTACGGGGTGATTTCTCAGGCTTAAAAGCTCGCCTTTTATTAAAAAGGTAAATGCAAACTGTTTTCATTCTGAAGGGCGCAAACCACATTAGATTTCAGCCGTTAAACGCGCAAAAATGTTGGTACACCAGATAAATAAGCACAACTTATTATCAGTTGTATTGTATGCTTACAATACATATAGAAATGTGTTAATCGTTAGCTAATAGTATGGGATGGTTTTTTTCGACTCGTGCCTTGATTTAAACGACTGCATGTCTTGGTGGGTTTGCGTAGCTTATTGTCTATATCTTTACACCTCTTTTTAACACTTATTGACTGAAACGGGCTTTCACGAAAAAAGTTAGGGCTTTCCTACAGGATACACCCTCCACAAGTTAAGGAAGTAAAAATAAAGGTATATATTTCTGTTTTATTTAAACCTTTTAAGTTCGTATGCATAGCCCCATTTGGCTGTTTTAGTTTTTTTTTTCTTTCTTCAGTAATATGTAATCTCCTTAAAGAAAAACAACATATGCATTTTACTTTTTTTGTATCTCTTTAGTAATATTTTAGTGTAAAAGGATAGCCAGTATTTAAACCTTTTATGTTACTTTATAAAGTTATTTTACACAATGTTGAAAAATTAATAAGAAAGCTACATATTTTGGCAGCTGCTGCTTTAATTTTCAATGAAATGAAAAAAGCTCTCCAAGAGAAAACCTCAATTAAGAAGAAACAGTTTGCACTATCTAAAAAAGGAGAAACCCTCATTTATAAAGGTTTGCTGCAGATGACTTAACTGAAAATAAATGAATAGTTCCTATGTGTATAATACATATTTATCTATTTGACTTATGCCTTTATTCCAGCAACTTGCAACATCTGAGTTACAATTTGTTACATTACTTTTGCTTTTTGCAGCACAGGCAGGTGAAGTGACTTCCTCAGGGTCACACAGTGGTGTCAGTACCAGGATTTGAACTAACAAGCTCCAGGTTTGCTGAAATATTACTGAAGAAAGAAAAAAAACGAAAACGGGCAAATGGGGCTATGCATACAAATGTCCATCCATCCATTATCCAACCCGCTATATCCTAAATACAGGAGCCAATCCCTGCCAACACAGGGCACAAGGCAGGAAACAAACCCCGGGCAAGGTGCCAGCCCACCGCAGGGCGCACACACCCACACACCACGGACAATTTAGAATCGCCAATGCACCTAACCTGCATGTCTTTGGACTGTGGGAGGAAACCGGAGTACCCGGAGGAAACCCAGACAGACACGGGGAGAACATTCAAACTCCACACAGGGAAGCAAACCCGGGTCTCCTAACTGGCACCTTTCACTGCACCACCATTCCGCCCGCATACAAACTTAAAAGGTTTAAATAAAACAGAAATATATACCTTTATTTTTACTTCCTTAACTTGTGGAGGGTGTATCCTTTAGCAAAGCCCGAACTTTTTTCATGAAAGCCCCTTTCAGTCAATAAGCCTTAAAAACAGGTGTAAAGCTAAACTTGCAGCACCGCTATTCAATTACACTTGCCTAACGCCTCTCCTAAGGGGAGATACTGTGGGATCTGGGCATCCGTCAAAGCACCAATCACAGGCCCGATTAGAAAGCGGGAAGCTGTGATTTGTCATCTCCTTCCCATGTAACAATCACAGCCCGTGTTACAACGCACTATGTATGTATGTGTATATGTATATATGTGTATGTGTGTGTGTATGTATGTGTGTATATGTATGTGTATATATATGTTGATATATGTGTGTGTGTGTGTATATATATATAATATATATATATTGTGGTGCCCGGCGGGTGTCCATGCCCGGCCGGGACGCCTAGGAGGAGTGGAGGAGGGTTTGTGCCTCCTCCAGGACACGAGGGGGCGTCCTCCCTGGTGGCTTTGTGGACCACGGGTACGGAGCTTGGAAGCTCAGCCCTGTAGGGGCCCGTGGTCACCTCAAGGGGGCGTCCCAATGCCTTGGGAGCATTGGCCCTCAGTACTTCCGCCACACCGGAAAGTGCTGGGGGGAGAGACTTGAGGGCACCCGGTGGACTTCCGGCTTCTCCTTGGGAGCTTCTGCCACACAGGGGTGTGGCTACGGAGGTCCTGAGGATGCACCTGGAGCCCATCCGGGGCATATAAAAGGGGCCGCCTCCCTCCAGTGAGGAGCGAGAGTCGGGAGGAAGAAGACGAAGCGTGTTGGAGAGGAGTGGAGGCGGACCAGAGACTGTGAAAGGCTTTATATTGTGGCCAGGACTTGAAGGGGTGATTGGTGCTTTGTGCAGTGGGTTTTGTGCATTTATTGGATTTATAATGTATAATAAACGTGTGGTGGACTATAATACGGTGTCCGTCTGTCTGTGTCCGGGCAGCTTATCACAATAACTATATATATATATATATATATATATATATATATATATATATATATATATATATATATATATATATATATATATAGTATGTGTATATGTATATATATGTTGTGGTGCCCGGCCGGGACGCCCAGGATGAGTGGAGGAGGGCTTGTGCCGCCTCCAGGACATGAGGGGGCGTCCTCCCTGGTTGTATTGGGGGCCACGGGTACAGAGCTTGGAAGCTCTACCCTGTTGGGGCCCGTGGTCACCGCCAGGGGGCGCCCCAATGCCTTGGGAGTGTTGGACCTCAGTACTTCCGCCACACCGGGTAGTGCTGGGGGGAAGAAGAAAAGAGGCACACGGAGTGCTTCCGGAAAGGCAGCCGGCACTTCCGCCACACAGGGGCGTGTCAGGGGAAGATTGCCGGGAACCACCTGGAGCACATCCGGGTGACTATAAATGGGGCCGCCTCCCTCCAGTCAGGAGCAAGAGTCGGGAGGAGGAAGACAAAGCTTGGTGGAGAGGAGTGGAGGCGGACCAAAAGACTGAGAAAGGCATTGTGTTGTGGCCAGGACTTAAAGGGGTGATTGGTGCTTCGGCACTGGGTTGTGCTCAGTATTGCTGTAAATATTGTAAATAAACGTGTGTTGGGTGAACTATGACGTCTACCTGTCTGTGTCCGGGCTGTTCCCCACAATGTGTATATATATATATATATATATGTATATATATATATGTATATGTGTGTGTGTGTGTGTGTGTATATATATATATATATATATATATATATATATATGTTTACATAACCTCTTTAACACACTACTTCTCTGCTGCGAAGCGCGGGTATTTTGCTAGTATATATATATAATATAATAGTATTTTGCTAGTATATATATAATATATTCACGGCATTCGTAGTCTGAATCACAATCAGTATGCGACACGTGTTTCGCCCTAATTCTGGGCTCATCAGGTGTACACACTCACTGCACTCCCTTACGGGAATCGAACCTCGGACGTCAGCGGTAGAGGCAAAGCCCCTAACATTGCGCCACGGCGTGTGGTTCATTTATTTGACAGCATGTAGATCGGGGTAATTACATTCACGGCATTCGTAGTCTGAATCACAATCTGATTGTATGGGTGGTTATCTACCAGGTAACGCTTGTAGTTGGCCAGCAAGTCAGCTAATATCTGCCACGGTGCCCTCAGTTGTGAGAAGCAGATCATAGAATGGTTGAAAATAGTTTACTGTCAAATAATGCAAAGAGTACGCGACACGTGTTTCGCCCTAATTCTGGGCTTATCAGGCGTACACACTCACTACATATAGCCAAATTGCCGCGCTTCGCAGCGGTGAAGTATTGCTTTTAAATTTTAATTAAGAAGAAAAGAAAACCTTTTTAAATTGAGGGAAAATATACCAATAACAATTTGTTAAGGATCTGTTTTTTGTGAAGCTGCCTTTACACAGCCTGTCCGCTGTTTTATAAACGAACGCCATATAAGGCCGTCCTTTCTCCTTGCTTAGCGGTTCTGTATTGTTTTATTGTTCGTTTATTACGATTGTTATAGTTATTGTGTAGGTATTTGAGACTCACTTTTCTGTTCAGGTACCCATTTCCTTTATGTAATCCGCGGATTCTCCGCTATTTTTTGTTCGTTTATTACGATTATAGTTATTTATTGATTCCCTTCTTTAGCTGACTGCCTGCTCATATAAGGCGCTCTGCTGTTTTTTTGTGAAGCAGTCTTTACACAGCTTCTCTGCTGTTTTATAAACAAACGCCATATACGGCCATGCTTTTTCCTTGCTTCACCAAGGAAGCAGCCTTTTTATTTAATCCACGGGTTCTCCGCTGTTTTATTGTTCGTTTATTACGATTGTTATAGTTCTCTTTGTATACCACGTTGTCAGTTCAGCACTCCGGTTGTAATATGACCAAGTTGTGCAAGCTTACTGTTGAGAATGCAATGTATAGTTGTACAGGAGAAAAGCAATCTTGCCAAACTTAATTTAAACTTATGGTTTACACCGTGCTTTGTTTCCGCCGTAGCTGCACTTATGAATATGCTTGTATGCGTCACTTGCTCGCTTCTTATTGTTTCTCTGCTTTCTCAATTGTGTAATGAGTGATCACATGTACTGCGTTCAGTCATGGTATTGCAAACGGCAGCGGGAGCGTTTCTATAAACTTAATTTAAACTTACGGTTTACACCGTGCTTTGTTTCCGCAGTAGCTGCACTTATGAATATGCTTGTATGCGTCACTCGCTCGCTTCTTATTGTTTCGCTGCCTTCTCAATTGTGTAATGAATGTTTTCTTCAGCGCTCTTTGGGGCTCTTCCTTGTTTTCTACGTACTGCGTTCACAGTCGGTTCACGTGATTATGTGGGAGGCGTGATGACGCGATACGCAACTCCGCCTCCCACGGCCAGAGAGCTGCAGTCCATTACAGTATATGGACAAAAAAGAGGTTCCAGTTATGACTGTTACGCTTTGAATTTCGAAATGAAACCTGCCTAACTTTTGTAAGTAAGCTGTAAGGAATGAGCCTGCCAAATTTCAGCCTTCCACCTACACGGGAAGTTGGAGAATTAGTGATGAGTCAGTCAGTCAGTCAGTCAGTCAGTCAGTCAGTGAGTCAGTGAAGGCTTTGCTTTTTATTAGTATAGATAATATATATTGTGAGGAATGGCCGGCCATATATTCCGGCCCACACTTCCAAGCCGCCAGATGGAGCCCTCCCAGCAGCCTGGAGGTTCCCCGAATTCCAGCAGGGCCTTGTAGTTTTTACAAACAGCCCTGCTGGATACCATGGGGACCACCAGGAGCCGCTGTAGGGAGGCTTGGGGAGTACTATGTGCCCTATAACCCGGAAGTACGTCCTGGTCACATGGACAGAAGGAACGACGTGCTTCCAGGATGAAGAAAAGGACTTTTTATCTGACCCGGAAGTGATAAGGAATCATGGACTGCAGGGTTGGAATCACTTCCGGGCCAGGGGATATAAAAGGACTAGGGGAAATCCCAGACACTGAGCTGAGCTGGGAGGAAGGGTGGCTAAGTGTCTGGGAGTGGAGGATTGTTTAGTGATTAATTAGAGTATTGTTTATTGTATGTGTAGTGTGGAGTGGAGAGTGCTTAGTGCACGGTACTATTATAATAAAAATAATAAGTATTGTACTTTTACCCGGTGTTTGGCGTGGTACCTGAGGGTTCAAGGGAGCGATAGCGCCCCCTACTGCTACAAAAAAAAAAATATATATATATATATAATATACGAGTATATGATATGGGAGGAAGATTGTTTGGGAACAGGAAGAAAGATTTGTAGAGGAAGTCGGAGAAAAAGGATGTCTAGACAATATCAAGGTAATGTATAGTTCACCAGAATCATGCAAGGGCTTCTGTCAAGCCAAAGCCAAAATTCTAGGGGTGTTTTTGTAAAGGAAAAAAATTTTAAGATTTGACTGGAGTAGAGAGATGGACTTTAAGGGTCAGCCTACAGTCGAACATTGAAAAGCAAGTTCATAGTATTACTTGACCTATTCTATTGATTATAATAATAGATTTGGATTGAGAGCTAATTAAAAAAAAAAAAAAACAGGTAATATATATATCAGAAATGACACCACTTTGAATTTGACAGTCTTAACAATACGATTCTTTTGCTACTTTCCCTTATGATGTAGAATCAGCTGAAGATGGCTCGCTTTACCATTGTTGATGGAAAATCTGGGAAGGGAGTAAGCTTCAAAGATGTTGCTGGGATGCATGAAGCGAAAATGGAAGTTAAGGAGTTTGTTGACTATCTAAAGGTAAATATTAATATCATTAAGTTGTATTTATATCCACACACACGCCTACCAGCCATAACATTAAAACAAACTACCTAATACTATGTAGACACCCCCTCATTCTGCCAAAACACATCTGACCCATCAGTGCATGGACTCTCTTGTGGTATCTTGCACCAAGATGTTAGCAGCCGATCCTTTAAGTTGCAAAGTGAAGCCTCTATGGATTGTACTTTTTTCTAGCACATCCCACAGATGCTCAGTGGGATTGAGATCTGGGAAATTTGGGGGCCAAGTCAACACCTTGAACTCTTTGTCATGTTCTTCAAACCCAAGGTCTCCCAGTAGAACATTATCCGGAGCATCACACTGCCTTATTCCCAAAGTCATCCTGCTGCCATCTCTTCCCAAGGTAACTGACACACCTACTCCCAGCTGGCCACAACATCTAAAAGAAAATGTGATTCATCAGATCAGGTTACTTTCTTCCATTACTCCATGGTTCAGGTCTGACCAATATGTGCCCATTGTAAGCACTTTTGGCAGTGGACAGGTATCAGCATGGGCACCCTTAACCAAATTGTGGCTACACAGCAAGTTTTGATGCACTGTGTTCTGACACCTTTCTGTCATTGCCAGCAAGTTTTCCAGCAATTTATACTACAATAGCTCTTCTGTGGGATTGGACCAGACAAGCCAGCCTTTGCTGTCCACACACATCAATCAGCCTTGGGTGGCTTTGACCCTATTACCCGTTCACCAGTTGTCCTTGGACTGCTTTTGGTAGGTACTAACCACTGCACTCACTGCATGCGTGAACACAACCACAAGACCTGCCGTTCCGAAGATGCCCTGATCCAGTCATCTAGCCATCACAATTTTGCCTTTGTACAAGTTGCTCAAATCCTTACGCTTGCCCATTTTTCCTGCTTCCAACACATCACCTTCAAGAACTGACTGTTCACTTGCTGCTTGATGTATCCCACCTGTTGACAGGTGCCATTGTAATGAAATATTCAAAAGTTATCCACTTCATCTGTCAGTGATTCATTAATGTAAATAGTTAAGTAGAAAAGGTGTGATTTTTATTAATAGTTAAACTAAAGTCAGTGTTAAAAAACAGGATAATATTTTGTTAGGTTTTGCGTTTTATTGACTTACTGTTTTGCATTTTTTTGGTAACTATTAAAAGCTTATTCACAAATTGAGCTACCAAAATTTGTTCAATGTTACTATAATTTTTCCTTTTCCTTCTTGAAACCTATACAACTATTTAAAAATCGCATGAAACCATACATGTTATATTAATGAGGTGTAGCATTTTTTTAATTTGTCAATTTAAATCGTCCATTTTTGAATAGACAGTCTTGTATGTTCTAGACAGATTTTTATTATTCAGTTAGTAAATCTTTATATTGCACATTATGATGTAGCAACAAAAAAATATCCATCCATCCATTTTCCAACCCGCTGAATCCGAATACAGGGTCACGGGGGTCTGCTGGAGCCAATCCCAGCCAACACAGGGCACAAGGCAGGAACCAATCCCGGGCAGGGTGCCAACCCACCGCAGAACAAAAAATATAAAGCACAAAATAGTTTACACCTTAAATTAACTTGCCATTTCCTCAATGTTTTTCTGTAACTTGTCTTCTAAATGAATTGTTGGTATTGTATATTTATTTTATGCTTTGCAAAGATCAATTTTAAATACACAAAATATACTGATATCGTAAAATTTTACTTTCCAACACCTGAGATAACATACATTTCTTGTTTAAAAAAGCAAATTTTCATTTAACGAGGCCAGCTTTTTAGTTATATGCTGATCATTAATAATGCAGAGTCTTGGAGTGGATCTCTATAGATTCTTTAATTTTGTTTCCGTTGTTAGCTTTTTAGTGTTTATTTAACCAAAAATGTTCTTGCATTGAAATTAAGACTTTGAATATTTTTGAATTTAGAGGTGTGGGCAGTCTTTTTTTATGTTATAGTATCCAGAAAGAAAGCATTGAGTTGAGAATTCTCACAATTACTGAAACATATAACTGTTTATTTAGTTTAAATGTGTAAATTATGTGTTTTGTTCTTTTCACCCACACAGCATCCAGATCGCTTTCTTCAACTAGGTGCCAAAGTACCCAAAGGTGCCCTTCTCTTGGGACCACCAGGTTGTGGAAAGACACTGTTAGCAAAAGCAGTTGCCACAGAGGCTCAAGTACCATTTCTTGCCATGGCAGGGTCAGAATTTGTGGAAGTCATTGGAGGTGCATTTTAAATTTTATATTTAGCATTGTTAAAAATAAAAATAATTTCAGATTTGTGAAGTAAAGATAGTGGCTGAGCATTATTGGTAAAATAATCAGAATAAAACAAACAAGACCTGTAAAATAATTATGCTTTTTAAAAGAATTCTAGCTAAACATCATGAAAAGCATGACATGTGGTATAATGGATTTACTGCAGCCTTAAGCATCCATTTCCAGGTTCTAGTATTTGAATCCCACACCTTGTCATTGTGTGTCTTTTTTAGGTTTTAATCCCACCTCTCCAAAAAGACATTCTGGTTAGGTTGATTGTCAGTACCTGTTTAGCTCTGTGTGAGTGTGATTGTGTGCACGAGTTGCAATTGCAATGAAATGGCAATCTACCTAGGGATGTTTGCTTGCATAGGTTCTACTCAAACCCCAACTCCCAACTGGTTACCCTAAACTGGATTAAGTAGATTTAAGAATGTTTTGCTAGCATGACTGTAAAATGTTAACTAAGTCTAATACTAAGCATATAATACAACAACAAAAGAAAATCATTGGTAGACATACTTGTACTCTAAATATAAGCTACTTTAGTACAGCAAGCACAGCAGACTGATTGAAGGATGTTTCAACTTTTTTTATTTTTTTAAAAGTTTATGCTTTTATTTAAAACTTGTTCACACATTGATTGTTTTATTGTAATAGTATGTAAACCTATAGATTGCTAAATTAGTAACTATCTTTTGTAGATGACAATAGAATGAAATTATAATCAAATCTAAGTTTAAAAGCTAATTCCAGAAATAAAGGTTGATTTGTTGTCACAATTGTAGCTAAAAGATGTAAATGATGTTATGTTTCAACTTTTAATTATAGAGCTAAAGTGTCATAACATTCTCTTTATAATGATTTCAGTTTCTTTGTATTAAAGAAATTTAAAATTATATCAATTTGTGTCTTTCTTTCATTCTATGACAAGCTATTATATGCTACTTTTAGGTCTTGGAGCAGCTCGAGTACGCAGTCTTTTTAAAGAAGCCCGAACACGAGCTCCTTGCATTGTGTACATTGATGAAATTGATGCTGTTGGAAAAAAGCGATCAACAAACATTTCAGGGTTCTCAAATACAGAGGAAGAACAGACCTTGAATCAACTACTAGTTGAAATGGATGGTGAGTTTTACAACGTATTTTAATAACACTTAATTCAAACCTGTTGATTCTGAAGAATAAAACAGTAAGAATAGTATTTCTAAATTGATGTATTTTGACCCATTGTTACTTCTAGAATACATGCCTTTGTGGCTTAAATGATATTTGTTCATAACTAAGCTTCTAATTTTCCAGTCCATAAACAAATTTACATTAGAATATAGTGTAAAGCTATCCATTTTATGTTTTGTTTTTCTCAACACATTAAGTCTGCCATAGAAAACTGCATTTTATTTACTCAGGGGAAATACATGCATTTGTACTTAAACCCCTGTATGAACACTTCCAGGAATGGGAACCACTGACCATGTGATAGTCCTGGCATCAACCAACAGAGCAGATATCCTGGACAATGCACTTATGAGACCAGGTCGGCTTGACAGACATATCTTTATTGATCTTCCAACTTTACAGGTATATACCAAAATGGCTTTGTGTTTCATTTTCTGCATTTTTGTTTGAAGTGTTAAGAACCATCCACATCATATTTGCATTAGAAACCAAGGTCTAAGCTTGGTCAGTTTTGAAGTTTCACAGTGCTTTTTACATATGCAGGATGACAACATGTCCACAGGCGTAAGACAGTACCAGTTTTGCTGTATTGAAAATGCATTATTTTTTTCTTCCATGCAGTAGATTAACAGATGTGTTTCTTAAGTTATTATTTCACAGCAGTGGAATGTACCAAACTATGATGGGACCTGAATTTAAAGCTATATGTCATATTATTATTTGAAGGTGAAAAAGACTGACTTAATTACAAGTTGAATGCATCTGTTTATTTCTTGGATAAATTGTGAACAATTTATCCAAATGTAAAAAAACACCTAATGTTTTGTGTGGGACTGTTTAAAATAGGATGAATACAAAGCATTTAATCTGCAATACCATATAAGCACATTCACTTCACTCTGATACAGTTTTGTACTTGATAAAAACTTAATTCCATATACAGAAAGAAGTAAATACAATATTGTGCAGCATTTAATTCTGTCCTGGTAGATACAGTTGGTCAGTAAAAAATAAAAACCGATTATCAAAAAATATTTATTTATAAGGTACTTTTACTCATTTTGGAAGGAGCCTGCACAGTGCAACCTAATGGTACTGAAGGTTCAAACCCTTAAATAAAATGAAGCAGAAAAATGTTGCTTGAAGCAGTAAGCACTTCATCACCAATATATGCCTTCTCATGAAGCAATTGGGTTGGAACAAAAATCTGCGGCCCTCAAGGACCATAGCTACTGACCCCAGTTTTAAAGAGTCGGAGTCTTAAATAGCAAATCAATTAAATGAAGTTAATTCGCAGCAAAAACTGGTCACTAATTAAGAATATAGTTAGAATGAAAATCTGTAGCCACTGTGTCCCTCCAGAATCAGAATGGGCACCTCTGATATGGGAAGCGGGTGTGGACCAAATGCTTGCACAGCTAGCAAGGCTGCATGACACCTAGTCAAAACAAACCTTAAAAGAAAAGTGTCAGAAAACATTAGACCCTGTGAAATCATAATAATTTCAAAAGATGTATTACTGTTTGTTTTTCATGGAAAGAAAAAATGCGCCAAACATCTCAACATCTATAGTTGGTCATTTCTGTTTCTGATCTATCTGTGTAGATGCTTTGCACATTTTTCTTCTATCAAAAAGATAAACAGCTTGTAAATAGTAATAAATCTTTTGAGGTTTGTTTTTTAATTTGGTGCCACGCAGTGGGGCTAATTGCATGTGCATTTGGTTCACAGCTGGCAAGCAGGCTGCAGCTCCAGCCATTGGTACTCAAAGACCAGCTTGTGCTACCAGCTTCATGGCAGAGCCAATCAGTACTGTGTCTGCACAATGATATACTGTACATTACTTATTGCTAGTTTGTGGTCATTTTGTTTTATTTTGTTTGTGGTCTTGTGTTTGTGTCTGAATCTTTTGTTATTTGTGGCAGGGTGACACAGAGGTTAGCACTTCAGCTTCACAGCTCAGCTTATATTTTTGGCTGTAATAATTAGTCCAGTACAGTTGGTAGACACTTCCCTAGCCCTAAATGACACCTAAAAAGACAATTTCACCATCATAGTCTACTCAAAACTAATTCGGTTCTTCCTACATTGACTTCAATGCATTTCACCAAGTTGTGTAAAGTTATCGAACATTTCCGCAAATTCACTGAACCCAAGGCAAAGCAAACTTTACAGGGTTTGCTCATCACTACTTATTGACAAACTTGGCCAGCTTTTGTAATGTATATTGTGAAAATAGTTACCTGGGTGTTAATACCAGATTTTTTACAAGGCACATTATAACCAGGGTTTCCTAGATGATATGAAGGGAGCTTTCTTTGTGTATTTTAAATTACTTACATATTTTCCATCTTTAAAGTAACTGGCTGGGTTTAACTGCTAGTTTAGAAGGGTTTTCAAAGGTTTATAGCAGCTGTGCGCAACCTGCGGCCGTACGGCCGCATGCGGCCGTGGGCAAGGACTTTGGCGGCCGTGGACGTGTATATTAAAGTGTACGTAATGGCGGCCGTGCAGGTGTAGGGTCTCTGGACTCCAGCGAGTAAGGGGTCTCAACGCCGCGGAATCTTTGTCGGCCGGGTCGGTATGGTGACGCCGAAAGCCGATTTGGACTCTGGGGTCTCTAGACTCCTGCAAGTGTAGAATCTCAAACACCGCAGAACCTTCCTTAGCCGGGTCGGTATGTTTGCAAGTCTGTCTGCAAACATGCAAGAGCAAGGAAGCCATTAATGGCGATGTTTTCCAAACTTCCTGAAACAATTGCTGTAAAGGTTTTTTGTCCTATATGACGTTTCGTAGACATTTTTTTACATATGTAGACCAGTAAATTGAATATTGTCAGATATATCATACTCTGTTTTAATGTGTAATCTGTAAATTTTTACATAAATCATAAAACATTATTAAGTTTACTTGGACTTACTGGCGGCCGTTATTAAAGTAAAAAGTCTGTAGTGCGGCCGTTATTAAAGTAAAAAGTCTGTAGTGCGGCCGTTATTAAAGTAAAAAGTCTGTAGTGCGGCCGTCAATAGCGGAAAGGTTGCGCATGCCTGGTTTATAGATATTAAACAAAAATTATAATTCAGATACTTAATCTTTCGTACAATATGTTTGGTCTTATTCCTGTATATTAATCATAAAGCATCAGGATTGACCATCCCAAACATTTTTATATTAGAATACCTTTCTTCTTCTTCATCATCTTTTGCCAGTTATGGCAATGCCCTTAATCAATACAATTTGTTTTAACTTGGAACTGTGCTCATTTGGTTCGTTTCAATCTCTCACATACATCCCTTTTAAAGTATATGATTGTGAGGCATTTAGTGTTTAGGTTCCTGAATGACACGAGTGTCTTGTGTTTGCTGATGCTCCTCTCCCAGTCAACAACAGATGAAAAAGTTGTTGATCCAATTACTAAAAATCACTAGGATATGGTTATACCATAAATTTTGTATTTACAGTAATCCCTCCTCCATTGCGGGGGTTGCATTCCAGAGCCACCCGCGAAATAAGAAAATCTGCGAAGTAGAAACCATATGTTTATATGGTTATTTTTATATTGTCATGCTTGGGTCACAGATTTGCGCAGAAACACAGGAGGTTGTAGAGAGACAGGAACATTATTCAAACACTGCAAACAAACATTTGTCTCTTTTTCAAAAGTTCAATCTGTGCTCCATGACAAGACAGAGATGACTGTTCCGTCTCACAATTAAAAGAATGCAAACATATCTTCCTCTTCATAGGAGTGTGCGTCAGGAGCAGATGTCAGAGAGATAGAGAAAAGCAAACAAATCAATAAGGCTGTTTGGCTTTTAAGTATGCGAAGCACCACGGCACAAAGCTGTTGAAGGCGGCAGCTCACACCCCCTCCATCAGGAGCAGAGAGAGAGACAGAGAAAAACAAAGAAGCACAAATCAATACGTGCCCTTCGAGCTTTTAAGTATGCGAAGCACCGTGCAGCATGTCGCTTCAGGAAGCAGCTGCACAGAAGGTAGCAACGTGAAGATAATCTTTCAGCATTTTTAGACGAGCGTCCGTATCGTCTAGGTTTGCGAACAGCCCCCCTGCTCAATCCCCCTACGTCAGGATCAGAGAAAGTCAGCGCAAGAGAGAGAGGGAGAAAAGTAAGTTGGGTAGCTTCTCAGCCATCTGCCAATAGCGTCCCTTGTATGACATCAACTGGGCAAACCAACTGAGGAAGCATGTACCAGAAATTAAAAGACCCATTGTCCGCAGAAATCCGCGAACCAGCAAAAAATCCGCGATATATATTTAAATATGCTTACATATAAAATCCACGATGGAGTGAAGCCGCGAAAGGCGAAGCGCGATATAGCGAGGAATTACTGTATTGTATTTTTTGTAAGATAGTGTTTTTTTAAAGTTGCTGAGGCATCTGATGATAGTCACTTCAACATTTTCTAGCTAGTACATGTGCCTTTTCAGACAAGCAGGTTTTGAGTGCCCTGCATACTATGATGTCTACAGACTATAAATACATAAAGACAAAAAATTATGACAGGATTTCTGTGAAGAATAGCATTCGCTGAAAAAACAACAAACATGAACATGTTATACAGTGTCACAAAAATGAGACATAAACAAATAAAGGTTTGGGGCAGCCAGTCGTATAATGTGGTATTCTGGCTGCAAAGTCATTTTTTTATCAATAAACAGCACTGATGTGCATACAACTGAGTCCAGAACAAGACTGAAGGAATAGGGAAAAGATGTAGACTTTTAAAGGGGAAGACAGGAAGTGAGGTCATAGGGATCTGGCTCATGTTCTTCAGCCATTGGTTCGAGCCCGGACGTGACATCACATGGGCCGGAGCCGGTAAGGTCTTCTTCCATTGGCTCGGTCCTGGAAGTAACGTCAAGAGAGCCAGGTGGAATCTCCCGGGAGTGGCCTACAAGTAAGGGAAAAAAAGAGTCCGTGCACTCTGCCACATCCTGGCATGCCTCAGAACTGCCTTTTCAAGCCCTTTAGCTGCCTCCCATGCGCACATGTGTGACAACAGATTATATAAAAACAAATTTCTCAAAATGTTTATTATGTTCAGACATCTTTTAATATCTCCCAAATCTCCAAATTCCACTCATTTCAGTGTTTATATCTGTATTCCAATTTGATGTGCCGATTCCATGATTCTGTTCATTATACGTATGTGTGTTTATGATTTTTGCTACCATAGGTCTTTGCTAGGAAATCCTTCATAACATTTGATGTATCTATTTTTTCTGTCATTTATTTAGGAGAGAAAAGAAATATTTGAACAGCATTTGAAGATTTTGAAGCTCACACAGCCAGCAGTTTTTTACTCTCTGCGTTTAGCAGAGCTCACGCCTGGATTCAGTGGTATATAAAATGATTTGTCAGCATTTTGTACCTTATATACTTTAGTTGCAACTGAGATGTCTTTAAGATTTTATAAATTGAAAGGATGGTTGATCATATATGACTGCAATTGCTGATCTTATTATTCCTGGATGCTGCAGATGCTGCTGTTTTTTCACCTACATCAGGAACCAGGGTTTACAACCTGGTTCCATTTCATTTTCTAGAGTGATTATAATACATTAATAACTGAAATAGTGGTGTAAGATATTGAAATACTGTGGTGTTAACTGTATTTTTTCACTTAGTATAAAATAACATTTAAAAATAATATTGTGAATGATGTTTCCAACAATTTCTTTACTATTCATATATCTCTTCCTTACAGATCAATGTGTCCAAATCATGTAAAATCAATTAGTGCTTGCAATTTCTGTTCAGTCTAGTATATTAGTTACTAAGTTTTGCATAAAATGTTAAATGTCACATAAAACAAATTCATTTTAATTGTTTGCAGTGGATCTGTTGAAAACAGCTTTGAAAGCAATATTTTTTCCTGTGTAGGTGCCTTATTGAGATATTTCAAGATCACTGTAGCATCCATATGGAGAGCATCTATATATAAAATTTCATGAATGATTCCAGGAACATTTGGGGGAATAATGTAAACAATGTAAAGAAAACCACCTTAGCTCCATAGTTCCATATGCCCGTCCTCCTTTAGTGGTCAGGAACACACCATTTTCTTCATTTGTTGACCAATCCTTTTTCTTGTAGATTTGATAACAGCTCTTCTATACATTGTAAGTCAAGCTGAGCACTTAGTTGTCAACTCTCCCATACAAATGAGCTTCCCCCCACAACATGCAACAAATTCGGACTCATTTGCAATATGGTTTACTAACATTTTTCTAAAGGTAGAATCCAGCTCTGAGCAGAATGCCAGCACACATCACTTAGAAGGACATACTTGCAGGCAGTGGACAAGTTCACAGTTTGGAAATTCAAAAGTGAATGCAGACCTTCTAGAGAAAAAAGAAAACATTTTGATTGAACAACATGTATTTCTAGAGCATATTTTCATACACAGGATGTAGTTCAAAGTGCTATACAAACAGTTACAAGAAAAGAAAAACAAGTTAAATTACACAAGAATATTGAATAAGAAACAAAACATAAATCAATACAGGCTTACATGAAATAGATATACAATTTGTGGAAAAGTAGAGTGTGATATATAATATCATATTCAAATCCTCTAGACATGAGTATGAAGACAAGGTAAGATTGCCGGTAAGACATATTACAAAGAAAAACCTCCAGTTAAGCTTGAGAGGAAAAAAAACAAAATTTGAAGAGGCTCAAAGACCAAACTGGGCATTCTACCTAACACAGATGTCTTTAAGTCATTCCTCATTATGCATCAGTATCCAAGTTTGCAGATATTCAAAGAACAATAACCTCAGTGAGTGTTTTAGATTTGACATTTAGTCTTTTCAGTGCTTGACTTATGCTTTCAGTTTCTTCACTTCCATTCTTAGGTTTGTATGTGTGTACTGACGAAACATAGGACTGATTTTTATTTTTGTTTCTGTGCTCGTTTTGCATTACAAGTACTCAATATCAAAACTTTAATATTTGTACTGCCTTTTCAAACTGGAGCTTAGAAATTCTCACATCCTGTGTTACTTGCCATATTTGCCTTGTCTTACACCAACCTTTCAGACTTCCAAGGCTGTCTTATGGTGGACTTTTCAACATTTTAATTCCTTGCTATGCAACCCTCTAAAATTACTCTTAGGAGTGTGTCTCCTATTCTATTAGACTCTCCCCATAGTTAACAAAAGAACCATAGGACCACCATCCAAAGATCTCCTGAACTCTTATAGTAGCTGGTGTTCATGTGCACACTACAACAATAAAATTCAAGTTAAATAAAGATGACATTCATGAAGGGACATCCAAGGGGAAATGCTTTACTCTCAAAAAGTACATTACTGATTATATTAGATATGTAAAATACCATCTGGATTATACTGCTTACAAACTTAAAATTGCCAACTACCAAGGGAGCATTCATATTGTCAAACCATGGTGATAAGATGGCCATCATTTATGGCTGTTTTGCTACATATGGAGCTAGACAAGTGTGGCTTATAAAAATACTCCTGAGAAGAATGGAATTCTGTCTGTCTGTGGAACCAGGCTACACCCAAAAATAGATCCTTCATTTTGACAATCATACTAAACGTTCAAGGTAAATATACAAATAATACAGAAATTGAAGAACTTTAATCTTTTTAGACAGAATTGAGGTCCTAACCTTATGTGAAGTAAAAGATGGATTTCGGCAAAGGTCATATTATTCACCTTTGTTTTCTCCGTTTTGTGGTTTGAACATGGCAATAGAATTTTCACCCAAACATACTTGCTGTAGTAAACAAAATAACACAATTTATTCATAGCAAAAGGATTATAGAAGATGAATATATGCATGTATATGTAGATGCAGGGCAACAAACAAACAAAACTAAATCTAAATTACTTAGATTTTTTTAATCTTTCCATAAAGAGTGTAAAAATGTTTCCCATATTTAATTCTTGTTCAAAGAATTGCCCAAAGGAAGAGTATTCTTTTAGGATTAGTTTTTTTTTTTTACTTTACTTGTTTGTAATTCAATTCAATAGATAAGTATTTCTCTTGTTTTAAAGGTTTTTCATTTTCACTTACTTTTGTATAGCAGGCATTCATTCTCTTCACAGATTCTTTGTGAAAGTGAGTGTGTGTTTTGTGTCTATATCACATAGTTCTAAGCTGTAATGTAGATGGTGCTGGCAGCTACTAGTTTAATAGGTTAATCTTATCAAATTATCAAGTCAAGTTTGTCATCATGTGTCGCTTCACAACAGCTGACAAAAATACACTACAAAAAAAGTATAGAAAGCATGCAACATATATACAATATGCGTTTGCAAGAATTATATATTTATACACATTTTTTGTTATGTTATAATACTTGAAATTTTTGGAATTGACTTTTCAGCAGCCTTTCAACTTGTGGGTAGAAGCTGTCCTTGAATGTGCTGGTCTTTAAATTATGCTGTTTGCATTTCTAAGATGGGGTGGGCACTGTATATGTCCTGATGAGGGGGCAGCTGGGTGCTGGCATTACTCTTTGCCACTTTCACCACCCACTGCAGTACTGTAAAATCTTGAGATGAGCAGGTGCCTTACCAGGATGTGATGCATCCAGTGGAAAGCGAAAAACAAACAAAAATCAAAGTTAAAGCTAAAGGTTTACACAAAATAGAGGTTATTACTTTTAGGTGTTACAGTAGCTAATACTTTATTAGAACAACCAGAAACACAAATACTAATACATTCACTGACTTAACACTACCTGTGCAAATACAAGCAGAACCATAAGTGTGTAAAGCTATAATGTAAAGTAATCTTTGTTTGGTTCCTGTTGTCTTAAAAATGAAAAAAGTGATACAATTCCTACAGTCTTCAGGACCCACAGAGAGACTTTCATTGGCACATGTGGAAGGAGAACATAAAGTAGAAGAAAAAGAATACAGTGTTATTTGTTTCTTTGTCCAAGTCTTTCTTCCTCAGTTTGGTTGCGCCTAATGGTGATTAGCCGTAGCAGTTTCATTTAATTAATAAAATGATGAAATAATATTTTATTAGTTTTCACATAAGTCAGTTATTCATCTTTTCCTCTATATTACACATCGGGTAAAAGCTTCCAGTTCTACTTGATCTCACATACGTTCAAACAGTATTGTATGGTAGCAAATGAATGGAAAGTTTTGTAGACTGTTTTATAGCATTTGTTTCATGATTAATTTCTGTTTATATTTTAGGAGCTGATATAGCAAATATTTGCAATGAGGCAGCTTTACATGCTGCACGAGAGGGATATAAATCAATTGACACCTTCAGCTTTGAATATGCAGTAGAAAGGGTTATCGCAGGTACTATTTATGCTTTTGATCTCTATAAATAATGTTCTTATATTTTACTTTTCTTTTACACTAGCTTTTATTTTTATTTCAGTCTGATATAAATATAAAAAAATATTATAAATAATTTCAAGTAATATTTTAGTCACTATTTGGTAACTGTTTTAGTAGAAATTTGGTTCTTGTGACCAGTATTGATTTTTCACAAATTTATACTCTTGAAATTATTTAAATGTTTTGAATTATTTTTGGTATTCTTTTGGTGTTGCTTAGGTAGTATTAAAAAGAGCAAGATTCTCTCTAAAGAAGAGCAGAGGGTGGTTGCGTTCCATGAATCTGGACATGCTCTAGTAGGCTGGCTGCTTGAACACACAGAGGCAGTAATGAAGGTCTGTTTAACCCAATTGTCCATCTATATTGCTAGACTATAACAAATGTTTGCATCATATATATAATATATGTAGTGAGAGAGAGAGACAGACAGAGAGAGTCATATTTGACATATACACCTAATGTAAAATTTGAACAGTACTTAAGAAAAACAAATTATGATTGTTTTTTTCTTACCATTTGGCTTAATTGAATATATATTTGCCTTATTTTATTTGTTAGGTGTCAATCGCACCAAGAACCAATGCAGCATTGGGATTTGCACAGATCTTGCCAAGAGACCAGTACTTGTTCACCAAAGAGCAACTTTTTGAAAGAATGTGCATGGCGCTGGGTGGCAGGGTTTCGGAGGCTATTACCTTCAATAAAGTCACTACAGGTAGTTTATTTACTGGTCTAAATTGAATAACATATGGTAATTGGAATAATGATTTCTGTGAAAATATTAATGAGGTTTGTATCTGTGAATCTCAAGATGATTGTGCATCTTATGAAAAGGGCAGTATTTTTCACTGTGTCATATTACAATCATTCAGTGTGATGAGTCATGAAAAAATCATGTTTATCTAACTGTTTCATAGTGAAGAATACATGACCTAGTAAGACTAGTGACATTCTCAATTAATGTAGGTAGGTAGCACAAAATCATGTGGCATATTTTATCGCTACTTCTAAGGAAATGTGTATGTTCTCCATACAACTGTTTTTAAACTTAGCAGAGCATTTGAGAAAGTTGCAATTATGTTAAATTCTGTAAAAACATTTTAACTTGCTGAAGAACCTTGCTGGAAATATTTAATCTGATCTGAAATGACCGACAGAGTATTAGTTTGAAAACAAATCTATATTCCTTTCTTCTAATACAATATATTTTAATTTGCTAATCTGAATCAAGCCTGCAACCCCTTGACATACAGTGGTGTGTAAAAGTAGTCAATCCTCTTGAAAGTAATCATAATTTTCTGCATGACAAAAGATTTGTACACATATTTATCCATTCAGTATGTGAAGGGTCATTGTCATGTTGAAAAATAAATCTTCTCTTGAGCTATAGCTTCATAGCAGACCAGAACATGTTCTGCAATATTGTGCAAGGTTTGTGTCCATCCATTGTCCCTTCAGCTCTGACAAGATTCCCAGTCCCAGCACTTGAAAAGCATCCCCACAGCATTTTGCTGTCAACACCTTATTTTACCGTAGGTATGGTGTTTCTTGAGAAATGGGCAGTTCTTAGTTTTATGCCACAGATACCTCTTTGAAGTCTGGCCAAAAAGTTCCATTTTGGACTCATCTGACCATAAAATATACTGCCACAACTTAACTGGATCTTTCCCATGCTTTGAAGCAAATGCCATACGTGCTTTTATATGGACCTTCTTAAGGAATGATTTCTTTCTGTCTACCCTCCCATAGAGGCCTGCTTTATGGAGAACCTTTGAAATTGTGGACCCATGCACCTTCACTCCAGTTTCAGCCAAATAGCATTGCCAACCTCCGAGAGTGATGGTTGGATTTTTAGTAGCCTTTCTCCCTAGTCGATGTCTTGCTCAGATGTTTAGTTTTGAGCGACGGCCAGTTCTAGTAAGAGTCTGGGTGCTGTGATGAACCTTCCACTTTCTGATGATGAATCCAACAGTGCTTAACAAGACATTCAAACTCTTCAATATTTTTTGTAGCCATTTCCTGCCTTGTGATGTGTTTCTCACTTCAGCAGAATGCTCCTTGTATTTTTGCAGTGATTGTCCAACAAAGACTATGACCCCTAAAAAGGGTGCTTTTAATATCCAGAGAGATATAAAGGACTCAAAAGTAGTACCTAAATATGTTTAATTATGGTCAAATGATTGCCACCTTTGTGCCACTTGTGATTAATTTATTGTTTGTGTAAACCTGGACCTTCCAAAGCACAGATGTTTAAATACTTACACAAACACTAACTTTTGAGTTTTTCTGCTTCACTTAAATATCTACAGAACATGGTTTATTTTGACTTTAGAAATGAATTGTTACAGCACAAGAGTTTACATTAAAAATACTAAATGCATACATATGTGTACAAATCTTTTTGTATGATAACTTTAAAGGGGTTGAATATGTTTCCATGCCACTGTAACTAAGCTTTTCTTCTTTTTAGATGCTTTGCCAAGCCTTTGTTGCAACCTTTTTTCATTTGCATTTAATTGGGTGTTGGGGTGGCATTCAGACTATGGTCATCTTTTTACTAGAATTCTTTATTGAGTTTAAAAGAGAAGATTGGCTTGTCTACACTTAAGACTTTGTATCATCCAAACCCCAAGCCCCCTTACCCAGAAAACAAAATGATCATGTTAGCAGTGAGTCTGGAAAAATCTTCTTGCGCACAGACTAGAGAATATTCTGATGATTTATATAATGAATGTATAAACAGGTTTACATCAGTAAAAATTGGTCCATACAGTGCTTCCATTTCAGTTGCACTTTAGTTATACTGGAGGAAATCACTCAACCGAAGATCTTACAATACTGTACAATTGATTGTACTGTGCAATAATACACAGTCTCATACATTAACTTATGAAATATTTATTATTTACACAAACAGCTGCATAGACAGATTGGTACAGGGGAGGCTTTATGTCTCTGTTCAGATCAGCCTCTACAGATCTAGATGTGTTTGTATGTGTTCATTTCTTTCTCTTTATCATCAAGCATATGTTCTGCTAGGGCAAACAAGCTGTCAGCTATCTTCACTTGTAAATTTCTTTGAGTGTATATGTGCTTCCATATGTGTTTTTAAAGGATATTTAAATAAATTATATATCTCAAGACTTACTCGTGCAAAAATTTTGGAAATCAGTAGGCCTAGTCCCATTACTAAACAGAGCAATCTGCAAAATACAAAATTAAATTCTACAGTTTCTACATCAGTTATTGTTGGACATGGGTCAAACTATTTTTGGAGGATATGGGGATAAGCATCAAACCAAAAACAATAGACCTAGAGCCAGTAACAACATAAACATGATGCCATATACAAAAATATTTGCCTAAAATGAGAACCTGAGACACTGGTGTTTAATGATAATACTTGCAAGTTGGATCTTGCCCTGTGTACATCTCAAGACAATTTTAAATGAGATATTTGTAAATGATGGAACAATTTTTAGTGGAACTATGTATGACATGATTTCTGCATATGGAACTAGAATGTATTTTGTGAATGGATGAATTTTGTTCCTTTTCTTAAATTTAAAGATCCCTAACTGTAAAGGCACGTACTAAAAAACAACACATTTAAAGCTCCTTTATGTGTGCATCTATACTGTGATTTGAAACATGTCAACCCTACATCCCAATATCTGTGTATACAGTGTGGTATTATACTAAGTCTCCAAAACATAGATATACAGAAATTACTAGCAATAAAATGTGATGCTCTTTACTTGTGCCTTATACTCAATTTTCTCAACAAAATCTATACTGCTTGAACATGCCATAAAAGACACTGAATGGCTATTTCATGTACACCTGCCTCATAGTGAGTTGTTTCCCCATTTACTTACTGAACAGCCTGAGTTAATTGTTTACTGACTTAAACAAAGTACCAAAAGTACATTATGAATGATAACTGGTTGTGTGTTGGATTTAATGTATAATGGTTTGTCACCTCTTATTCCACAGATGCTGAACTGAATTACAGGCAATAGGACAATATTGTATATCCAATACTTGGATAACTGTATGTACATAGGTGTGTTGTTTTTTTTTGTTTTTTTTTTTAACAGGTGCACAAGATGATTTGAGAAAAGTAACACGTGTGGCTTATTCTATGGTGAAACAGTATGGCATGGTACCCAGTGTGGGACAGATTTCTTTTCCAGAAACAGAAGAAGAGGGAGCAATTGGCCGTCGACCATTTAGTCAGGGTTTACAGGAACAAATGGATCATGTATGTAATTTTTTTTTTATGTTTTATTCCAATAAGTCAGGGGTGTCCAACTCCAGTCCTGGTGGGCCGCAGTGGCTGTAGTTTTTCATTCTAACCCTTTTCCTAATCAGCAAGCAATTTTCACTGCTAAAAATTAACTCCTTTTCCCTTCATTTTAATAGCCCTGTTTTTAAGGATTCAGTACTCTAAATTGATTTGTTTCTTCATTAAATGGCAGCCAAATAGAAATGAGATGTGAAACGAGCCAACAGATGACCAGTTCAATTGGAATGTCAAACTCCAGCCAATTTCACTCCAACCAGTTTCTTAATAACAAGCCAATCCTTGCTGTTAATTAAAGCCATTATTGAATATCATGACTTGTTGCTGCTCTCATCCTACCACAGCAGACTGTTGATTTTCTGTTTTTTCAAAGACCACCATCAAGATGTTTTGTGACCTGAGCAGACCAACATGACCAAGAACTTCACCGTTCTTTTTTTCAGGTTAGCTGGTCATGTGGCGGCTTGTTTTGTGTCTCATTATTGTTTAGCTGCTCATTAAGGAAAAAGAAACAACTAAGGGGTCTGAGTCACTTCAATTAAAGCTAAGCCAAAACAAGTTAATCAGCAGCAAAAACGGCTCACTGACTAAGAAGATGGTTAGAATGAAAACCTGCAGCCACTACGGCCCACCACTGCCCTAAGCAGTTTTCAAAAAAGGCCTTATGCCTA
Organism: Erpetoichthys calabaricus; assembly: GCF_900747795.2. Lineage (NCBI taxonomy): Eukaryota > Metazoa > Chordata > Cladistia > Polypteriformes > Polypteridae > Erpetoichthys > Erpetoichthys calabaricus. Next base: position 75,683,181 of record NC_041402.2, read on the forward strand.
GTGGGTTGCTTGGGTTACTTCTTATACATTTGCATATTGATCACTCTGTTTGTACAGTGTCACAAAAGCCACAAAGAGCCATAGCAAGGTCTTAGGGCAGCCACCTGTATATTTGGTTTCCTGGCTGCAAATTGTCGTTTAAATGATAGCACTGCTGTGCACAAAATCGAGTCCAAAACAGAACTGAGGGAATAGGGAAAAGGTGGAGGCTTTTAAAGGGGAAGACAGGAAGTGAGATCAAAGGGGTCGGGCTCATGCAGGTCTTCAGCCAAAGGTTCGAGCCCGGACGTGACATCACAGGGGCCGGAGCCGGCAAGGTCTCCTTCCATAGGCTTGGTCCCAGAAGTGACATCAAGAGGGCCAGGTGGAATCTCTCATGAATGGACTACAGGAAAGGGAGAAATAGAGTCCGTGCACTCTGCCACATCCCGGTATGACTCAGAACTGCCCTTACTCAAGCCCTTTAGCTGCCTCCCATGCCCACGTGTATGACAACAGGTTTTCTGACTCAGTTTAAAAGATTACCAACAGATTCAGATTTATATTCAGATGAACTGGTGTGTTTAAATTGCCCTAGAATGTGTACTGTAAACCTATGTATGTGTGCTCCTTTCAACATCCTGTCTGCAGTGGTTGATGTTGCTGGACAACACTATAAATCACAAAAAACATTTCTGCTGTCGATGATACATTTTTGATATTTAAGATACAGTTAATTAATATGATTCTGATCAATTTTTTTTTGTATGTATGTATATGTATGTATATATATATATATATATATATATATATACAGTACGGTGCAAAAGTTTTAGGCTGGTGTGAAAAAATGTTGTAAACAAAGAATGCTTTCAGAAATATAAATAATGATTGTTTATTGTTATCAATTTACAAAATGCAAAGTGAGCGAACAAAAGAAAAATCTAAATCAAATCAATATTTGGTGTTACTACCTTTTGCCTTCAAATCAGCATCAATTCTTATAGGTACACCTTCACAAAGTCAGGGATTTTGTAGGATTATAGTCCGGTGTATGATCGACCAATTATACCAAACAGGTGCTAATGATCATCAATGTCACATGTAGGTTGAAACACAGTCATTGACTGAAACAGAAACAGCTGTGTAGGAGGCTTAAAACTGGGTGAGGAACAGTCAAACTCTGCTACCAAGGTGAGGTTGTGGAAGACAGTGTTTCATGTCATGGCAAGATTGAGCACAGCAACAAGACACAAGGTAGTTATACTGCATCAGCAAGGTCTCTCCCAGACAAAGATTTCAAAGCAGACTGGGGTTTCAAGATGTGCTGTTCAAGCTCTTTTGAAGAAGCACAAAGAAATGGGCAACGTTGAGGATCGTAGACGCAGTGGTCGGCCAAGGAAACAGCAGATGAAAGACACATCAAGCTTATTACCCTTCGAAATCGGAAGATATCCAGCAGTGCCATCAGCTCAGAACTAGCAGAAACCAGTGGGACCCAGGTACACCCATCTACTGTCCGGAAAAGTCTGGCCAGAAGTGGTCTTCATGGAAGAGTTGCAGCCAAAAAGCCATACCTCCGACGTGGAAACAAGGCCAAGCGACTCAAGTATGCACGAAAACATAGGAACTGGGGTGCAGAAAATGGCAGGAGGTCTCTGGACTGATGAGTCAAAATTTGAAATATTTGGCTGTAGCAGAAGGCAGTTTGTTTGTCGAAGGGCTGGAGAGCAGTACAATAATGAGTGTCTACAGGCAACAGTGAAGCATGGTGGAGGTTCCTTGAACGTTTGGGGCTGCATTTCTGCAAATGGAGTTGGAAATTTGGTCAGGATTAATGGTGTTCTCAATGCTGGGAAATACAGGCAGATACTTATCCATCATGCACTACCATCAGGGAGGTTTATGATTGGCCCCAAATTTATTCTGCAGCAGGACAATGACCCCAAACATATAGCCAGAGTCATTAAGAACTACAGTATCTTCAGCGTAAAGAAGAACAAGAAGTCCTGGAAGTGATGGTATGGCCCCCACAGTGTCCTGATCTCAACATCATCTAGTGTGTCTGGGATTACATGAAGAGACAGAAGGATGTGAGGAAGCCTACATCCACAGAAGATCTGTGGTTAGTTCTCCAAGATGTTTGGAACAACCTACCAGCCAAGTTCCTTCAAAAACTGTGTGCAAGTGTACCTAGAAGAATTGATGCTGTTTTGAAGGCAAAGGTTGGTCACGCCAAATATTGATTTGATTTAGATTTCTCTTTTGTTCATTCACTGCATTTTGTTGATTGATGAAAATAAATGATTAACACTTCCATTTTTGAAAACATTCTTTGTTTACAGCATTTTTTTCACACCTGCCTAAAACTTTTGCACAGTACTGTATATACTGTACAATAATAGAGAGAGAGATATTCTGGTGGGGTTTTTTTTTGTGTGTGTATATAAGTTTTCAATTTTATCATTGTTGATTTCCTTTGTCCATTTAGGAAGTCAAAATGTTGGTTGCTAGGGCTTACCGCCACACTGAAAAACTACTGTTAGACAATCGGGATAAACTAATCATAGTAAGTTCTTTTAAGCTGTTTTTTTACAGTATGTAACTGATTAACTTGTAATACATTTTATAATGAGATTTCCTACCCTAAATATTGAATACAATGTTGTGTACAACTTTTCTTTACTTTTAAATTAGCTACATACAGTATGTGTTTTGGTTATATGCTTGACATCCAATTTACTCAGTTTAACACTTTAATATTGATGTCAATACTTTAATGTCTTATTGAATATATCCTAATTGTATATATTGTATCTGTAAGGTTTTGGCACAGCATGGTTAATTCAGTTTTTCACCCAAGCTTTTTTTCTTTACAGTTAGCAAATGCTTTGTTGGAACGGGAAGTTGTTAACTATGATGATATTGACGCACTGTTAGGACCACCACCTTATGGTCCTAAAAAAATAATAGCACCACAGAGCTGGATTGAAGCAGAGAAAGATAAACAGGACTCTGGTGAAGATGATCCTCCAAAACCTAGATCTCCACGGCATAACGAACAAGGGGAAGAATCCAGTTTGCAACCTGCTTAAAATAATTCAATATTCTGGACATTTTATTTATAATGTACTGCGATTTTTTTTTTAAATCAGAAGCTATATACAAGTAATGACATCCACCTTTAGTAGAATAGAAGCTGACATACAGGATTATTCCATTCAGTGTATACTGGTATTTATATGATTACTGTGCTCACTGCAGTTTAATATGCTGGGTATATTATGGGAATAAAATGAGGTAACAGACAATTTGAAGTCACATTGTATTCACTTATATTGATAATGAAGTTGTGTCAGTTTAAATTTGGAAAGGTAATGTTAAAGGTTTTAGCCATTCATTTACGTTTTACATTTTTAATATTCCTTGGAGTTGTCTGTAATGAAGAATAGAAGATGGAGCTTCTTTCGTATTGACATTGCTTGTAAACACCTTTTTAAAGAAGTTTTGGATGAACTTTTGCCAAACCAAAAATTACATGTAAAGTTCTCTAATGTAATTTTAGAATCTATAACACTACTTTTTTTCACTCATCTTACAAAGTGTATTATTTAAGAGACAGTCATGTAGGATTTTTTTTAATAAACAGAACAATGTAATTTCCTAGTGTAAAATTCTACATTACATTTGCCACAATTAGATTTTCACATAAATGCAAGTAGTATACTAACATTCAATCCAGTTGAATTTCAAAGTCACAACTTTTATGTAATGAACCATAATTACCTCTAGATCTTAATTAAACCCATGTGAGTACAGAAAAATCTGGTATGCACTTAGAAAAGTTATAAAAATGGCCAAGGGCCAATATAGGAAGAAAGTGGAATCCTGCTACAGAAGCTCAAACACCAACCAAATGTTGTGTGGGCTAAAGACCATCACAGACTACAAGGGAAAAAGCTGCAATGTGGGAGAGGTGACTGCTTCTATCCCCAAGGAGTTAAACACCTTCTATGCCTACTTTGAGAACTACACCAACTCAGAATTTCTGTCAGAAGAGAACAATTGCCCTTTTCAAATATCTTGGGCAGAAGTGTGTAAATACTTTTAAAAATTAACACGTATAAAGCTCCTGGACTGGATAATATCCCAAGACGTGATCTCAAAGCATGCGCCCCATGAACTGTCAAATGTCTTTACAGACATCTTTAACCTTTCCCTGCACCTGTTTGTAGTCCCCACATGTTTGAAGAGGACCACAATCATCCCTGTTCCAAAGCAATCAAATATGAGCTGTCCGAATGTCTATAACCCAGTAGCAATCGCCTCCATTGTCATGAAGTGCTTTGAGTGCATGGTTAAAGATCATGTTACATCCCTACTACTGTCTACACTTGATCCACTCCAGTTCGCCTATAGGCCAAACAGATCCACAGACAATGCAATAGCTTTATCACTGCATACTGCCCTCACTCACCTGGATGACAAAAACATGTACATGTGGAATATCAATTACAGCTTTGCTTTCAACTCCATAATTCCATCCAGGTTAGTTATGAACCTATGTGATCTGCATATCAGTGTATCCCTGTGCAACTGGATACTGGATTTCCTGACAGGCAGACCACAAGTGGCAAGGATTAGTAATGTCACCTCCTCCTCACTGACACTCAACATCATTGTTCCCCAGGGAAATGTGCTCAGCCCCTTGTTGTATACCCTGTTCACCCATGACTGTACAGCTACACAAAGCTCCTGTGCCATCATTAAATTTTCATTCAGCACAACCATTATCGGCTGTGTATCAGATGGATCATTGGCAAGAGCCCTGACTTCATGGTGGCGGGACAACAACCTGTAGCTCAATGTCAGCAAGACCAAGGAGCTCATCACAGACTATAGGAGATTGTGGGGTGGTGGGCACACCCCCATTCACATTTAGAGAACAGAGGTGGAGAGAGTCAGTTGTTTTAGAATACTGGGGATCAGTATCTGTGAGGATCTAAGCTGGTTGCACCATATAGGTGTGATTACGAAAGCAGCAAGACAGCAGCTCTTCTTTCTTCAGTGCCTGAGGAGGTTTGGCATGAACTCCAGAATATTAACCAATTTCTACTGATGTACCGATGAGAGTATTCTATCTGGATATATCACAACCTGGTATGACAGCTATAAAGCTCTATATATGTGGTCAGATCAGTGCAATGCAACACCAGGACTGAGTTGCCAGACAGCCATCCAGGACCTCTATGGACAGTGCTGCAGGAGGAAGACACTGTGGACCCTCTCTGATCCCAGACATCCCAACCACAGAATCTTCACAGTCCTGCTGTCTGACAAAAAAGCAGTACAGGTGCATCCCGACCTGCACCAGCAGGTTCAGGGACAGTTTCTACCCACAAGCTATCAGGATACTGAACTGCTGAATACTGATCACTTTGACAACAGTCATTTTAAAAATGCTAGTCACTTTTTTGACTTCCCTTCTATTCATAAACTAAATCGTACATATACAATGTAAGACATGGGACCGAACACCACCAGACAGACACCAACACTTTATAAAACACACATTTATTTTCTTCAATAAAGTCCCCACAACACACAGTGCTCCCACACCAATCAACCTTAACACGGGCCTCTCCCAATGTCCTCTTTTGGCCACCTTTCCTCACCACACGGGAGCTTCATCCTGCTCCTGCTTGCGACTCTAGCTTCCTGATTGGAGTGAGGCGGCCCCTTTTATTTCTACCCGGATGTACTCCAGGTGCCTGACGATACTGTTCCGGCAGCACTTCCTGGTGCCCTTGCACCCGGAAGCACTCCGGGCGTCCCTGGAAGGTCCTTCCTCCACCTTCTCAGGTGTGGTGGAAGTGCAGGTTTCCTGGGCTCCACGACGCTCGGGGTGCCCCCTGGTGGTGGCCACGGGCCCCTATAAGTTTGAGCCTCCTGGCTCAGTCCCCGTGGCCCCCTCCTTATCCAGGGCGGTTGCCCCCTCGTGGCCCGGAGGACGTACACACTGCCTCCTGGTCCTTCCAGGCATATCGACTGGGTCTGGCCCCCAGCCTCCTGCGACAACACGTACTACACTCCCTTGCTCTACAATCATGTAATATTTTACTATGCACCTTATTATTTTATTCCTACTTTTATTATTTTTACTTTTTTATTAATATTAAGTGTTATTTTACCGTGCAATTTGAGGAGGCTCCAAGTCCAAGAATTTCATTGCTGGTAATGATGTTCCATCGTTATCTGTATATGACAATAAAGCTTGAAACTATTTGTGTTAATAGCAGGTGCACCGACAGCACTGATTCAGTGTGTGTTAGTCAGGGGCCAAATAAATTTAGGGCTTTGCCTTAGTCAGGGCTGAACTCTTCAAGATGATGCCAAGGAGACTTTAAAAGAGAATCTTGTGCAGTGACACAAATTGGGAGATACTGCAAATCTGAAGATGTGTCAAATAAGAATGTAATGGAGGAAGCGATTGACGAGCAAAGAGGGATAGCAATAGAATTAAACGGTGTTACTGTCTGCAAGGGAGTTTGCAAGTGTGCTGCATCATGGTTGTTGTAGAGCCATTTTCCCTAGTCCCGAGCACAGAGTTGGGGCAGCAATCTGTTATAGTCACTTAGCTCTGATATTTTGATGATCACCTTCTGGATTACAGTACTTGATTCATGTTTGTTCAGCACATTTGGTCCAAGGGCCACACTTTTGTAAAAAAAAAAAAAAAAAAAGAAAATGACAAGAAAATGAAAGAGGAAACTGAAGCGTTTAATGTTTTGAAAACAACACAAATATTTAATAATTTACTTGAAAAACGAAGGTTTAATTAATAATGACATAAACTAAAAGTATGAATGATGTACGGATTCTAAAATTGTAGTAAGAACCTGCAATCTGTACTCACAACTGAACTTGGGAACCATTGTTGAAACCCATCGAAAAGTTATTGCCAAATGATAGTGACACCACAAACTCATACGCAAGTTTAAATGGAGGAAACGTCTTTGTTTGCATTTATTTGGTTAGCAGACCTTTTACCCAAAGTGACTTACAAAAGAGGTCTATGCATCAGTCTGGGAGACTGTTTGGGAACACGTGTTCAGGTCAGGTTCCAAATTTATCATCACAAGTGAAGAGATTAAAACAAAACACAAGCTAGGTACAGTTCCCAGGTTGTAAAAACTCAATTTATCAGTTAGACAGAAATTGACCAAACAAGACAGACTTCAAACGCTTCTTAAACACATTGGAAGAGGCAAAAATTCAAATGGAGGTGGGCAGCCTGTTCCTCCATATAGAAGGTACACACGAGAACGGTCTGGACTGAGATTTGAGGCCATCTGAGTGGTCAAGAAGGAGCATAGGATCTGAATGTCTCTAGATACTGTACATGGATACTCAGCTATTGACTATTCTGTCAAGCATCAAGGATTTGAACTTAATACGTGCCGCTACTGAGAGCCAATGTAGTGATCTGAAAAAAAAGACATGATCCAAGAACATAGAAAAATTCAATGTTATTTGAACTTATTAAAAAATGTAATTAAAAATGTAGTTTAATCAATCCCACGTTTCAGTTGCAATATCAGTTAATAACTTATGTACTTACCACTAACATATTTGTAAATGCTTGTTATCTGTGTTTACAGCAAGACGTTGCTTACCACGGGTGCAATGGAGTTAAGTCTATTTGAAAACCCCTAAGCCCTTGCCGTCTCCTAGGCTATTTCGTAAAATATGATGTACTGTATGCAGGCGTGGAGTGAGACGGATGCATAATATAAATCAGACATTTCAACAAGCTCCGCGATAGCGCCTGTCGCCTTTCAAGGGCTTCAACTATGGGCAAAACCTGAACAGGCAGTGAAGGCAGCTCTGCCATGTTAGATGGTGGCAACGTGAGTGCGGCTGGTGGGCGGATTACGTCAGCAAGTCGGTGCGGAAGACAAGGAAATAAAAACATTCGGAGAATATAGGTTAGGAAAAGGCGAAACGTGAGCAGGTGACGGCTGTGCTTATAGGGTACATACGGTGATTAGAAAGAAGACTTCAAGAGATCACCGTCTGTGTGTATAGATCACCCGGTGTTCTCTTTTTTTCTCCTTTTCTGAGGAAGACTGGTTTAAATTTTACGGACTTTTCTCATTTTCAGGTAATATTTTCAGCTGTTTCCTGGTGATGTTATGGGCGGTCTGTGTATGAGACGTTTTTCCCCTTTCTTTCAGGTAGTCATTACTTAATCGTGGTAGTATATCGCTGGAACATAGTGTTTTCGTTAGCTGGTTTAAGACACCAAAAAACATTAAATCACAAACTCATTTATACTTCTAAAGACGTTTTTAAAGAAAGAATTCGTTTCCAAGGATCGTAGACAAGGCCTTTGAGGTGGGAATATTACATTGCACTCCCCTTGACCCTGCTGGGTTGTTTTAGGAAGACTGAACGGGAACTGTTTTGACAACAGGATCCAGTTAAAGTTGCAATTAGCCGCCAGTTTGTCTGTCTGTCTGTTTGTCTGTCTGTCTCCCCTTCTGAAATATCAAAGGGAAATGTGATCGGTTATCACAAAGGCCACCGGGGCGTGCTGTCATTGTCAGTTCGTCCATCTCTGCGCTTTGCCCAAAGAAGGTCTGTTTTTGTGGCTGGCTGGCATTTGTTTTTAAAAGCGACCTTTTAGAGAATTTAGAGCATGTCCTCCATAATACAATAGAAAGTATACATTTTTGCTGAAGCTGTGCTTTATGATCGCACCAGCCTTAGTGAGGTAATGAACGCCAACTACTTTGTTTGATATTGGAAGATTCATCTAATTAAATGTTTTTGTGTATTCATTATCTTCTTGTCCTGATTTTAGTTTGGCCATTTATTGCCGCACTGTACATTTGTCTACTGGTCTGTTAAGTTAGTTTTTTTTTTAACGATTTGCATAATTGTTTCGTGCTCGAAGACGTCACAAGTTCTTCCCTTCACATGATCTGTGACTTCTCTGGAAAAATATGAGTGCCGAGGCGCAGTGCCTTCTGGGTGGTTTCGGGCCACTTGCTTTGGTGACAACAGGAACAGAAACTTTAGCTTGAATGATTCCACAGGGCTTTGACGCGTTGACGTAAAGACGAAGTTCGGCTCCTTAACTGCTGTGAGGTAACGACTTAAGAGTTGAGCCGGTAACTTTTATTTTCTTTCAAAAGATATGGCTACACGGAGTGTTTTTGTACTCTTGATTGTCCTGTAGCCTCCTTTGTTTTTTGTCGCGTGGAAGTCCTGTTTTGCTCTTTTTATACCTGGCATTCGTAATGAGTTATTAGCATGTGTTTTTTTCTTTTCCTGTATCTGATATGTTTAGTCAGCCTCCTCCATAAAAATGCCAGGCCCCGTTTTCTGCCTGATTCCTTACTGTTTTGGTCGGTATCGTTTCTGCCCTGCTATGTCTGTAATTTCCCCATTTGTTGTGTGCTCAGCACATATGTACATGTATATCGATTTGATATTTGCATCCCCCCTAATAACCTTGGTTGATCCATTACGGACGCACTAAGCGTTGGAGCGCTGTTAAAATTACCGGTACTTTAGCTTATCCTCTCACAAAGCAGATAGTCTTTGTAAAATTGTATTCGAAATAAGTAAGATAGAAAATAATTCCATACATTTTTTATCAATTATCAGATCCTCTAGATAGAAGTTGCGAGCGGTTTTGGAGGGTTGTTTGGCGTTTGCAGGGGCTATAGACTACCCTGGCACTAGGGCGGAAATCAATAGAGGATGGAGTGCCAGCCCATTGTAGTGTTGTGTTTACAACCCAGCGCTGTCAGGATTTTAAGACCGCTGTACAGTAATTTAGGTATTCAGTTTTGATAACTTGTGAGTGTTTCATATTGTTCATTGCCAATAAGAATGAAGTTGATTAGAGTAACACTATTTTTTGTCTCATGTTGTTATAGTCCTCACTTTAACAAACTCCTTTGCAGTGTTGTACTTTTTAAAATGCAGGGAGGTCACAATCTTGATCTCTGTACCCACCAGCACTACACATCAGGGTATACAGTGCATGAGACCAGTGGTTGTTTATTGTAGTCCTGGGAGCCTACTATGGCTGCAGGTTTTTGTCCCAACCAATGTCTGCTTTTTAAAAGGGCTTCTGATGTAATTATTCAAGTTGTTATTTTCCAGTTTCAGCGTTTTGGTTTCAAAGCAGAAATCACAAAGCCCATTTTGCTAAATGTTTATCGGAATGTTCTAAGCATTTATGAATGTTACATGAAAATAATTTAATGGTTTTTTTTCTTCTTAGTTATTAGTGTTTTCATCGTTATTATGACTTTCATTATTGTCTAGGTGTCCTGGTTTTTAACTCATCATTTACTATCATTTGTGAATTTCCCCTTGGGATTAATAAAGTATCTATCTATCTATCTATCTATCTATCTATCTATCTATCTATCTATCTATCTATCTATCTATCTATCTATCTATCTATCTATCATTAAGCACTAAGCTGCGCAAAGTACTTGCAGCCTTTCAGCACTCCATATCTTTTACACTGTTGTCTGCTCCACTTATCATTATTAAGCTGCAGGTAAGAGAGTAAACTCCTCAGAAAAAGGTGAATTTATAGGAAAGCAACAAAAGAGTTACATAGGTAAAAGGGGTGGGGGGGGGGTTCAGGGGGTGGCACATATGCTTCCACATTTCTTAAAAATGTCTGTCATACCTATGTGAATGTAAAATGAAAGCAGAAATTAAAAGTGCAAGCTAATAATCAAGGATGTCAGTTGGAGGAAAAGCTTGTAGCTCTAGTGGTCCCCCAGGACTGGACATGAAAATTGCTGAATAAAGCAAAAAGTCTACCCAAAATCTGTGTACATCACTAGGGCTACAAAACAAACCAGCAAGGACCCACTGCCACAGATATTGTAAATTTAAAACAGACAGAACAAATTATTACATATTTCTTTGTACATAATGTTGTAATGCAGTTGTATCAATGAATTTCCTGTCTTATCTGATAGTTAAATCTGATTATAGACGATGCTTGAGTGTGTTTCTGCAACAAGTGTTTGTCTTTGGTGCCCACTTCCTAAAAGATCATCTTGTGCTTCTGGATAATGGACAATACCTTTTAATAATGTTTGTATCATTGGGGGCTTAGTTATGTCTACATCACACCTAGAAATGAATTCAGAAATTTAAATTCAGATTAATTCAGGCTGTGAATACTTAATGTACATGTGCTTTCTCAATTTTTTTATTTTTAATAAATTTGCAAAAACCTCAAGTAAACTTTTTTCACGTTGTCATTATGGGGCGTTGTGTGTAGAATTCTGAGGAAAAAAATGAATTTAATCCATTTTGGAATAAGGCTGTAACATAACAAAATGTGGAAAAAGTGATGTGCTGTGAGTACTTTCCGGATGCACTGTACATGTTACTCAACATTATGTTAAAGCATTAGACGTTTAAGTTAAAATACTACGTGCTCAAAATTTCGCTTCAGATGAATTTTTGGGTTATCCTGGTTTGCTGCTGTCCTTTGCTCATTGCTTGTCTGCAATGTAGTGGACCACAATCTTTCATCATAGTGAGATTGTTAGGATGTTGATCAGGTGAGGCTGTAGAACTATGGGTCTGGCATGGCTAACTGCCTCCACATACTCAATTTATGTTAAATTAGCATTAACATCAGTCTGTCATCTTTAGTACATTGTTAACTTATATGCAATTTTGCACAAAAGTTCAGAAGATGACAATGATGAAAAACATGAATAGTTTAAGTTTCGCCTTTTATGTGTTTTACAGAAAAATTTGAATCTGTCCATGGTAAGGGTCTGTTGTATGCAATCATATCTCATTACTACTTAATTTTTCTGAGGTGAACAGAAAGGAAAATATAAGAATAATACTCTGTTAAAAGTCTTGTGTTGAATAGAAAATCATTATGTAATCCTAGGCAACAACAAAAGATACTTTTAAAATAAATGCATTTTGAAAGAGGCTTTAAAAACATTGTATTAATTTACAACTTTTAAAATGTATTCCTTATTCATTTTTTCCTTTAATGCCAATTGCTTTTGTTTCATATTTTTATGGTGTGGTAAGCAAATTTATAAGGCTTAAGCCATAAGGCTTCTAGCATCATCACTGCTTTAACGCATGTTGCTTGAAGAGTTTTTTGCAGTTATTGATTCCATAAATCATACCTTTTAGCATGATAAGGATACTGCTGATATTGGAATATAATGCACATAGCAAAACGGACTCGGCAAAATAAATAAATAAATGTGTGTGGTTGTGTTGCAAACTTGCATATGGCTTTCTATGTTGTAAACATTTTCCTTTTAAAATGAAATTCTCAAACAATACAGACAGGGTAAATTTTGAACAGATTGTTTTACACTGGTTAATGTTTAATTGCGTGTGACTTCCATTGTGTCACCTATGATAGCTTGGTCCTGACTGCCTGGAACACCCATTACGGTCATGAGCTATGGGTAGTGATCAAAAGAACGAGATCACAGATACAAGCGGCTGAAATGAGTTTCCTCCGCATGGTGTCTGGGCTTTCCCTTAAAGACAGGTTGAGAAGCTCAGTCATCCGGGAGGGGCTCAGAGTAGAGCTGCTGCTCCTCCGCATCGAGAGGAGTCAGATGAGGTGGCTCGGGCATCTGATCAGGATGCCTCCTGGACGCCTCCCAGGTGTTATAATATGTTTTGTTATTAAGTTTAATGTCACTGTTCTCTGTGCCCACTGTTATGGACTCATTCATACAGGCAGACCAAGTATGGTACGCAGGGGCACAGCATCAGCATTTAGAATTGCCGAGCCAAAGACAACTGAAGAATTGAATAGTCAGCCTAAAGACAGACTAGTATATTTCTGTCTTTTGTCAGCACAAAAATCCTCTTTCCTTGATGGAAGAATGAGAACTGCATGTAGGCACTGTGCTATTCCTGTATTTTTGAAGGTGGGGTTTGAGTCCTTTCCTGTCCTTGTTTGGATCCAGAGAAGGAGCCTGCACGTGGAGCAACCAATATATAAGAATGGACCTATGGCCAACACACTTTGAAGCTAACGGACGGAAGATTATGTCCTCCGTCCGGAAAATCCTTTCAGCGTGGCGCCGAAAGATGGCAGACTGCGTTGATCAAGACCCCCACATGCTTGATTGTCTGTCATAAGCTTCCCGTCTGTAACACTGCATGAAACCGTCAGTAAAGTGAGCTAAATTATCCTTATACTTCTCATGTAATCTTGTAACCGTCATATTGCATGCTGGGGGGGATAATACCCTTTTAATTTATAATTATTTAAATTCAGGTTAATTAAAACGCCGCAATTGAAAAGAACACATTTCCAGAGAGCTAATGCCTCTTAAGGAAACACCTGGTGAGGTGTTCTGGGCACGTCCAACAGGGAGGAGGCCCCGGGGAAGACCCAGGACACGCTGGAGAGACTATGTCTCCCGGCTGGCCTGGGAACGCCTCGGGATTTCCCCGGAAGAGCTAGAAGAAGTGGCCCAGGAGAGGGAAGTCTGGGCATCTCTGCTCAAGCTGCTGCCCCTGCGACCTGATCTTGGATAAGTGGAAGATATTACCACAATATCTCTGAAAAGGATGTTTAATGATTAAATCCATCAATCCAGAGATGTGTCCATTCTAGCAAGCATTGGGCACAAGGCAGAAACAATCCCTGGATGGGGCATCAGCTCATTGCAAGGTGAATACAAGCATTCACATACACTAGTGTAATTTTAGTGTCACCAAATCTGCATGTCTTTGGAAGGAAACCCAGCAGGAAAACACGCAGACTCTAGGCAGGGAACACCAGTGACGTGACTCCTTGTGAGACAGGAGTGCTAACGCTTCGCCACCGTGTCACCCCCATGTGTGTAATTATTAATGGTATTCATTATTTAAACAAAATTAATGATTTATGTGTAAAATGTAACATACATACTTTAATGCATTTCATCATGAAAGTGATATAAAGTATAAATCTAAGGATTCTAAATGTGCAGAGAGTTGGAATATCATACATTTAATGTGTTTTGATCTATTGAATCTATTGATGTTTGTGCCGCTGCTGTCAGGTCAGGAGGAAGCCTCAGAGAAAAAGACGGCACAGAAGATGGTATGTGAGACTTTTAAAATGTATCATGTCTTTACAATCGGAAATATGCGACGCTTGAATATAAAAGCACCACGAATGCATCTGTATGTCGGCATTTTGCTTCACCACATGGAACCATTCATCGAACATTGAAGTGTGCACATCGATCCTATAGGATCTGCATAGCGGATTTCTGTCACATGTAGATAGTAAACGGAGACTCTAATGTCACATTCCAACTTTTATCACACTACAACCCCAATTTTTTTGCTGGTACTGCAACTTGCGCACACGTCTGCTCAGAGGAAGCATCAAATGAACTCTGGGAACGCATGGCAGCCATAATGCGTGCGCATACGTGTTCTGAATGTGAAGTATAAATGAGCCCTAACGAGTAGCAGCTGCTATAAATGGCTGAACTGAGGTTTCTGTGCTGACTGTTTCTGACCACGTGACTTGGATTATAGGGTCATTATTGTCACCTGTACAGTGAAACTCTTGCTTGCATGTGGTAATCAACATGCAACACATTGTAAAGTCTAAAGAAGCTAATACAAAGAGTTATTTTAAAACATAAAACAGTGTTCACAGTTCTTTAGCCAGCTTTACAGCACATTCCTACAAGTAACGTCTAGGGATTGTGAGGTTCAAGTCCAAGTCCCAGTCACTGAATCGGCAATCATAATCACTGTGCCACTCACCTAAATGATCTTCTTCAGCAATTTATTTTCCTTCTTGTTATAATGTAATGGTGACTGACTGAAGTTTACAGATGGCACAGTCTGAAATGTTGGTGTAGTACTTGGTGTGGAGAGGAAAAAATAGTATGCTTGATAAAATTAGTAGAGAGACCCTTCCCCTTATTATATTTTATTTATATGGTGTTTAATACTCTTGATATCATTTACCATTTTTTCAAATTTATGTAATGCAATCCAACTGGAGAGTGGGGTTGCTGTCTCTTCAAAATGAGAAGGACATTTTGAGGTTATTTAGTCACAAAGTGCCTCCCACAAGAGGTGTGATGGGTATAGCCCCTAGAAGAAGACACCCAAACACAGTGGAAAGCCTATATCTGTTAGTTGTCCCAGAAGTGCCTGCGAATACCCAAAAAAAAAAAAAGCTAGAGGAATATTGTGGCTGTAGGGATCTGATCTGGCAAGCCCAACTCTACTCTGTTTCCACCATTGATCTTCACCAAGAAAGGCAAATAGTAAATGAGTTGAGAATAAATTAAACATTATATAGTACTGTACGGTACACTTGGTAGAAATTTGTCGACCAGGAGAAGTTTTTGTATATTATTTTTACTGTGGTTTAGTACATCAGGATAAGTATGTTGCAGAAGTGACACACGTAGTGGAGTGGTGGGGTAGTGCGTATTCCATTACCTTTTGACACATTGTAGCGTTTGGCAGTTCAACTATGGAGATGCAAAAAGAACTACTAAAAATAACAGTGGACTTTCTTTTTAGAAAAAAATTAAAATATGATTACCATTATACTGAAATCCTGGCAAATGTAATGAATCACATACACACATACCCATGTATTATATGTTGCTACCCAAATGTGATTTGTTTTTTTACTCTCCTCCTCCACTTATTATCACTGATATTTTATCAGTACTTGTAATAAAAAAGATCTTATGGTACTATGAAAACTATCAGTGCTCCAATTATTTCATTTACCTAAAAAAAAAAAAAGTCTAAACTCGCCTGAAACTGCATTACAGTGTTTTCGCACCTTTGGAATATTAAAGTGCATTGCCAGCATCAGATATGCAAAAAGGAGAACACAGAAGGTGGCACATTGCAGATAACGAGAGCTACATTTAAAAAAAACTCGGGGGTAGCTCATTTTGAAATGCTTAAGACCTGATGATGTATGTAAATACAAGAATGAACAGTGCGCTTTCTTTGTGAACATGGAAGGACAGTGGTATTTGACCACAAATGAAGTGCCTTTTAGAAGAAAAATGCTGTATATTTGATTTGAGAACAGCTATATTGAAATGCTGGTTAACATATGGTTGCATCAGATGCATACACAAACAAAGAAAAACAGCGGTTTTATTCTTGGCATATACCTACACTATTGGGTATTCTGTCTGTGCATTGTAATGTTTTCACACACAGCCAGAGTCAGTTTGATGTGCGTTGTGCTCTTTAGTGCTGTCCTCTTTGCATGCAGCACGCTGTACATGCAGCTTGTTCTGTCCATAGTGTGCCATCTCGTGCGTTCTCCTTTCCCCACTTCAGTTTGGTGTGACTTTGTACTTTGTATATTGATAGCTTTGCTGCTCTCGGACACATGGCACACTTTGATGCTGGCTGCATACTTTGTATTTCAAGTTGTATGAAAGCATTACACATGACACATTTTGGACATGTTATTTATGAGATTTTTACACTCCTGAAAGGCAGGTTTCATTCTAAAATGTTATTTATAATTTGGGAAATTTGTTCCCTGTTTAAGTTGTGTAATTACAGTTTATGTGAGGTTTCAAATGTAATACAAAAAATCTTGTTTGATCTCAAGTAAAAAAAAGAAGACTTCAGTAATCATTTGGTAAGTTGCAAGGAAGGACTTAATTTTAGACGTTTTTTGAATTTTAGATCTTTACCATGATATATACTATTGCTGTCCAATATTTTGTAAATGTTATGATACATAATTTTGT
This sequence comes from Erpetoichthys calabaricus, assembly GCF_900747795.2. NCBI lineage: Eukaryota > Metazoa > Chordata > Cladistia > Polypteriformes > Polypteridae > Erpetoichthys > Erpetoichthys calabaricus. Next base: position 75,699,959 of record NC_041402.2, read on the forward strand.
TTATATCACCCACCTTTAATCTTTAACATAGTATATATTAAAAGTATAAGGCAAAATTAAATGTGATAAATATTATAAAAGTGCATTCAAAAGAAAAGATGGAGAAATAATTTTGTTAATGTCTGCTGTGTTTAAAATGTAAAACAGGATCAAAAAATGTGACAATCTCAAAAATACCAAAGTTCATATAGAGTAATGTCTTAATTTGTCTTTTAACATTTTATTAATTTATCTATACAACATAAAAATGAAATGAAACAAATTGTATATGTAGGACAATCTGGTGGTACACTGGCTTTCAGTGCTGTCCCACATCTATGGAAGGCTGGGGTTCCAGTCCCAGCCTGGTTGGAGTCTATGTGGAACTTGTATTACTGCACCCTGCACCCATACCCCCCCACCCCATATTCCCATGTCTGAGCAGGTTTTTCTCCAGGTACTCCAGTTTTCTTTTAACAGCCCAAAGTCACAATGTTAATTGGTATTTATAAATCAGACCTCTGTAAACAATTATAGATGAATGAGAAAGTGTGCCCTGCAGTGGCAGGACGTCCCAACCCTGGTTTGGTTGCTACCTTTGTGTGATGCTGATGGGGAATGTTCCACCTTCTCACAATAGAGTAAATGGGTTCTGAAAATAGGTGGGTAGTCCTATGTTCATGCATTTATTGCATGACATGGTACCATTCATCTTTCTAATTTAAATGTACAGTAGTACTTTGATTTGAACAGTCTTTAAATATAGGTTAAATATTTGTCTACCCATGGTATGAGGATATATGTGTGCAGATGTATATATTGTAATGGTTCTTACGTAGCACCCAATACTTCCAGAATAAGTTCTAGCTCCCTGCATCCCTGTAATGGAAGAAATGTGTTCAGAAAATGTATTGGTTTCTGACATGTCTTTTTCTTTTTGATTGGAGTGTTCTTCTCGTATTGGTATAGCAAAAGAAACCTGGAAGTGATATTACACACTGGTTAACTTACTATTCTCTTTTCTTGCTATAAAATTAGTTACCTGCCCATAATGCTTGGGGGAGGATTTAAGGCAGAGAGACTTCGTGTCAACCTGCGACTTGTCATCAACAGACTAAAACTTTTGGAAAAGAAAAAAAGTGAGTAATCATTGTTCTGGAATACTCTTAAAACACTGAATTTTATTTTAAACCCTTAGTACTACTGTGTTGTACCATGTTAGCCATTATGAATGTAGTGAAAAGTCAAGCAAAATGACACCTTTTATTGGCTAACTGAAAAGATTACAATATGCAAGCTTTACATCTTGCCTGAAGAAGGGACGTGAGTTCCCTCGAAAGCTTGCATATTGTAATCTTTTTAGTTAGCCAATAAAAGGTGTCATTTTGCTCGACTTTTCACTACATTTTAAACCCTTGAAAGAAACCAAGCCCAGTAGAATGTTAAATATCTAAAAGCAGTTTTAGTTTTTTTTTGTTTCATAGATATTGTGAAAAAGGCAGAACTATAAATTTTATGAGAGTTCATAACCTTAATGTGAATGTCACAATTGTAAAAGTTGAGCTTCATATTTCTTATTCTGCTGCTCATGATTTTTGTGTCACATGAAAGAGGAAATGTCTAAATTTAAAGGTTTAAGAAATTTGTTTTGAAAAAGCAGCAGTATATCGTAGAATAATTGTGGAGTTTAGTCTTTTTTCATTTATAGTAATTTTAAAATGATTGTGTTTTGCAATAATTGGCCATTCAGTGCTAATTATTTTGTTCCTTCTTTAGCTGAGCTAGCACAGAAGGCACGAAAAGAGATTGCAGATTATCTTTCATCAGGAAAGGATGAGCGGGCACGGATTCGCGTGGAACACATTATTAGAGAAGACTACCTGGTAGAGGCCATGGAGATCCTAGAACTTTACTGTGACCTTTTACTTGCACGTTTCGGCCTCATACAGTCTATGAAGTATGTCAAGTGGTATCATTTTTATATTATAAGAGGTTATTGGAACCGTAACCAGTTCATTTAGATAATATATCACACAAGTGGTATCATTTTTATATTATAAGAGGTTATTGGAACCGTAACCAGTTCATTTAGATAATATATCACACCTGTAATAATCCAGATGAATGAATTAAGACTCTTGAACTAAAGTAACATTGCTGTATCACAGAAGACTTTGTTCTTTCTTGTTTATTGGGTTGATATCAGTTAAATAATAATGTGCACAGTCTTTGCCCTATTACAAATGTGTACTTTTTCCGCAATAGAACTGAGCATTTACAATGTATTTTTGTAGTACAGGTGTAGTATAGGTTGCAGTAGTAGTAGGATAACTGGTTAAAATGTCAGATTGCATAATTAATGTATTGCTGGTATATTTAGATGTAGTTTTTTTTTTTTTTTTTTTTTTGCAGTTCATAAAATGCCACAAAGCCCATAGTAGGCCCTAACTAGGAATGTTGTCAGGAGTGGTTAGGGTCAAACATTAAGTGTATATATATTTTTTTTTTAATTAATTTAGTATATTATATAAATTTGAATTATACAAACCTCTTTGAAAATAAACCAAGCCACTTCTTCCATCCCCACATAAATAACAATAATCATCTCTTAATGTATTTGCCATTGCAGTATACATTTTAATCTGTCAGTCAGTCAGTCATTGTCCAACCCGCAATATCCTAACACAGGGTCACGGGGGTCTGCTGGAGCCAATCCCAGCCAACACAGGGTGCAAGGTGGGAACAAATCCCGGGTAGGGCGCCAGCCCACCGTAATACATTTTAGTCCACATCAACAAATCCATATTCAGTTTGCTATTTTTCTCATGGACACGAAGACACTTTCAGTACTGCCATACAACTGCAGCACAATAATTAGAACAGTATGTCCTAGGCAATATAAAATGACACTGTACAAGGAAAACAAAATCTGTTAGTTGTGCCATAACAACATCACACTCTATGCAAAACTTTCCAACAGTGGCAGGCCAATGTTAGGCACTTGCTATATTGTATATTGTTTATGACATTCATTGACTGTGGGATGGGGAGAGAGGAAAGTGGGTAGCCACCTGATTTTTTCCAAATTCATAAAGCGTAGTCCAGTTTGTAAATTTTTTTACTAAGAATGTTGCTTTCTGCTTATTGTGCACTAAATGGATTATGTGCCGCATGTGTCGATCTCTGAATTTTGGAACAACAATTTGAAGTGAAACGTTAAATTTGTGAAGTTATTTTTGTGTGTTGTTAAATTCAGAAGGAGTTAATTCTAGACAGATTGTTCTACTCTGACACTGCTGAAAGAAATATTCTGATTTTTTTTTCCTGCTCACATGAAATAAAATGATCCTTCTTCTGAAACTGAATTGCCAAAATATGAATGTCAATAATGTGTTTAATGACAGTAGAGGAGATAAAAATTACAAGTTTGTATATTTAATGAATTTCACTCATGATACCTACATTTTTAAGATTTTATTTCACTGAAGGCTTCAAAGGCAGGAAAAAAAATTGCCTCTGCAAAATGAATATTACTTTATACATTCAAAAGATGAACAGAAACACAACATCTGTGCGAAAATGTTAATACTGTGGTTAAACCATCACAATAAAATAAATAATCCTGTAGTTGTTCAAACAACCTCAAAAAGTCACAATTGTTTCTTGAACTCTGCTCCCCCAGCTAACTTCAGTTTCAGTGGCTTCTTATTTAAATCAGTGTAAAAATGGCTGTCAACCTTGAATTTTTAAGTCCATTCAACTTACTGTGTAAAGCCTCTGAATGCCAACCATCATTTACATTTCTAGCCCTAAAATCTCCATCTCAGACACACAAAAAATCCTCAATGTAAATCCTTTTCCAGAGAAAAACAGAAGCTGTTGACAAATTATTTCTCACATTACTCCATAGTGCAGCTGCTCCCTCTCTTTTGTTCCTTCCCTGCCACAATACACTCCTGTTGCTATCGTCTGTTACGGCTGTTTAATGCACAACCCACAGAATTCAAGGTGCCATTTAATTGGCAAAGAAATCTTCAGAACTTTACTAATGTTGATGTCATCATCTCTGAAAGATCTGTACATACAACCAAGAAATCAAGTACCTAACATTAAATAAATATGAATATAATCTTTTACCCTAGTTATTTAGTTAGGGAGGCAAAAGTGGAGAAATTATTTCACATCTGCCTGTCTTTGTATCACAGTTTGTAACATTTTTTTTTTTTATACTGAATAGCACAAGGGCATTCTTTCTGCCACATCATGCAGAAAATGTAAGGTGACGGCAGGACCCTTTTTGATCATATTCAGCTTTGAGAAGCACACCGTTAAGTATGCTAACTGAATGGGTGATGGCCTTTTTGTATTTGCCATGGAAAATATTTTTTGTGCAGAAATTTGTCCATTGTTATAGTCATAGTGACCAATAACCCTGTGAGTTGCAATGACTTCTGATAACATTTTCCTTTGTGAAAGGCACTTTATAAACTATTGTATAGTTCCAGGCAGCAGTGGGTTCATTGCAAAGCACAAGTGGAGCAGCATGAAATCAAAACATAAAGCCAGCTTTGTGCTGAATGTGATCTGGGAAATAGTATGATCTTCTACCAAATATGACCTTCAGTGTTTAGAAGCAGTCTATCAATCCAAAATGCAGAAGTGATAGTTGAAGCATATCACCATGTAAACAATGTAATGCATAAAAAGATATAATTGGTAAAAGATGAATAATGTGTAGCTTGTTTTCAAATTAAAAAGTATAACATCTTTAAGTTGTATCTCTCTTGCCATTCCCTCTTCACCCATTACTTCCTTTGATTTCCAAGGTTTCCATTCCTTTTAATTTTTCTTTCTTTTTCACTTCCACCATGAGACTTAAAACAGCTGACAGCCAATCAGAATTCACTTCACATGTTAACTCCAAGCTAGGCAGTCTGGACCTACTCCATTAGAACTAAGTGCAACCACACTCCTGAATAAATAAGCAAATAATTGTTTAGTGCAGTGGCTTAGGAATGGAGAGCTTCATGTCTACATTGTCAAGCTAAACAGTGTCTACTAAAACCAGCTGTGGCCAGAAATGTTGAGTGATTCAAAGACGCACACCAATTTTTACAATTTAATACTGAACCATTTTTATCAGCATTGGCATTCCTTCCTTTTTTCCCCATGTTCAAGACACTAATGCATTTCAATTAAGCAAAACACAAACAGCAGAAAGTTGTTAACCTATGCATTTTGCTGATGGAACATCATGCATTTAATATACACAGCATTGTCTCTCTAAATGTAAAATCAGACAGGACTCTATAGGATTTCACTAATCTACTGTAAAAGAGGATTTGTACATCCTGTTTTTCAATGACCGGTTCATATAACCAAGAGCTTACAACAGTGATTACAATTGGTTTTTCAAATTTTTAATTCTTGCCATTTGCTGCATAATAAATTATTTTAACTCCCAACCTTTTTATTTGTTTGTTTGTTTGTTTTTTTGTTTGTTTTTTTAAAAAAGAGAGCTGGACCCTGGTTTGCAGGAGGCAGTCTCTACCCTGATTTGGGCTGCTCCAAGACTGCAGGCTGAAGTGGCTGAACTAAAAATTGTGAGTACACATGTATTCCGAAAATGAATTCTACTGCCTTGTGGGCATTATTTTCTTTATTGAAGTAAAACCTTAAAAAATACTGCCATAGCATTCAAGTATGTAGCTTCTGCACAGCTACCTCTATTAGGAAAATCTCTAAGACATTTGGAAGTCTTGTACCTGTATTCAGCAGAGCTTTTGTCATCTTTTGCTTTTGTTAATCAGTGGTATTGCAATATAGCTGAAAAATTAGCTGATAGAATTGGATCTTATTTGTTATTCCCTGATGTGCTGTATGATGCTGTATTTAACAAGTTTTTCTTTCATTTCATCTGTGTTCAAAGGTTTCAGATCAGCTATGTGCAAAGTACAGTAAAGAATACGGAAAGCTATGTAGATCAAATCAGATTGGTACTGTCAATGATAGGGTAAGTATGGCACTTGGAGGGAATACTTTCTTTGATATTATTTTTCTTCTTTTGAAGTATGTGTTTGAAAAGAGTAAAATAATGTTTGATTCTCTTCAACAGCTCATGCACAAGCTAAGTGTTGAAGCTCCGCCAAAGATTCTAGTAGAACGCTACCTCATTGAGATTGCCAAAAACTACAATGTGCCCTATGAGCCTGATGCTGTAGTAATGGTAAGAAGTGAAGCTTTGCCTTTCCATCTCTTATGTACTTGCATAGTCTGGACATACTTATTTCAGTGTGAATACAAACATTTTCAATATGTTCAAATCTTAATTGTATTAATTCATACTGGTTAAAAGTTCTTGATGAAGATGCAATACTGTATAATTGAAACATTTATTTGTAGGAATCTTAAACGTGTCTTAAACAGTAGTAGCATTTCATGTGTCTACTTTGCAGAATTAAATCTGTTACTACTTTAATTCTGTGTATGGATTAACTCTTGGAAGAGCGAGAAGACCCCCATCCCTGCTTAGTACCACTTAAGGACATTTGGAGATCTGAGCAGATGTACCAAGTGTCTAGGTTTTCAAAAGCAACCCTGCGCAGGATAAAGCAAGTTTAGAAAATGAATGCATTAATGATGGATGTACAAACAAAATATTATACTGAGTAGATCTCCTTTGGCAGTGCAGCATTTTGAATGATTTACTAACAAGACACATACAGTAATATTGGCTGGATGGTATTTAGGATCAAAACCTAAAATATTTCTGTGTTCACTGTACAAAAATACACAATATCCTGGCTATGATTTTTCTCTTTCCTCTTGCCAGAGTGAGGCACCTATGGGTGTAGAAGCTGATCTTATTGATGTTGGGTTTACTGATGAGAAGAAAGGTGGCTCAGGAGGAGGTGGAGGTGGAGGAGGATTCACTGCTCCTGCAGGAATAGTTCCAATGCCCATGCCAATGCCCATGCCCATGCCTCCTGCTCCATTTAGTTACCCTCAGCCCAAGGGAGCTGTAAGTCTGTTGTTTTTTTTTTTCTTTTTTTCCTCTTCAGTTCATTGTTATACATATTACAGTCAATGAAATTATGAAAACTACTTTTTTAATAGCACGTTTTTGTTAAGTGTTATTAGATGTGTATGTATTTCTAAAATTTATTGATTGTCTGGTTATTGTAGTTTAGAATACCCAAATATAACAATTTGTATATTTTCAAACCTGCATAGTCCAGTTCAGGGTTACATCCTGTCCTGGCAGCACTGGGTGCAAGGTGGGAAGCAATTCTGGCTAGAGCACCAGTCCGTGACAGGACACCACCACAGACTTCAGTTAACTTATCTATACATCTTCAGACAGGAGAAAACTAGAGTATCCAAAGTAAACCCACACAGGCATGGAGAAAAATTGCAAACTCTGTACGGTTACCATCCAGGCATGGGACTCCAATTCAGGACATTGAATAGCTGAGGCAGCAAAGTATTGAGTAATATAGATTGTCTGAGATACCTCCTTCATCATTCTAAATATTTATTGCAAACCTAATAAAATATCTAACCAGACTTTTATTTATTTCAATCTGCCCATAAATGCTTAAATTTGTTATAATTTAAAAGATCAGAACATTTTCTATAAGATATAAATGGATATTTCTCTCTTACTTCTCTCTGTCTCTTGGTGCAGGATGCATTTGGTGGCCCTGCAGTTGGCATCTATCAGAGTTATAACAATTTTCATCCTCCAGTTCCAGGAGGCCCACCTCCACAACTTCCAAGTGTCCCACCCACTTATGAATCTGTAAGTTTTGCATGCAAATAGAACCCCAGGAGTTGAGAACTTTCTTCCATTGTGGGTCATAATGTTTGCTGTCTTTAGGACAGCTTTTAATGCAAACCACTGTGATTGCATAGACAGAGACCTAATTTTTGCTAATTGAAATAACAGTGACGATGAAACATCTGTCATAGAACAGCAAATGAAATCTGGAGAAAAAATGGAAAGGCAGAAAACTCTTTACCTATTTAGGTAATCATTTTGTGGTAACTTGCGCTGAACCTTACACAGTTAACAAGATTTGTAAAATGAAGTGAAGGCGTTTTTGGCTTTTATTGTAACACAATTTTTGATGCAAGTTCTTGTTTTTATCATTTGCTTTTCCACTCTTGGCATTTTCTTGATTTATTACATTTATTGATTTGTGCAAGAGTGTGGAAGAATAAAAGAGAAATACAACCAGGGGGAGTTAAAGAGACCCGTCCCAGAACTTGTAATATGCTCTCCAATTTCTAGCACGTTTTATTACCTAATCTGAAACAATTGTAAAGATGTTGTCAGTTTACTACTTATTTAACTGTAGGGCTCCTTAAGTGCCACATCTGTGGGCTGTTTTTTCCCCAAACAGTGTCGCAATTACAAGTTGTTTGTTGTTGGTATTAATATACTGTAGATGTTGTCTTTCAATCAGATGACTAAATCCCATTTTTTATCTGGTCTGCTCTGTGAAATTCCTACCAAAATATTTTGTTTACAAATCAACAAAATGTTTTTTTGGAAATGGATGTTAGATCAGTACCTTTTTAATACTTTTTCTGTCATTAATAAGTTATTAAAACCAATTACTTCATGATAAACAAAGGAAGTTGTACTTAAGATCGTCACCTTTTGGTTATGCTGTTTGCATTATTTGCTGGTTAAGAAAAATGAAAACAGTAACATGAATTTTTAGGGAGAGTAGGCTGCAATAAACAAATATAAATTTAAAGAATGTATGAACCCCCGTGCATTAAAAGGCGTGAAAAACATATCTATTAATTTCATTGAGAGAAATATATTCACCCTGAATACATTTCTTAAATTGCAGGCTGAGAGGTAAGGAAAGCAGTCTTACCTAAGTAAGACATTCAGACTCTAGACCTGTGGCTTTAAGATGGTTTGAATTAGTAAATGATTTTATATTTATTATGAAAGGCAAATAATAAATTAACCCCAAGAATAATTCATTATTAACTGATTCTGTATTCAAAAGTTACTGGTTCTGCTACTGTAAAATTATTAACCATTAACAAAAAAATATTAAAAATAACAGACAAAAACAAGATGAAACCTCATAAAATAGTGTTCAGTGGGTGTTTTGGATCATCTTTGTTGCCTCTACATTGCAACCCTGCTTTTGCTTTGAGAAGTACTTGTCGTCTGTTGGCATTCCATAAAAGTCAAGTTGTGTACCACTCAGTCAGCTGAGAGACATCATCTTATTGTCAACAGTAAACATTGTCATGCTGCTATATCATAAAGTGTGATATTTCTCTACTACTTTGTGTCAATTCTGAATTGATATACTTACAATAAATATACTGTAAGTAGGTAAGCCAAAATCACAACAAAGAGTAAATATTAAGAAGCAAAGATTCTGGTATGCAAAACAAAGTTGATTTCAAAAGTGGCGTTCAGAGATTTTGTAGAAAAGTCCGGTTCAAACCCCGGCTTGGTCTAATGCAAAATGATCAAATTTATTTGACACCCAGTAAATAAAATTCTGGGTCAAAATCATGTTTTTAAGCAACTAAATTTAAAGGAGCAAGCATTCAGAACGTATATATATTTATTACTTCTTACTTTATTACATATTTTTATTTTTTACTTTTCTGCTTTAAGCGTTTCTTCACCATGCATTACTACAATAAAAGAGGGAAACAGAGTAAAAGTCGAGCTTGCACAAAAGTGTTTTAACATTGTTACAAAACACAATACAACGTGAGCTTTTCCCAAGAAACACAACTGTGTGTTTCACACTGCTGAAAAGCCAGACTCCCACTTCATTTAGCTATTTCTTGTCCTTTTGGTTAAAAAAATAAACACACAGTGGCATTACCATATTCAAGGGGGCATACCTTGACGGAGTAGCTACAGAGGCAGCTTTGAAAGCGGACGATGAACACATCACTTCAGATCTTCCTTTCCTGGACCAATCTCGCAGCAATCATAAAAGACGAGACATCAGCAGAATTTCTTTTGATGTGTTTCTGGGTACAGATCTGAAAATAAAAATACAGAAATTGGGCTTGGCCAAATAATGTACACTGCATCATGACATAAGGAGAAAAGGAGTAGTAAACTGGTCAATGAAGTACATTTCAGAGAGGGAGAAAAATAACGGTACTCTTCTAATCTGACATTGCTTAGCCGTCAGTACACATTCTTCACCCAGATTAAAAGAATAAATAATGCAATCGTAGGACTTGCACCTGACAAAATAATGCACTATTAAGAGTGAGCAGACAAAGACATGGCCGAAAGGATAGTTGTAGCTAAAAAGTGAGCACTCTAAATCAAAAACAGCTAGTGGTGGGCTCCATCACAAAACTTTTACCAGATTCTGAATTTTGAGCTCTATTATTAAGCATCTGGGACCTGAACCCTCCACTACTAACCACCTTGTAAGTAACAATGAAGTATTTGCTCTGCTTTCACCAAATGACCTTAACTTTAGTATAGAGAGAGCCATGATTTGAAATACAGTAATATAAAATTGTAGGGTACTTTCAGGGTCTTCTCGTTGTCTTCATGGTTGGAAAAGTGTATGAGGCACAAATACATTTTATTAATTGCATCAGTTGTTGTGATAGTTTGTTACCAAGACTTTCTCATGCATATTTTCTACACTTCCTGCATTAGCAGTTGGTATATCATGGAGTGAATGTCACTGTAAAGGCTGTGTTGTATTTAGATCGGTGTGCCAGTGCCATGATGTGGCTGGGTGGTCAGCTGACTTAGAACTACTCTTGACTCTAGATCTGTTAATGCCTTACAACCTTTATTAGCAGGCAGATTTAAGTGCATAGGTATTTCTTTAAGCATTCAGTATGCATTGTGTTTGTTTTTAACACACATCATTTGTGTACTCATTAATCAGAATTGTTTTGCAAATTAGTCTTCATGCAATGGGCCTAGGAGTCAAAGTGTGTAAGAATTACTGTGCATCTGGAAAGTATTCACAGCGCATCACTTTTTCCACATTTTGTTATGTTACAGCCTTATTCCAAAATGGATTAAATTCATTTTTTTCCTCAGAATTCTACACACAACACCCCATAATGACAACATGAAAAAAGTTTACTTGAGGTTTTTGCAAATTTATTAAAAATAAAAAAACTGAGAAATCACAGGTACATAAGTATTCACAGCCTTTGCTCAATACTTTGTCGATGCACCTTTGGCAGCAATTACAGCCTCAAGTCTTTTTGAATATGATGCCACAAGCTTGGCACACCTATACTTGGCCAGTTTCGCCCATTCCTCTTTGCAGCACCTCTCAAGCTGCATCAGGTTGGATGGTAAGTGTTGGGGCACAGCCATTTTAAGATCTCTCCAGAGATGTTCAATCGTATTCAAGTCTGGGCACTGGCTGGGCCACTCAAGGACATTCACAGAGTTGTCCTGAAGCCACTCCTTTGATATCTTGGCTGTGTGCTTAGGGTCGTTGTCCTGCTGAAAGATGAACAGTCGCCCCAGTCTGAGGTCAAGAGCGCTCTGGAGCAGGTTTTCATCCAGAATGTGTCTGTACATTGCTGCAGTCATCTTTCCCTTTATCCTGACTAGTCTACCAGTCCCTGCCGCTGAAAAACATCCCCACAGCATGATGCTGCCACCACCATGCTTCACTGTAGGGATGGTATTGGCCTGGTGATGAGCAGTGCCTGGCATTCACACCAAAGAGTTCAATCTTTGTCTCATCAGACCAGAGAATTTTCTTTCTCATGGTCTGAGAGTCCTTCAGGTGCCTTTTGGCAAACTCCAGGCGGGCTGCCATGTGCCTTTTACTAAGAAGTGGCTTCCATCTGGCCACTGTACCATACAGGCCTGATTGGTGGATTGCTGCAGAGATGGTTGTCCTTCTGGAAGGTTCTCCTCTCTCCACAGAGGACCTCTGGAGCTCTGACAGAGTGACCATCGGGTTCTTGGTCACCTCCTTGATTAAGGCCCTTCTCCCCCGATCGCTCAGTTTAGATGGCCAGCTAGCTCTAGGAAGAGTCCTGGTGGTTTCGAACTTCTTCCACTTACGGATGATGGAGGCCACTGTGCTCATTGGGACCTTCAAAGCAGCAGAAATTTTTCTGTAACCTTCCCCAGATTTGTGCCTCGAGACAATCCTGTCTCGGAGGTCTACAGACAATTCCTTTGACTTCATGCTTGGTTTGTGCTCTGATATGAACTGTCAACTGTGGGACCTTATATAGACAGGTGTGTACCTTTCCAAATCATGTCCAGTCAACTGAATTTACCACAGGTGGACTCCAATTAAGCTGCAGAAACATCTCAAGGATGAACAGGGGAAACAGGATGCACCTGAGCTCAATTTTGAGCTTCAAGGCAAAGGCTGTGAATACTTATGTACATGTGCTTTCTCAGTTTTTTTATTTTTAATAAATTTGCAAAAACCTCAAACTTTTTTGACGTTGTCATTATGGGGTGTTGTGTGTAGAATTCTGAGGAAAAAAATGAATTTAATCCATTTTGGAATAAGGCTGTAACATAACAAAATGTGGAAAAAGTGATGCGCTGTGAATACTTTCTGGATGCACTGTAATTTAAAGTAAACTTTTTTGACGTTGTCATTATGGGGTGTTGTGTGTAGAATTCTGAGGAAAAAAATGAATTTAATCCATTTTGGAATAAGGCTGTAACATAACAAAATGTGGAAAAAGTGAGGCGCTGTGAATACTTTCTGGATGCACTGTAATTTAAAGATGAATTGAACTTTTAGCAATGCTAGGAGTTGGATTCCCAGAATTCCTTTTCTTTAGGCTGTTACTAATAATATTATGTTGTGTTATATTGTCTCGCACACCATACCACATGCACTTTAGAAGAGGTCATCCATGTGAAATTAAGCATGTTCAGGCCCAGCTAGTACTTTGATGGGAGACCATTTAGGAAAAACTTGGATGGCTGCTGGAAGAGGTGTTGGTGAGGTCAGCAGGGGGCACTTACCTAATGCCCCAGTGCAGTGATGGGGCCACTGCTGTAAAAATGGTACCGTCCTTCAGATGAGACATAAAACCGAGGTCCTGACTCTCTCTGGCCATAAAAGATCCCTTGGAATCCTTTGTAAGGAGTAGAGTGTATCCCGATGTCCAGGCTAAATTGCCCTCCATGGCCTAGTCATTCTGGGCTCTCCTGTCTCTAATTGGCTATACCTCTCTCACCACTTCACCACATGATAGTTAATGTGTGGTGAGTGTACTGGTACAAAAATGGATGCTGCACGTTTGTGGTGGATGAAGTGACTCTCTACTTACTATGGAGAAAGCTCTCTGAGTAGTGAGAAAAGCACTATATAAATGTAAATAATTATTAATTATATTATTATTAACTGGGCTAGAAGAATTTATTGAAAAATGGTTGTCCACTCATATTGCTCAGTAGACCTTTCACATTGCTGGTCGGATATGCAGACCAGTGTAGTGCACTTTCGGACAACATTCCTTAATGATAGCTACTGGGGACCATTCTGTCTTAATATTTTTGCTGATTTCCTCATTCTAACATAGTAACTAGTGTTCTGAGCTCTGGGCTCACCCTTAGAAGTAAACAGTTTCCACAAGGTTTCCAAGGGCAATGGTAGCACATATACAACATGGGGTCAGGGCTGAGTCCATTGGATATCTCCGGGATGGAAAAAGGCACACTTGGCAGGAGGAAAGCTTTGCACAAGCCAGTGTTGTAAAGCAGGGTCTGCTAGGAGGTGAAACAGTATGTGGTGTTGGGACATTAGTGCTTTGCATGCCCCAGCAGGGGTTTCGGCTGGGGCACCAGCAAGAATTTGAGTGGGAAATTGCCTGGATAAAAGCATGCATTGCACCCCACCATAGGAGAGACAGCTGGCGAGAAAGTATAGGGCAGTGCAGCCCTGTAATACAGCAGCCAAATGGGGAACTGCTGCTTTGGATCTTGGCTCCTTAAACCTAGGTGGTTTTTGCAGGGAGCCCAGCAGCCACAAGAGGAAGTTTTAGCCTAGTATTTGTAGAGCAAATATAGGGCAGCAGAAACTCAGCAAGTAATAATTTGAGTTGGTGAAAACATCACAGAGTAGGGTTTAAAGCCACTTTGAAGCTAAGGGCAATTTGAGTACAAAGCTAGGAGTGGAATAGTGAATGCTCAACGTGTGGGAGATCAGGGTCTGAACATACACAGGAGGTGATAAAGGTAGTATTGTGGGTGATCCATCCCATCATGTACAGAAGGGTTCAAGAACTGTTTGGTCAGGCACTGTAGAGGAAGAAGGTTGGCTTTTAACTTTTGTTTATTTGTATTTTGTAACATCTCTTTTTGTATGCACCCCCCCCCCCATAAATACTTCTGTTAATATAGTTTTTTTTTTTTTTAAAATAGGTTTTGCCTCCTTGTAGCGGTTTGATCATAAGGCATCATCTGTTAAAAAGTCTACCTACCTTCTGTGCTGCAGTAGTGGTATCTGTGATAAGAATGACCTTTAAGATTCAAGTAGCAATACAATTAGTAATGATATAATAACAAACCAGAGAAACATTTTTGAATCTAGCTATCACATATTTTATTTCTAGGTCATATTCCCCAAAACGTAATCTTGTGAAATATACTGTTTCATACACTAAATAATATTAAACATAGAAACCATTAGAAGAATTTGGAAACCATACCTAATGAAGTCTTCGACATGATTTCACTTTTTCAGCAGTCACAAACTTTAAGAGTAATTCAGTTAGAAAAATTGTGAGGCTTTGCTTTAAGTTCTTCAAACACTGCTTGTTAATATGCGTAACATTTCAAGCTTGGCCTTTGGGATGACAGAATCATTTAAGTTTCTGGGCACTGTGCTGTCATAAAACATCTCATGCATTACAAAGAAAGCACATCAAAGAATGTTTTTTGCATCTGCTGCGGAAATTCAATCTGCCTCAAGCAATATTGGTCCAGTTCTACCTAGCCATCATTGAGTCCATTATGACCTCCTCTATAACTGTCTGGTTTGGTGCTGCCTCTGTTCAGACTAAGGTCAATCTCCAATGCATCATCAGTGCCTGTGAAAGGATTATAGGCAGTAACTTAACATTGCTTTCAAGTCCTTTATGAGTGTGGGATAAGGAAGAGGGCTGCAACATTATTGATCCAACTCGTCCACTGTCCTAAAGACTTCCCTTCATCAAATGTCTTTATGCAGTGAAAGCTAAAACACATTAACTTAACAGTTTTTTTCCACATGCAGCTCTTCTTACTAATTTGGTCCGAGGTTCTATTTGGTATCTATTTATAACTGCACACTAGACTGCCTGGATATTTTAATCCTTCTGTCTCTTTTTTTTGTATTATATCTTCTTACATTTATCTTTTGCATTCTGTGTTGTCCTTGTATGTTGCACCAATACTATAAAGACAAATTCCTAGTACACATTAGTGTAAACTAACCCATGAAGTGAATTCTAATTTCAGGCTGATGTCTTTTGTGTTTTATGTATTTCAGTGTTGAATTTGAGTATAGACATTCTCAGGAACTGTATTTGTTAAATAGATTGCCAATAAACCATAGCTAAATAAGATATGCAGTAGCGACCAAGTTTATGATTCTGAACAAAATTCAAATGGTAGGAATGTTGTGACATTTGTCATCTGGAGGAGACAACATTGTAAGAGGCAGATCATTCAAATTTAAAAAGATCAGCTGACTCTTGCAACATTTGGGTTACTTGTTTAGAAAGATGAGCGGTTAGAGACACGGATAACCCACAAACATAATTGTAGAGGGAGTATCGGGCATCTCTGGAACTGGTTCACTCATCGGTATTGATGATGTAACTGATTACTGTTTTCAATGAAGTGAACAGAAAATCTTCTATCTGCATGGAAGAAAATGTGTCTAAATTTGTTAGGAGGGGCTTTGTCATACAGCAGGTTGACAAATAAAGATACACTGCCTTTGCAAGCAATGAGATCACAGGAGCCAAACACTAGAAAGCCTGCTGCAGCTGAGTAATTGGGAGTAGCTGGAGTGACTGGCAGTGGAGTTGACTGGCCGCTGAAAGGAGCGGAGTCGTGAAGGCTTTGGGCGTGTTGAGCCCCAACGTGAGCGCCCTAGCCGCTGGAGCCCAACGTAGCCAGGGATCGGAGGGCTACCAGACCAGTATCGAAGGAGCTGCATATGCTGGTAGTGCGACTTCCCTGTTGCGGGGCCCGGAAGGGAGAAGCAGGGGAGATGTTGGGTTAAAGAAGTATGCACCGTGTTTTGCGTTGTTAAAGAGCCTGCTTCCAGCCATTATTTTAACCTCGGGTTTTAAAGGATTTCTTTTGTATTGGATTTTAACCTCCACCTTTCACCTGTTTTATGGATTATTTATTTAATGACTTATTTTGATGCACTGCACTTTACTCGATTTTTGGACACTTTGATTTGAAGGTTTTTAATAAAAACACTTTGCACTTTTTGCACCATCCCCTTGCTTTGTTGTGCCTCACTGTCCAGCTCATCAGTGACATTACCGACGGTGTCGAGTTCAGAGCTCCCAGAAGGAAGACGGGAGCATGGAGCGGAACCCGCATCGTCACATACCTACATATCCAGGAACAAAAAATAGCTGAAATAACTACAGCAAAGGTTTTTAGGAGCTTCTGTGGAGTTGCCAAAGAAGTTAATGGGGGATGCCAGGAATGCTGTTTTATGCTAGTTAATTTAACTAGGTTTTAATGACTAGGACTAATTCAAAATGTTAAAGTATGGGTACAAATACAGAATTCTGGGGCCTATATTCTTTGTGTTTTTTCCTCAATGGTCTTTTTTTATATTTGTAATCCCAGCTTATTTTTGTCAACCACAAATCAGTTTTCAGTTCAGTACTTCCTGTATTTGAGTACTTAAATGGGGGCACAATTACTCTCCCATGTCCTTTATTGGTATTTGTTGATTAGCTTCATTTTCAGTGGTATTGAGTTTTCATTTAATTTTGTTACTGTTGACTGTGATTAAGTGATGGCATCAATATAAGTTTGGTGGTTTTGTTGTTTTTGTGTATGAATTTAGAAAGTTCCTTCAACTCAGGTTTCAGATGGTAACATTTATCTGTTTTGACAGATTGAGGACATCTCCACTGATAAATCAGTTGCTCCTCCAAAAGCCACAGGTAAGGATAGATTTTTATTAGTTGCAAGTGGAATATTGTGAGGTAAATTGAAATATACAGTAATTGATCACATTCAACCAGTACTGCATACTTTGTATTTTGTACATCAGGTCATTTCCATTACATAATCTGCCATTCTCAGATGTGCTTAATGTAGGTAGTCCAGGGTCATGAGGGGGGACACACAACATTCACACTCACCTAGCTTAACCTGCTTGTCCTTTGGATATGGTGGGAAAACTTCTATACCTTGGGTGGAACTCACAAGCACATGAAGAACTTGTGAACTCCACTTATACTGTGACTGAGTGTAGGATTCAAACCTAGCACAGTCAATCCTTAAGACAGGAGTGCTAAACAATACAATACAATACAGTTTATTTTTCTATAGCCCAAAATCACACAAGGAGTGCCGCAATGGGCTTTAACAGGCCCTGCCTTTTGACAGCCCTCCAACTTTGATTCTTAGAAGGCAAGGAAAAACTCTCAAAAAAAACCCTAGTAGGGAAGAAATGGAAGAAACAGGTAGGTTGGGCATGCAGCGGGTGTCAAAAAAGGGGTTAATACAACACAATACAAAGAAGAGGACACAAGTAATCCTAAGTACAATATAATAGTAAAATAAAAATATTGCAAATACAGAGCAGAATTTAACAGTAGATATCACATAATAGGATTTGAATTTGAATTAAACACTTCATAACACTTTTTTTTTTTTTAAAGTAGCTTTGTGAGATGTTTTTTTTTCCTCTTCTTTTTCCTGAGAAGGAGCTCAAATGATTTGTTTTTTTACACACATGGTATGTATTTTTGTTTGTGCGGTTTCTCTTTATTTCTGTTTCACACAGTTTATTTTGTCTCTAGGCCCTGCAATCTATGATAACAACGCACTCCCAGAGCTTCCTTCTGTTCCTGACACTCTTCCTACTTCCTCCATTGGTGGTAACTCCGTTCCTTCAGAAGATATTGACTTTGATGATCTCTCCCGACGCTTTGAAGAGCTCAAGAAGAAAACCTAGACCATAGATCCCTCCTAGCCATTTTCACTACTTCTACACTTCATCACGAAGAGCGGTTTATAATATAAACTCTGTATATTCTTCAGTTCTCTTGTATCTTTATATAAATGCAGTATGGGTCATGAATCTCAGCATAACTCCATTGTTTGACGAAAAAGAAAGCAAAGGTGAATGGCAATAAGGTCTGAGCATTCCCTATAACTTAAAAGGTTTTATATTATTCATAACTGAAAATAGTATTGTCTTTTAAATTACATGGTAACAAATAGCAAATAATGTGGTAATTGATTTTTTTTTCCTGGCCTTGTAAAATAAAATGTACACTATGATGTTTAAAAAAACAGTTCTCTACTAAGACTTGTAAGTTTTTGTTAAAACATTTGCAGAATAACGTCACATTAAGACCATTAATACCTGAGGAAAATGGGTGGCCTTATGTACATAACGAGTGCGAGTCCAAATAGGTACGTGAAGTGCATTGCCAGAAGTACATTTACTTACAAAGCAGTTTTATTTTAAATTAAATTTAATATTTATTTAGGTATCGGAACAGCAGACTTACATTCTGACATTCATTAAATTTCAAAATTGTGACACGCTATTTGCTATTGATGAAGTGATCTTTGCAGGGTGTACACCTCTTATCAACACTACGTCTGTGAACAAATACATTGACTGGTTTGTCACTTGACAATGAGTCCTGATTATTCCTTAATAGAATATTAGTTCAAAATATTACCCTCTCTTATTGTGTTGTGTTACACATCGGATTTCTTAATTACTTTTAAACTAGAAAGCATTTTTTTCTTTGGTTAGGGAAAAGACATCTTAGCTTTCTGAAATATAAACATCTATGTTTATATTTTAATTGGTTTACTTTTCTACTTTTGCCTTTTTTTTTTGTTCCAACACTGCAAAATATAAAAAGCTGTTAATGGTTTCAAAGCTTTTTATAAATGTGTTCTCATAAACTTAACTTTAAAAGCATTTAACAGATTTTGTGTATATAATAAAATGTAATTCAATGAGTTAATATTGAGCAGAAGATTAAAAACATTTTTTACCCATTCAACCTACTTATAAATTAAAAAGGTTTACCTATATTTTACATGTGAATTTGTATTTTTGTTTTAAAAAAAATCAATATAATTTTCATGGTGCAAGCATTCAGTCTTTTCTAATCTGATGTCTGCTGGAGCTTGCAGGCTGCAGCTTCTTGTCTGTTATGTAATGAGTTTGTGATGGACTTCTAAACTTTTCAGAGCAAATCATCCAGCAGAAAAGGGGTATTACAGAAGTGTAGGTTTATGTGCCCTAAATGATAAAAGGTAAATTTGGTTAAATATTAACACATTATTAAATTGGCAATTAATAATAAACATTCAGTTACCACTGTTCAAATTCCAGTTTGTTGCAAAGGGTTTTTTTATGGTCAATACAAAGCAGATATTTTGTTTTATTTAAAAACCATGGTGAGTTCAGTTCATCTTTTGTTACACAGGTCTCTATTTTACAGTGTTGCTAAGTGTACATATGTTTCAAAAATGTTTTTTTAAGGAAGGTGGGCTGTTTCTATCCTAATTGGGTGTTTAGAGTCTTGTGCATGCCTGCGTGTGAGAGACTTGCAGTGTGGTGCTCCTAATTAAACTATGACATTGTCAAAATGACAACATATCTTTGCAAATGTTTATTGTTGAATTTAAAGTGAAATTTGAAATAAATCCTACCCAATTAAACTAAAACATTTCTAATTTTCCTAAACTGAGAATATGAGTAAAGACTGACTGGTGTTTTATTTCTTCACTTGCTGATTGATAGTTTTTCCAGATCTAATAGATGTACTGTTGGTACTCATTGCAGGCCTACTTGATATGTACAGCAAGTAGGACCCATGGAACCTAAGTCTTTGGAGGGCACTTAATATTAGACAGGCAGTGCTCTTTTTTTTTCCTTTATAAATTACACTGCATTACGTGAGAATGTTTGGCAAAGCTCTACATTGTCCGAAGTGGCTTTGTCTTCAGGTTAAGAGCCAATGCAGCATTAGAACAGTTCTGATGAGCACAGGCCATTGAACCCCACAAAGCTTGCCAGTCCTATTTGCCTTATTTTCCCAAAATAATATCAAGTAAGAGTTTTCAAAGTCACTAAAGTTCTACCTCCACCACACCACGAGGTAATTTATTCTATGTGTCATTGATTCTCTCTGTGAAGTGAATATGGGCAAAATCAACTCCTAATACCCAAGGGTCTTTCTGTGACCCTGCCATCTTGTTGAATTAACCAAGTCATAAGTAGGACCCACTGTACTTGTTCCTTGCATACATTTAAACACTTTAATCATGTCAGCCCTTCACTTAAAAAGTTCCCCTTCTTCAGTGTCCCCTCACAGCTCATACCTTAAAATCTTGGAATTGTTGCTTTTCTCTGGACTTTCTCTAGTGCTGCCACGTTGTCTTGCAGATTAAAACTGCAAATAGTGTGATTCTGTCCGACTAGTGTGTTATATGAGGCTTGTCCAAAAAGAAGTTGATCTTTATATAAAAAAAATAAATAAAATATGCTCATAGCTTAAACATCCTTCTCTCCTTCAAAAAGTTCCCCTCTTCTATTTAGACCCCATGTCTGGAATGTGTTCTGGAACTTGTTTTGTGAGATGTGACATACTGTCGGTCCTGTGGAACCAACTTCATATACAAAGAACCCTTCCCACATTGAAATGGTGTCTTGTCAGGCAATAGTTCGACATGGAACCACACAAACCAGTTAAGAACTTTTGATGCAAATTAAATGGATAGGATTGAAAAGCGGGTGGTGCAGTGGGTAGCGCTGCTGCCTCACAGTTGGGAGATCTGGGGACCTGGGTTCGCTTCCCGGGTCCTCCCTGCGTGGAGTTTGCATGTTCTCCCCGTGTCTGCTCCGGGTTCCTCCCACAGTCCAAAGACATGCAGGTTAGGTGGATTGGCGATTCTAAATTGGCCGTAGTGTGTGCTTGGTGTGTGGGTGTGTTTGTGTGTGTCCTGCGGTGGGTTGGCACCCTGCCCAGGATTGTTTCTTGCCTTGTGCCCTGTGTTGGCTGGGATTGGCTCCAGCAGACCCCCGTGACCCTGTGTTTGGATTCAGCGGGTTGGAAAATGGATGGATGGATGGATTGAAAGGCTTTGTTGGGCTAAATTGTCTTTTTCATCAAAATGTTGTATAATGTTGTTATTTTATAATGTTCTAATAGTGAGCACAGCATTAATGACATTTGATATGCTGTGACACAAAATCCAGTAGTGCTTAGTGCTCGGACATAGCAGTGCTAGAAAAAGTTCAGAGAAGAGCGACTAGGCTGATTCCAGGACTACAGGGGATGAATTAAGAAGAAAGATTAAAAGAGCTGAGCCTATACAGTTTAAGCAAAACAAGATTAAGAGGAACGACTGAAGTGTTGAAAAGTATGAAGGGAATTAGTATAGTGGATAGAGACTGTTATTTTAAAATGAGTTCATCAAGAACAAGGAGATACAGATGGCAACTTGTTAAGGGTAAATTTTGCTCAAACATTAGGATGTTTTTCTTTACACAAAGAACGATGGACACTTGGAATAAGCTACCAAGTAGTGTGGTATACAGTTAGACGTTAGGGACTTTCAAAACTAGACTTAGTTTTTTTTTTTAGAAAAATTAAGTGGATAGGTCTGGCAAGCTTTGTTGGGCTGAATGGCCTGTTCTCGTCTACATTGTTCTAATGTTCTTAGCACCTAGTCAAAGGGAGACAAATCCTATAAACTACTTCTAAGATGTTTTGAACAAACCGTAGGAAAAAAGACATGCCTACCCTAGCTGGTTATGAGAGCTACCATGTGTGCATTTGCAACATCTCTTTTGATGTAATAAATCTGGGTAAAGTTAATCCTGGGGTGTTTAGAACTGTTGGATCTCATTGATTAAATATTAGCTGTCTCCCTCAAAAAGGTTTCTAAATTTTGTTGCTCATATTTGAAATGCACTCTTGTAATGTTTTACAAAGCTAAACAAGTTGCTTGAAAGGATGGGGATAATGCACATGTATGTATGGATCATCTACCAACATCCATGTGGATTTTCTGCAGGTGCTTGATGTGCTCAGTTAACTGGTGGCTCAGTGTGACTCTTGTTTGTGTGTAAGAAGATGGAAAAATGGATAGATGTCTTTAGACTGCTGCACATTGAAAACAATCTGTTAAATATGGAGTAAACCAGTCCAGTGAGGAAATGTGACAGACAAACCAACTAAATCCTCAAGACAGTTTGATCAGCAGCATTAAAATCAACACTTCATTCAGTCAGAAAGCATAACAATGGTGGAATATTCTGCATCAGAGGAGACTAGAATATCATTTAAAATGTATATTCTAAAATAAGGTTCAAGTTGTATAGTTAACAAGCTTCTTATAAAGAAAAGGTAAAATGGAAAGAAGTCTGAAATACAAAAGGACATTCACATCTGAGACTGGTTTACTTTAGCAGAGGTCTAACAATGGCTACTGTGAAGGAGTAAGAGACAATGCAATTTAATAATGCTGTAGAAGGGTGCCCAGACACACACACACACACACCCCTTTAAAGTCACCAGTCAGTGTCACCTTGATGTCTTTAGATGTTTTTGGTAGAAAACAAGAAAGCTCAGAAGGAGGAAACCTCAGGGCAGAACATACAAACTCCAAATAGATGGAGAAGGTGCACTTTGCAAGACTTCAGACCTTTGTATAAAGTAGGTCAACTCAGACATGATGTTAGATTAAAAGTATTTTAAGAAGTATATATTTTTAAAGAAAGGTAATTGTGATATTGCAGGAACTCTGAACGAACTGCCCACACAGAGTATGACATCCAGTGTGTGTACACAACAGATGAAAGCTCAGCTGCTGCAAACGTGTTAACTGCTTTTTTTCCATTCCATTTCACTTTTACTGCCTTTCTGTAGACTTCACATACATATTGCTATTGTGCAGTTCTAAACATATAAATATATTTTACAGTAAGGTCAAAGTCAAGTTTACTGGTCAGAGGCACACCTTGCACCAGAGGTCTGGTCTGATTTTCTTACATTGTGCCTCAAAAATGTGACGAACAAAGCCTAGGGTTATCTATACACATATATACTGAAGCATTACGTCAGAAGGTCTACACACAATGCATCCATCCGTTTTCCTAACCTGCTTATCTGGGGCTGAGTCGAGGGTTCAATACAAATTGAATGCAATGAAATTTATGAATGCAGGACGTGGTTATTTTAATTTGCAAGTCCTGCTTTAGTTGACATTTAACACATAAACGTGCCTATAAAATCATATCTCTTTACACACAAAGCCACTAGCAACATACAGGTGCTGGTCATAAAACTAGAATATCATGACAAAGTTGATTTATTTCAGTAATTCCATTCAAAAAGTGAAACTTGTATATTAGATTCATTCATTACACACAGACTGATGTATTTCAAATGTTTATTTCTTTTAATGTTGATGATTATAACTGACAACTAATGAAAGTCCCAAATTCAGTATCTCGGAAAATTAGAATATTGTGAAAAGGTTCAATATTGAAGACACCTGGTGCCACACTCTAATCAGCTAATTAACTCAAAACACCTGCAAAAGCCTTTAAATGGTCTCTCAGTCTAGTTCTGTAGGCTACACAATCATGGGGAAGACTGCTGACTTGACAGTTGTCCAAAAGACGACCATTGACACCTTGCACAAGGAGGACAAGACACAAAAGGTCATTGCTAAAGAGGCTGGCTGTTCACAGAGCTCTGTGTCCAAGCACATTAATAGAGAGGCGAAGGGAAGGACAAGATGTGGTAGAAAAAAGTATACAAGCAATAGGGATAACCGCACCCTGGAGAGGATTGTGAAACAAAACCCATTCAAAAATGTGGGGGAGATTCACAAAGAGTGGACTGCAGCTGGAGTCAGTGCTTCAAGAACCACCACACACAGACGTATGCAAGACATGGGTATCAGCTGTCGCATTCCTTGTGTCAAGCCACTCTTGAACAAGAGACGGCGTCAGAAGCGTCTCGCCTGGGCTAAAGACAAAAAGGATTGGACTGCTGCTTTCTGATGAAAGTACATTTTGCATTTCCTTTGGAAATCAAGGTCCCAGAGTCTGGAGGAAGAGAGGAGAGGCACAGAATCCACGTTGCTTGAGGTCCAGTGTAAAGTTTCCACAGTCCGTGATGGTTTGGGGTGCCATGTCATCTGCTGGTGTTGGTCCATTGTGTTTTCTGAGGTCCAAGGTCAACGCAGCCATCTACCAGGAAGCTTTAGAACACTTCATGCTTCTTGCTGCTGACGAACTTTATGGAGATGCAGATTTCATTTTCCAACAGGACCTGGCACCTGCACACAGTGTCAAAGCTACCAGTACCTGGTTTAAGGACCATGGTATCCCTGTTCTTGATTGGCCAGCAAACTCGCCTGACCTTAACCCCTTAGAAAATCTGTGGGGTATTGTGAAGAGGAAGATGCAATACGCCAGACCCAACAATTCAGAAGAGCTGAAGGCCACTATCAGAGCAACATGGGCTCTCATAACACCTGAGCAGTGCCACAGACTGATCGACTCCATGCCACGCCGCATTGCTGCAGTAATCCAGGCCAAAGGAGCCCCAACTAAATATTGAGTGCTGTACATGCTCATACTTTTCATGTTCATACCTTTCAGTTGGCCAACATTTCTACAAATCCTTTTTTTGCATTGGTCTTAATTGATATTCTAATTTTCCGAGATACTGAATTTGGGACTTTCATTAGTTGTCAGTTATAATCCATCCATCCAACCATTTTCCAACCCGCTGAATCCGAACACAGGGTCACGGGGGTCTGCTGGAGCCAATCCCAGCCAACACAGGGCACAAGGCAGGGAACCAATCCCGGGCAGGGTGCCAACCCACCGCAGGACACACACAAACACACCCACACACCAAGCACACACTAGGGCCAATTTAGAATCGCCAATCCACCTAACCTGCATATCTTTGGACTGTGGGAGGAAACCGGAGCGCCCAGAGGAAACCCACGCAGACACGGGGAGAACATGCAAACTCCACGCAGGGAGGACCCGGGAAGTGAACCCGGGTCCCCAGATCTCCCAACTGCGAGGCAGCAGCGCTACCCACTGCGCCACCGTGCCGCCCTCAGTTATAATCATCAACATTAAAAGAAATAAACATTTGAAATACATCAGTCTGTGTGTAATGAATGAATCTAATATACAAGTTTCACTTTTTGAATGGAATTACTGAAATAAATCAACTTTGTCATGATATTCTAATTTTGTGACCAGCACCTGTAATGACGTGATTTTCAGACTGCCTGCCAGTCTTCAGTAAGCTTCTTACTCCAAGCCCAAGTCTCGCGGGGTCAGACGTGATATTCAAATGAGAACACGTTACACGTCTGGCTTCAGCCACAGATCGCTGCCTGTAGTAATTCTGTCGGTGCAGCAGATGGCGCACTCGCATCAGTTTTCTCAGCAGCAGCAGCCGTAGCAGTAGTGAGGAGCTCTGACTTTGTGATGCCGGCCGGCTTTGGCTTCGGCTTCAGGTCCATCCCCTCCATGCCTGGCCACACTTGGGACTGGATGGCGAGGGGACCCTGCTTATTTTGCCGAGGACGGCTGAATCTGCTCAGGTATTTCAAAACTTCAAAGCGATTCCCTTCAACTGCAAACTGTACTCTAGAACTTTTGTAATTCATATTGAGTAGCGCTTAGCGTAGGCGTGAAATAAAAAGAAAGAAAAAACATGCTTAAGATAAAGATTTTTAAATGAGATGAGACAGCTCGGTATATTAAACCTATTCATCCATTCATCAGGAACAGGACAAGATCGGTCCTTCATGTCCGGTAAGTGAAGATAGACACCAAAATTAATATAAAGCAAGAACATTATCAAGAAATGAGACTAGTAACCAGTATGTCATGAAACAAACAGAAAAAAACAGTGAGAAATACAAAGCTTCTATAAGTGGCTGCCGCAGCCACATATCATGACGTGAAAGTCATTCCCAATTTTGTTCATGTAAATGACTTTAAAGGAGAAGACAAAATCGGGCATAATGTCGTCTACACTAAGGCTGTACTAGATCATTGGCGGAATGTTGGAGTTATGCTGTCATGGATTCTTTATTTACAAGTGCACAAATAAAACTTAAACTCAGTGACATGTCATAATGGTAGTTCTAATGACACCCTAGAAAAAAAGGCGTAAACAACAAAAGAAAAAAACTTACAAAAGAAAGTAAGTCCTCTGCCCTCCTACACTAAACAAAAATAAAGGAAAAAACAAAGATTCTTCTACAAAAAACACTGTGAAATAGAACATTGTGTGAATACCATATTATATACAGTACTCAGCAAAGCTGTATGAGATACTGTAGTTTCCGTGTTTGACCAAATACAGATAACCCTACAACACTCCAGATCCACATGATACCTGAGATTGGGTACTGCTGCCTTCGAGTCGAAGCATACACCGTTATACGGTAAACTTTGTATTTGAAAGTATGGAAAGTTGACTTTAAAATAATGATGGAGAGTACAGTACAGTATTGGCTGTGCAATCACTTTGTATATAAGAGACATGAGACACGCTGAGTTTGGTTACATTGGCCTTTTCCCTTTCAGCAATCGGGATTTCTGAACTCGTTTATAACATTATGAGACCACGGACATATATGCTGTAGGTTGTTGCCTGAATGGATGTTATGTGGCACATAGCTGTATTTACAAAAATCAAACGTGAGAGTTGGCTCCACACTAAACAGTCCTACCCATGAACATCTAGGACTTTTAAATATGCACAGTCACACTTCCTTCTCTCTCTGTTGTCTGTGCAGAAGATTGCCTCCTAAGTTGGTCATCAGTCTCTGTCAAAAGATGACCCGTAGTGTTCATAGTTTGGCCCAGTCTCTGCTGATGTATATTCAGTCCCCACATATTGGGGAACATGCTATGACTCTGCCCAAGCGCTATGTCCCATCCTGCAGCAACTCCATAAACTTAATTCAGCGCTTCCTCATGTGTGTGCCTATCCTATGGCAGTTGCTCTTGCCCACAGTTCTCTCTTGAGCACTGTCTCTCTCATATGTACTCTTTACCATTTCCCAGGACTATTAACTCAACTGTTATGGCTTTTTTAATGCTTGGCACTGCACCTTACTTTCTGCCCTCTCTCTTCTAGTCATGGTAGGTTGGCGACATATTGTTGACTTCATCCACCCTGAGCTGTGTATGGACCATGCACTACTCCATGACCTACAAGCCTAGATTATACTTAATACATTGGCATACTGTTAAAATGACATCAGATTTGGAGATACACTGTTGTTTTCACCGTGCACTGCATGTGGAAATGTCTGTGTGATGTGATGGATGCGGCAGCTGTGTATCCAAAATGGTGAATTTCAAGGAGAAGCTGGTTATGTGGGAGCCTGAATAATGATCTAAGGGCTAAATGTGACGTAATAGGTCATCAGAACACAAAGAAAGCCATGCAAAAACATTTGAAATGCATCTGTTCATCAGAGAAGTCCCCCATTCATGAAAATATTACACTCACCCTGCCTTCACTGTGTTTGGTCAGCAGGTCTGACTCCCCACCTTCTCTTTTCCTTCCTCTTAAAGTCAGTAACAGCAGGCAAAACTCTTCTTCCATAAGCAGAGTCTCAGGTCCTAGGCCTGCAATAATGACTTCCTTGAAGTGTTTGCTTTCTTCAGCTGCTGACATTTTAAACGTTTATTTGCTGCCTGTGTTATTTCACTTTGGTTTTTTTTATTAGTTTGGGTTTATTAAGCAAATAAAACTTGTGAGTCACCAGACTGAATAAATAAATGTTCAGCTGAAGAGAAACAAAAGAGGTTTTCATTTTTTTCATGGAACACTGTTTTTCTTCATTACTGAATATTTAGTCTTTCAGGGCCAGAAATATATGTCAGGAGACAAGTAGACTTTTGCTTAAATCTAGTTGAGAACAATTAGACAGTGCACTGACTGTTGCATTTTTAAACCAATCCAATTCCTCATGAAGGTGGCGCTCAAAGAAGAGGCAGTAATTTTGATCTGCAAAGAACAATGATACTCTTGTTAACCTGGTCCAACAGATAGAAAGCTTCTGAATATTATACAGCTAAAAAGTCTCCCAAAAAACCCTTATTAAGCATATATACTGTATGAGTATGACATGTGCGGAAAGCACAATGAATGAATTAAAAATAAACATAACCTGCTGCAAGGGAAAAACCTTTCTGTACAATCGGATTATACATTGGTATTCAAAAACATCAATGGACGAGTGGTAAAAGTGAACTTTAACTTATCCCAGGTGCCGTATATGTTCTCTGTGGTTCAGTTACAATAATAGTGTCAGAGTCAATGTAAAGATGAAAAATTTGGCAGCTATGTTTGTGAAAATATGAATTGCAAAATATGCATTCAAAGTAAACCGTGTGTCACACGCCGTCAAAAAGAGGAGGAATGGACTATTAAGAGAGTTGATGATGAAGAGCCACAGGAGATGCAGATTTTCAAAATACCTGAATCAAATTTGATTAAACCAGTAGAACAATGGAAGACGATGCACAGCATCCACCTTCTTACTGCACATCTAAACAAATACCTAAAACTTAGTGTTACTGTCTAATTGGAAATGCAAACATGCCATGCCAGAACATAGCTGCAGCATTTTAACTTGTAGTATATCAATCGATCACAATGCTAACGTAAATTCTGTGTCACGCTGTGGAGATTACGTCCCTCCTAATCTGCCCCCTCAGCATAAACTGGAGTTTGTACTAGAGTCCCCGATTCCACGGGTGCGGCCCTCCCTTGGGAGCAAGGCGGAATGTAAGTGGAGAGAGGTGGGTGGATTGTGTGCGCTTTCAAACCCCTTGTCAATGGCTCATATGGGACAGGTAGTTGTTAACGGATTTAAAGTGGAAGCCCTTTTTGATTCCAGCAGAAACATTTCCATTGTTGATCGCCAGTATGTACTACTGCGACAGGGGATAAAAATAAAGACCAGTATAACCTGTGTACACAGGGATATCCGATTCTATAAATCCACCCGATGTTTCATCAGCCAGGGAGGATCAGTTAAAAGAATCACCGTAGCGGTCCTTCCAAATCCACCTTTCGCTGTGATTGTTGGGCGGGACTGGTATGATAATAAAAGCGGTGAAGTACTGACCCCTCCTAAACCTAAATTGGGCCTAGTAACAGACGGGAATCCTCCTTCGCAGGTTGTCTCCACACCATGTACCCAGCCGGCAGAGAGAGATATGGGAGGCCAAGAGGAGGATGGGGAGCTTCCTAGGCCATTGCAGACTGTTGCATCATCTGTCCGCGTCTCGGCGGAGCGGGAAGACTCCCCACTCCTTGAGGTCAGACCAGACCCTCTCTCAGATATATGCTTCCAATTTAGACAAACACCAGCCTCGTTTTAAAAGGTAACAATGGAATGATGATTCCCTTAAATTTGCAAAGAATGCAGTTACACTAGTCAATAGCCAAGGCACCCATCAGCCCATGCCACAGGGGCCCCACTTTGTTATTGAAAATGATTTATTATATTGGGTCAGTGAGCACGAGGTGGGGATGCGGAAGCTGCTGCTAATCCTACAAACTTTCCGGTGGCAGGTTTGTGAATTAGCACACGCCCACCTCCTAGGAGGTCACCTGGGCACCGAGAAAACATTAGAGTGTATCAGGCTCCGATTTTATTGGCCGGGAATTAACGAGGAGGTTCGCAGCTTCTGTATTTCTAGTCCGGAGTGTCAGCTGCGGCAAATTCCTAGGAGGGACCATGCTCCTCTTGTTCCTCTTCCCTTGATTGATGTCCCTTTCGAAAGAATAGGGGTCAATATAGTGGGACCCCTGGAACCCTCGGCCCAAGGACATAAGTATATATTAGTCCTTGTGGATTATGTGACCCAGTATCCAGAAGCTGTTCCGTTGCGCTCAGCTAATTCTAAAGCCATCGCACAGGAACTGGTAGGGGTCTTTGCGCGAGTGGAATTCCTAAAGAAGTCCTTATTGACCAAAGAACGCCGTTTACCTTGGAGAAATTCAGGGAAACGACTAAGTTACTTAAAATAAAGCACTTAAAGACTGCAGTGTATCATCCTCAAACCGACGGTCTAGAGGAGAGGTTTAATCAGACTCTTCAGATGCTTCACAAGGTGGTCAGTGGGGATGGAAGGAATTGGGATCAACTCCTCCCCCTCGTACTCTTTGCCTGCAGGGAAGTCCCACAAGCCTCAACAGGGTTCTCACCCTTTGAATTATTATATGGATGACAACCCTGGGGCATATTGGACATTTTAAAAGAAGGATGGGAAGGAGATGCTGTTCCCTCGACTAATATTTTGGAGTACATCACGCAGTTACGCGATAGATTTGGGAAAATTAGACCCATATTAAAAAGTCACATATAAGAGGCGCAAGCAGCACAGGCCCCCTATTATGACTGTGGCACGATGCTTTGGGAATTCCAACAGGGGGATTGGGTCATGGTGTTGGTTCCCACCTCCCATTCTAAACTACTTTCCCATTGGCAGGGACCATACGAAGTTAAGGAGAGGAAAGGACTTGTCGACTATTTGGTGAAACAGCCCAATCATCGACCGAGCGATCGGATATATTACGTGAATTTGCTGAAACCGTGAAAGGAAAGGGACCCTGATCACTCCTCCGGCCAGCCCCGCTCATTCTTTGCTCAGACCAATACACTTAACTTTGGCTCTAACTTGAATACCCGACAGAGGCGAGAGCTCGAAGCAGTTATCTTGTCCGTCCTGGTAGATGAAAAACCAGGAAGGACCTCTCTGATTGCCCCCAACATTGTGACCGAACCCAGGGTTATAGTCCGAGAGCGCTCCTATCGTCTTCCCGAGGCAAAGAAGGCTGAAGTGGAGCTTGAAAATCATGCTGGACTTGGGAGTCATAGAGGAAAGTTATAGTCTCTGGTCCAGCCCAATAGTCTTGGTTACTAAGCCTGATGGAAGTTGGAGGTTTTGCAATGACTTCCATCAACTTAATCAGGTCTCACAATTTGATGCTTATCCTATGCCTCTAGTGGACAACCTCCTTGAGAGGCTTGGACAGGCAGAATATCTGACCACACTTGACATGACCAAGGGGTACTGGTAGGTTCTTTTAACGGACTCTGCAAAGGTTAAGACTGCATTTAGCACCCCTAGTGGGCACTGGCAGTATCGTGTTCTTCCATTCGGGTTACTTGGGGCTCCTGCAACTTTCCAGCATCTGGTGGACAAAGTGCTCAATCCCCATAGCGCATATAGTGCTGCCTACCTGGATGATGTCGTCATCTATTCCAGCCCAT
Organism: Erpetoichthys calabaricus; assembly: GCF_900747795.2. NCBI lineage: Eukaryota > Metazoa > Chordata > Cladistia > Polypteriformes > Polypteridae > Erpetoichthys > Erpetoichthys calabaricus. The sequence continues at coordinate 75,731,484 of NC_041402.2, forward strand.
GGAAGGAACACTTACAGCACATCCGAGGGGTATTATGGACACTAGGTGAAGCCGGTCTTTGAATCAATCCAAAAAAATGTTTTTTTGGGTTGAAAGAAGCCAAATATTTGGGTTACCTGGTGGGTCATGGTACTGTGAAGCCACAGTGCTCTAAAGTAGATGCCATTTTGAAATGGTCCCGTCCGCAAACCAAGCGGTATGTCCAAGCATTTCTCAGTTTAGCCGGGTACTACCGCCGGTTTTTACCATGCTTTTCGGAGAGAGCTGCGCCCTTGAGTGATTTAACAAAGAAGAGGGCTCCCAACATTGTGGTATGGACTGATACGACGGAAGCTGCATTCAATGACTTAAAAACGGTCCTGATGTCAGCACCTGTTTTGAAAGCACCTGACTTTTTGCTTCCTTTTATCCTCCAGATGGACGCTTCGGAAACAGCCTAGGAGCAGTGCTGAGCCAAAGCGTCAATGGTGCTGAACACCCCATCATGTTCCTAAGCCGGAAACTGCTGGATCGGGAGACCAGGTATGCGGCGATGGAAAGAGAGGCTCTTGCGATTAACTCTTTTAGGGCGGATGTCGACTTTTGTCGACAGGAGGGGTTGAAGGCGAATGTCGACAAAAGTCGACATCCAGGGATAGGGGGCGACAATCAGCTGTTAATGGCGACAAATCTCACTGTCACGTCACAGGCATTCCCTCTGTGCTTGGAGGAATGCTAGACTCATTGACTCGGCAAATAAACATTGCATGTGCGTGAGTTGCGAAATGTAAACAGGCAAGATGACACCGACATGTGAAAAGGCAGCGAAGCAAGTGCAGAAAAGAAAACACGGCAGGCGATGTTTTGCGCATTATCGTGGAGTCGGACTCTTGATTTTTCAGAATCGGATTTTATTGGCAGTGATCAGGAGATCGAGCAAGAGAGTTAGAAGCAGGCATCAGCTGATCTGACACCAGCCGATGCCGCGCCAGCGGATCTGCTGCCAGTTGAGTGCCTTCGCGCAGCCGATGCATCTACGGCAAAGTTCGCATGGGATAAATACACAGACATTGATCCGTTGAGAGCCGATCTGGCTACCGGAGTTTACAAGACGGCATGGCTTGCTGTTGGACACGACAGATCACCAGCTGCTGTACTTCAGGCTGCTCTCTCCTGATGCTGCTTTTCAGCTACTGTCAGATGAGACAAACAGGTAGGCAGAGATTTTTTTTGAATCGCGGGCTGCGTTTGCATCGCATTCTCGTTTTTCAAAGTGGAAACCCACAACAAAAGACGAGATGAAGCGCGCTGTGGCATTACAAATAGAGATGGGACAGAACTGGTGATATAACTTCAGGGAGCATTGGTCCAAACGTGTTTTGTCCCCTGGTGGCTTAGGTACGTGCTGCTGCAAAGTTTTATTCACTTCTGTAATAAACAGAAGCAAATCCCATGGGGCGAGCCAGGCTATAATGCCATACATAAAGTTCATAAAGTTTCAGAAGATGAAAAGAGGTGACAATACGGTTTTCATGTAGGCAGAAAACTTGGTGGCAGTGGCATGGCACGATGGCAAATGGGTGACTTGTCTCTCTACAGTACACACTAACAATATATGTTAGAAAGTGCAGCAACAGACAATTGAAAAATAGGCACCAAAGCAACACATATTGTAAGGAGTGCAATGTGGCAATGACTGAAATTGGCTGCTTTGAGCAAGATCAGACTTTGCTGTGTAAAATGTATGTGATATGTATGTGAAATCATAGAGTATGCAGGCTCATACAACATGCAAGACAGTAACATTTGTCAAAAGTAAATTTTTTTGTTGATTTGATGTGTTAAACAATTGCTTTGTGTTCTTTTTTAAAAATGTTAGTTTTTGGAAAAATATTCAGCCCTGGGAGAAAAGAAACAAAAAAAAAATTAGCCCTAAAAGAGTTAAGTGGACGATTACACAGTTGAGGTACTACCTCTTGGGTCAGGAGTTTACACTTGTCACGGACCATGCACCTTTACAGTGGATGGCCCTGCATAAGGAGTCCAACCCTCGAGTCACTAGTTCTCGCTTGTTCATCGGAAGGGTTCTCTCCACACCAACGCCGATGCTGTCTCTCGTATTCATGACCTCTCGGTGCAGGATGCCCAACCTGACGGGTCTGGGCTGAGGGGGGTCCCTGTCACACATGTGTGTTTAGGAGACAACTAAAGGGCTTGAGTGCTTGTAATTCCACGCCGGACCAGAGGGTGGCGAAGTGCACTAATTCTCTCTCTCTCGATTTCTTACAGACCATTCTAGGGAAATCCCGTCCTGGCTCTGGGGCAGCCAATGACGTCACTTCCAGTTCCGGTCCTGATGACATCACTTCCCTTACTGCCCTTTAAAGCTGCCATATTGTTTGTACTAAATCAGTTCTGTTTTGGACTCAGTCGTGTGAACATGTCTGTTCTCTTGAATCAATTTTGCAGCCGGGAAAAATTATATGGGTGGCTGCCCCAAACCTTCTCAATGTCTTATAGTCATTCTTGTTACATCTGTTTACTGTGTGTCCACCGGGGCGTGTATAGCTGCCCTAACCTGACACAGACAGGCAGAGACTCGAATTGCCACATGCCCCATGGAACCCAACAGGGCTGTGCCAAGCTCCAAGCCCCAGCATGCCCTGCAGGAATCCATGGTGCCACAGCTGCCCAGGAGAGCTGCCCTCTAGTGTCCTGGGGAAAGGATTGCACTGCCGATGCTGTCTCCCCTGTATCTTCCATACAGTTGGCATCTTGGCCAGGTAATTGCCGTGGCAGCCCGTCACAGTGCCCCTCCCTCAGCTGAGCCTTATGGGGCAAAGCGTCCTGTCCTCCAGGATGGGGAGTCAATGCTATCTGGACCACGGCTCCGTCCTGAAATAAATAAACAAGAAAGAGATCGGGAGGAGCTGCGCCGACACCCTTTCGAGGTGTCTCTCGGCACCCTGTTAAGACAGCACCTCCACCTGTGGCCCACACAGTGGCAGTCATAGCATTTCTACTTCCCTCCTCCTATCTGTGCCCAGCGGACATGGAAGCACCACCTCACACCCAACTGAAGTCAGAGTGGCCCTCCACCACACGTGAGCACACGGACTCATGTGCTGCACTGTTCGAAAGACCCAGTCTTCTTTTTCCGGGTCTTCCTCTTACTCTGGGACTTAACAGTCTGGGTCTCCCTATGGCAGGAAAAGAGACCCTGAGCTCTTTGTGTTCCTTTCAACTTGGGGTGGAACAATTTGGGTGCAGGCACATACATGCCAGCCCCTCCCTCTTGCCTCGGCAGTTTCCGCTCCCACCGCTGCATCTGCGTGGGTGGAGAGTCCTGCGCCAAGGCTTTTCAGACAGTCCTGGCTCATCTTCAATGACACCTCGGCCGTCTTCTCCAACCCCTCCACCATCTGCCTTAACAGGCTGACCACCTGTAACAGAGACTGTATGAGTTGGAGAACCCTCTCCCATTCCCGTACAGCTGACAGCAAATCACTTAATTCAGCTGGTGGTGAACTCGAACGCTTCTCATCCTTACCCACTGGCTGTGAGCCATTGCGCTTTCGCAACTCCTGCAGAAGCTTAGTTGGGTGTCCTTCTGGCTCAGGATGGACGTTCGCTGGCCCCACCTGTAACCAGCGTCCAATCCCTTCTTCTCTTCGGGGAGGACAGTCCCAGCACTCCACCACCCCCTCCTCCTTCTGATAGGCCCCAATGGGGAGATGAGATTCCAGGCGATCCTCCTCCTGCCTTCAATTTCTGGCAAGCAGTGACCCCTGGTCTTGTTCAGTTGATTCTGCTGAGCTCATCCCGCCATCGCTCCACGGGTTGGCGTGCTTCAGTCAGTGATGTGGATCCGAGCAGTGCCCTTCCATAAAATAAGAATAAGGGAGAGGGAGAAAACCCTCCCAGGGTCCGACACATACCTCTCGTATCTTGTCCTTCAGAGTGTGTTTCTTCCAGGTGGCCTCTCCTGCAAGCATGCCAATCTGGGTGTCAGTGACAACAGCATGTGATGGATGGTTTGCTGCCTTTGGGGCTTGCCTAGCCTTCCTCTTTCACATTGATTGGGAGTGGTGCTTCCATGAGTTCTGGCGGCTTCTTAGGGTGAGCTGTTGCCGTGTGTGTGCGCCTCACGCTGCTGGGCTCCCGCATGTGTGTGCCTTGTGCTGCTGTGTTGGGTTCGCCACAAGAAATTATTTATAATGGGTTTACTGTCAACTGACGACCAGGAAGTCCCATCTGGGATGCCACTCGTGGACCACCGGGGCGCGTACATCCGCCCTAACCTGAAATATACAGGCAGAGACACAAATTGCCACACCACATATCTTTATTTACAGCCAGGGAAGCGTTTCTTCTTTGCTTCCTCAAACTACAGCACAATCCATACAGCACCAAACACATTCCTTCCTTCAGCTGCCAATTCCCAGTCCTTCCGCCTCCATTCCTCCCTTGCAATCTTCGTCCTTCTTCCTCCCGACTCTGGCTCAACAAATTGAGTGAGGTGGCTCCTAATAAGCTGGTCCTGGGAGTGTTCCAGGTGGCTTATTAATTTGACCTGGAATCCCTCCCAGGTGTGGTGAGAACCCAATGTAGGGCTCTGCAGCTCCCCCTGGCAGCCCCCGTGGAACTTAGCAGGACCGTTCCTAGCTACAAGTCCCAGCATACCCTGCAGAATTCCATAATGCCACAGCCACCCAGGAGAGCTGCCCTCTAATGTCCCCCAGAAGGTATTGCACTGCCAATGCTCTCTCCCTCGGTCCTTCCATATAGTTGGTGTCCCGGCAAGGTAATGGCTGTGGCCGCCCATCACAACTGTTATTACGCCATATAGTGAGGCAATAGTCAAAATGACAGAAAGATATCGTAGCAAACAGAGGCACTTCTCAAACGCGTGGAGCCAAGTGGCTGCAGTGGTCTACATGTCTGTCTGTTTGTGTGTTCTGTCACTGCGCTCATTATAATGTGCAATTTAATCATTAAGCTTAAGTTACCCTGTGCTACTGAGTCCCTGAATTTTAACTTTTAATTTTCTCCCAGCGTCAGGTTTTTTGTTTAGTTTCTTATGCTCTCTCCCTGAAATCACAGCCATTTAAAGTGCACAGACTGGAGAAAATTAGAGGTGGGTGTTTTAGGAAGAAGCCCTGTGGGTGGCCTTTCCATTGGTGGATTACTCCACTATTCACTACACACTTTTTAATGAATTGTCCCCAGAGATGCGTTCTCATTCAAGTATCACACCTGGCAACATGAGACTACTGAATATCCAAAGGGTGCCGTGCCAGTATAGTGAGCAGGGCTGCTTGGACTTCTAAACAGTGTGGAATTCGTCTCCTCTCTGTGCACAATGTAAATAAATCTGATGAAGAAATTAAAACTTTTTAAAAAATCTTTAACCAATAAGCTAATTGTAGGCACTGCAGTTTTTGGCCTTTATCAAGAGTGGATTGTAGCATTAGGCAATGGAACACGGCTGACGGCGGCCAGAGGGAGCTAGGACTGTAGCTGTGGATACACACTGAGCTTTGATTCAGATGCTTAGACATCACTGAGTAATCCAGACATTTGTGTAGGAAATGCACAGGATGTGAGAAGAAGAATCGATTGCTTGATGTTAATCAATCAAATAATTTTTAGTTTTGTCTTTGGCAATGTCAATAATTAATTAAATAATTTGGTAAGGCTCCCAGTTTATTTTCCTTACCTTTCTCTGTAGGAGGCGTTCTCTGACAACTGAAGCCCAGTCATTTTAAGTAACAGAACAATACAACTGATTGATAAACATATGAATTATATAAATATGATAACTGCATTTATATATTGACATAGAAGACGAGATGCAAGACAGATAAACTTATAACATAGAAGGGATTGGCTGTTTAGAGTTCTAATTGACCTTGGCACAGACAAACAATTTTATGATACCAAGTCTTTAAGGTTGATGTCCGATGCTGTGTGGAGTTGAGTGTTGTTGCTTCAAGTTCAAATAGAGGACTCTGCTTGTGTTGGAGTGCACCCCTTGTCTTTGCTATATGTTCCTTTGTTTGTGGTGTACTTTTTCCACCTCTTTTTTAGGCTCCTTGCTGTGCCTTCTTCAGCTTTGTAAGGAATAGCATGACTCTTCATGGCACAAGAGTTTAGGCTCTGAAGTTCCCTTCTTGGAGAGTGGATTGCTTTTCATTCTTCTCAAACACAGAGCTTGGCTTGGCAGAGTGGATCTTAACTAGTTCTTGGTGTATGGAGAGTCACTTCCAAATCACAGTAAGTTTGTGAGCTTTTTGCTCCACAGACAGTGGATGGCTTCTCACCCAAAGAGTGTGGCCTATCAGCTTTCAGCTCCCAAACAGAACAGATAGGCAGCTTTTCAGCAATCCTGAAGAGAGAGCAGCCCCTCAGCTTTCAGGCCCACCAAAGAAAGTGGATTGTCAGCCTTTATACCCACAAAGGGACTGAAGAGATGAAAGCAGCTGGTTTTGAAGAAAAGTGTAACTTCGGGTGCCTGGATCAAGGTCCCTTCCAGCAGCACATCCAGTGCTTCCTTGTAGGGATGCTATTTTGTTTATCACATCCGGATAGGATTCGGTTAGAGGTTACATGCCTAAGATGAATGTCCATTTGGATGCTGATTTGTCTGAACTAGCTTCTGCAGATGTGTCAGCTCAACTCTGTATACCTTTGTAATCAGATGAAGTACAGAGCTGATCAAAGTGTTGGTTAAAGCTGCAGTTCAGCCATTCACTTTAGTGTTCACTCCAGAGTGCAGGTGGTGGTGCAGTGGAATTTCTACATTCCTGCTACATCTGCTGTCAACAGGTCTAGAGTCCCACTAAAAGCCTAGCAGAATGAGCAATGCCCATTTTTATCCTACATTTGTCATAAAGACAATCAAGTACACTATAGCTGTCACCATGCTGAATGCCATTTTATGTTGTGACTCTTAGACAAAGCATTAACACCCATTTTGTGTGCAAATGCATGAATTCATTGCTCCACATAGTGTGAAAGTTCTGACTCTGATGAGCAACTTTTATCAGATGAGTTCTGATGAGTTTTGAATGTCAACATGTGTAAGGGGACACTTAACTAACCCATCATCTTTTCCATCAAAAGGCCACAGAGAGGAAGCTCCCATTCTGCAAAGAACTTATGAAGATAAAGATAAAGTCCACAATGACAATGACCAGACCAGAAACTGAATTAACGGTTGTTGGAGATGTGTGGCAACAGCACTTGCTCTGCTCCTTTGTGTGACAAGTTGTCCCAACAATCATGTTGTGGATTGTGCAGTGAGAATAGGACGAAAACCTATGGGGCGAGTATCCAAAGTCCACACATCCATTGACCACTTATCCACCACTGTGTAGATGTAGACAGCAGCATCTACAGACACACAGTGAAACAGCCTGAGGTTAAATAACACCAAGTCTTCAAGAAGCAAATATGTGAAGATGGTTCAAACTGGAATATAGTGAGCTTACTGACTAATTGAATTAACTGTTGAGCTTCAACGTCAGCTGTGCAGTCATTTTTGGGGTGCTACATTTTAAACATCAAAACATTTGAACAGTTTAGACGAGAACAGGCCATTCAGCCCAACAAGATTGCCAATCCTATCCACGTAATTTCTGCAAAATAACATCAAGTTGAGTTTTGATGGTTCCTAAACTCCTACTGTCTATCACACTAATTGATAACTTATTTTGTGTGTCTATGGTTCTCTGTGTAAATGAAAACCTTCTAAATATTTGTGTAAATTCTGCCCTTGACAAGTTTCCATCTGTGCCCCCATGTTCTTGCTGACCACATTTTAAAGTACCAACTGGGATCCACTGTACCAGTTTCTTTTATACAGGTAGTCCCCGGGTTATGGACATCCGACCTACGACTTATGAACGAGGACGCAGCTGTGACGCATGCACCTCAGTAACTGCCGCTCCATCATCTTCGGCCTGCGGACGCTGCAAGCAGTGGCTGGGCGGAGGCTGGAGGGAGGCGATTTCGTTGCTCGCGCAGTGTAGTGTCCCTTGGGCGGCTCCCGGCAGCAAGCGGTGACCCATGGTCCATAGTCACCGGGGCCACAGCTATCGCTCGTGTGCAGGACGATGGATCACTGCCAGCCTACTACACCACCGCAGCTACTGCTTCTGACTGGACGCAGGCTGGATGGAGTGGAGGGGGGGCATTTCACTGCCCGCCCAGCACACACGGCTGGTAATGCTGCAAGCGGTGACCCGGTTGTGGCTGAACAGGGTGGCAGGGGTAGCATTGTAGTGTGCCTCAGATGGCTGCCTGTTGAATTGGGGTTGGGCGATTCACTACCCACCTTTGGCCGTACCGTGTTTGTTCTTGGTGGGCAGACATTGTAGGTAGCATACTGTAGTGGAGGTGACTGTGAGGTGGGCTGGTGATGAACCCCCCTCTCGCCGCCCCCAGTCATTCTCAATAGCAGGCCTGCTTGTACTGTTACGCACATAGCAGGAGGTTGTCTCTTGTCAGTACATCAGACGTGTTGACGACTGGTGTCTAATCTGATGTGATAACGTGTACAGTGCTGTACAGAAGAGCTCATCTTAACCTTTTGTCTTCACCCTTCAACAATGTTTCTGAAACACAAATCTGATGCAAGTGCTGGTGATACAGTAAAGAAGAGAAAAAACATCGCCATTGAAAATAAAGTAGAAATAATAAAAAGGTCAGAAAGAGGTGAAACTCCATCATTCATTGGCAGAGCACTTGGTTACAGTCGGTCAACAATAGCATTTGTTAAAATAATGTATCTGTTCCGACTTACATACAAATTCAACTTAAGTACAAACCTACAGTCCCTATCTCGTACGTAACCTGGGGACTGCCTGTAATTTTGGACACTTCAGGCACGTCACCTCTTAATCTTTGCTTACCTAAACTGAAAGTATTTAACTCCTCTCCTCATGGCTTATACCTCTTAGTCCCAAAATCAGCGTAGCTGGTCTCTTTTTGATTTTTTCAAGTGCTAGTATGTCTTTTTTTTGCAATATGAAGAGAAAAACTAACCACAGAACTCCAAATGAGGTGTCAGTAATGTGTAACTTAAAGTAAAAATCCAAATTCCTCTTTCTTTCATACACTGCAGAGATGAAACTCCAGCTGAATTCTTTCAACTAAATAGTAAATCATTTATTTGAGGACATTAAACGGAAGTGTGTTTAAGTCAGGAAGCACTTCTTTACAGAAAGACTTATGGAAAAGTTGAATAAACTACAGGTAGTAGAAGCAGAAACTTTTACAACTTTTAAAAAGTATCTGAATGAGATATTTGGGCATCTTGGCTCTTAGCTAACCAAATGAGATTTGGTGGACCAAATGTCCTCCTCTTGTTTGTCAAACATTCACTAACTGTGGATTTTTTACGGCGTGAAATTGATCAAACTAATGGGAGTCTACCAAAGCACCAGAGTGAAATGGAAGGACTCTCTGAGAGCACTGAGGTACAGAAAGGACGGGCTATGAGTGAGACAAGGGCCTCCATGCTGACTTCTGCCTTTTTTCTTTGCTCAGGACGGTGAAATTGTGAACTTGGCAAACGTAACAGATAGCAAGTAATTGAAAAAGGGCAATGTCAGAGGATGGACATCTAAATGTAACCCTAAATAAGTGAGGCATGAAAATTGTTATGTTATAGGCAGTGTTTATCATTTTTATTGTTGTTTTTTAAAGTATTTTTCATGTTTTATGTGTTTCTGTTAATATTGTTATATCTATATTTTTATCTAGTATTTATGTATTGTACTTCTACATGAACACGCCTTTATACTTCAACTTCATTGATTTCTGGAAAGCCTTTGACAGCTTGCCTGTGACACCTTACGGTCATATGGAGTTCTTCCAAAGATGGTCACACTTATGGGGATGTTCTACCATCAGTGTCAGTGCAGTACCATAGTTGACAGAGTCCTGTCATAGTTGTTTCTGATGGAGTCCGTTGTGCGACAGGGATGTATCAACTCTCCAATCCTCTTTCTGCTTGCCATTGACTGGATCATGCAGATGACAACAGCTGATAAACTGTCCAGTGGACTCTATCATCCTAGGTTGAGATCTTGACTTTGCCAACAACCTAGCTGCCCTCTCCTCAAAATTACAACATTTGAAGGTGGAGAGTGACAGAGCGAACACTTTTGCCAAGCAAACAGACCTCAACATCAGTGCCTCTAAAGAACATGTTATGTGCATAAGTGCCAATCCTAGTGCACCCATCACAGTAAATGATGCCCCACTCGAAGATGCCGAGGAGTTTACATATCTTGGCAGTCTTGTTAGTAAGGTCAGTATAGCACAAAAAGACAAAAAGACATCAGAGCAAGACATGGGAAAGCATGCAGTGCATTTGCAAGACTTCAGCCCATATGGAAGTCCAAACAGTACCGCCTGAGAACAAAGGTCAGACTTTATAAAAGCAATGTCAAACCTGTTCCTCCTATACACACAGTGGCAGCATCCCTCTGGTGGAACTCCTATTTGTAAAACCACAGGGCATATTGGGAGCTGAATTCCTGAGGGGCTGCCCTATTGGGGCTCTTGGGTGGCACCCAAGGGGAGTTGCAGGGGAACACCACCGCTACTTTGGGAGGCTTTGGGAAGTGCTTCCAACGTGCAGTGCTGTGGCACCGAAAGTACTCCTGGGTCTAGTATAAAAGAAGCCATCTCCTCTACGTCAAGGATTCAGAGTTGGGAGGAGGTGGACAAGGCCTGTTGGGAGAAGAGTGGAGTTGGAAAAGAAAGGAAAAAAACAGAACAGAACTGAACTGTGACTGATTTATACGGTGATAGAAACCTGTCCAAGATATTGTTTCAATTGAGAACTTCTTTCATTGAACCTGTGACTGAGTGTTTGAGGTGCAGGTGCTCCCCTACAGGTCACAGTGCATAGTGTTTAAGAGTTCACTTTCAAACTGGCCAATTTGGTCAATAATCATGAGACAGAGAAGACTGTGTGACAAAGCCAAGACACAAACTCTTAAGTAAAGTAAACTGTCAATCATTAGAAAAATTAGCCAATTATCGTTGACAAAAATCCAGGGCACCTGGTGTCAATAGATTGCCACTTCTTTTTCACAGATGGCAGTTGAGAAGAGATGCCTTCAATAGTCAGCCAACCTGGTAAGCGGCCATAGGCAAGTTGAATCCGTCTCCAGCATCTTCCCCTTCCTGCCTACAGCTCAGATCATTTCCTTTCAAATTTACACAGCTTTGGAGGCCTCAAATATGCCATCTGCTAGAAAAGGATTGGGAGTGACAATGAGGTTATTGAAGAAGTTAAAAAGTGGCTGCAATTGCTGAATTCAAATTGGCACAAAAACAGATTTCAAGCTTTTGTTTGAGGTAAATGAAGTTGACAGACATTATGTGGAAAAATGATGAGTGGAGTAAATACATCTGGCTATCCTTTCAGTAATTTCAAACAATTCTATAGTAAGTTAGTAGTGTAGTAAAACGTTTTGGACAACCCTCATATAGTGTTAATACAGATCAAAAATCAAAGTTGCTTAACACTGTCATGGTGGGTGTTGACAAAAATTGACAAAAAGGTTAAAAGGAGTCTGTCGACAAAAGTCCCCTAGCATGTATCGTTTGGTTTTATCTGCTAAACAGCAGCAAAGACTGCAGGATAAACAGAGTCCTGCACACCTCAAGCATTCATTTTCCATACAACATGGTATCATATACAGATTATTGCTCTTGTGAAAAAAAAAAAAAGTGCAGATACGAGAGACGTTCAAAAAGTTTCCGCACTTTTATATTTTCATTGGAAACGTTGAAGGCGGGAGGAGTAGTAAGTGGGCATTAAAAAGTTGGTATGGCGCTGGGAAAATTGCATCGCAAACGAAGGTGACTATGTAGAAAAGTGATGTAATTTATTTTTGAAATTCTTATTAGAGTTTAACGCTCCTCGTATTTTACATATTGTTGATGACTTGAATTCTACACTGTCAGATGGATATTTTGAGCTGTCAGACACAAGTAACAATGTGAGTGCTGCTGAATGTCCTGATTTGTGAGTGACCACGATATTACCATAGAAATTCCCACAACTGGTATTTGGGAGGACAATCCAGAGATTGAACACTGGAACCAGCCCTTGATGGTCTCTTTATTTGGTAGATTAAAAAAAAAAAGATGTGGGGTCCTGGTGGACACTGCTAACTGTGAGCCAGCTGATTATTACAAATTGTTTTTCAAGAGAGTGCATTTGAACTGATGACTGTTGTAATCAGAATATAAGTTTAATGTCACTGTGCTCTGTGCAAATATTTTAAATCTGTTTTTCTTTTCTTTCTACATGCACAGCTGAGCCAGATTTAGCACACAGGGGCTCAGCATTTAGAACTGCTAGGCAAGCATTAGAAGATGAGAAAGGGACAACTACGAAAATGAGCAATGTACTATTTCTATGTGCATGAAATTGAATCCTCTCTTTGCGTTGTTTGGAATGGCATAATTTACCTAAGTAAGGGCCTGCACATGGAGAAAGAGTATAAAGCCTTGGAACATTGCCCGGCACACTTTGGAAGCTGACGGATGGATGGAAGATTATGTCATCCAATCCTGAAAAACCTTCTAGCACAGCAACGAAAATGGCAGACTCTCACATGGGCTTGTCATTGACTTCCTTGTCTGTTATGCTGCATAAATCGTCATTAAAGAAAGCTAAATTATTTTCTCTTATGTGATTTCTTACCGCTGTATCACTATAGGAGGGATATCACCTTTTTACATTATATCTATATAGTTTCGGGTTACTTAAAACACCGCAATTACAAAAGAACTTACTCTAACCAGGGAGCCAGCGCCCCCTGCTGGACTGAACTGTGGAGACAAACAAATATGCAAAACATTTCCTTTAATTCTCCCTGTTAGTTATCAACACATTCCTGTTTCCTAACTCTCCAGTCAGCTACAAGAAGAAGCCACCCCGTGTACCCTGTAGCAACAGGCAGAGGGAGCAGAGTCGGCAGTGCAACAAGCGTGGCAAAAAGAGTGACTTGCCAATGTTGAATTGTAAATCTGCTTCAAAATGATCATGTACAGGGTGTTCTTAAAGTGGGACTTCAGGGTTCTGGAGTTGGAAGACAGTAACCAATTGATACAAATGTTGTAGGATCCTGTAAGACCGATCACAATGCAGAGACTCACCCACTCACTGCACTGCAGCAAGTTAGATCTGCTGATCCACCGAATAGCACAATTTTAGAAGGTGGGTCAAACTAGACTGGCCAGATTAGCTCAGACAAAACAGGGAGATCAGGCATACAATACTCAGAAGGGAGCCACACAGTATATCAAACTGGGATCTAAACTGTGTGGACATTACTATATTAATCTAACAGTTTCAGGGTCATCAAGTCAGTCCTACCAATGAACTATAAGATCTTGGGAGCTTAGGAGAACTGTGAACTGCAGGTTAAAAGTGCTTTGAAGAGCAAAACAACACCAGACTGGTTGAAGTCTGGGCTTGACTGCTTAAAAGTCTATTTACACAAAACCTTACTTGCATTTCATACTTAAGGCTGAGGATAAAACTGGAGATTTTAAAAAGCATAAATGGGAACTAAAGATGACCACCATCTGTGTGTTGTTATCACGCGTGTGAATGTACCTTCAATCTTCAGCCCTTGTCTAGTGACCTTAGTCAAAATGATCAGCACAGCTTTTGTGCAATCATACAAACATCATACATCACAGTGGAGGTGCATTGACTCCCTGCAAAATGATTAACTAGAAGTCAGATATGCCTGAAACACAATGTTTAATAGGACTAAAATAAACCTAACAGCCACAAAGCAGGTGACCTTTAACACAGTGAGGGATTTCGACATGGCCTGCAGAACAACACAAGCACTGTGGTTGCCAATTTTTGTGAAAAATCAATGATGTCTCACTGTGACTGATCTTTTATCTTTAGTCAAGTCAGAAGCTTTTTCTTCTGGAGTGTGTTTGAGGAAGATATTTGTTATATTTATTTTTTTATTGAGCTTCTGTAAAATCTAATTTCCCCTTCGTACAAATAAAAATCTTCTATCTATCTATCTATCTATCTATCTATCTATCTATCTATCTATCTATCTATCTATCTATCTATCTATCTATCTATCTATCCTTAACTTGGGTGTAGGAAAATAAAATATAAAGTTAAAATACATAGGGGTTTTGTCAAGTAATAATTATTAGCAAATATACAGCGCATCACTTTTTCCACATTTTGTTATGTTACAGCCTTATTCCAAAATGGATTAAATTCATTTTTTTCCTCAGAGTTCTACACACAACACCCCATAATGACAACGTGAAAAAAGTTTACTTGAGGTTTTTGCAAATTTATTAAAAATAAAAAAATTGAGAAAGCACATGTACATAAGTATTCACAGCCTTTGCCATGAAGCTCAAAATTGAGTTGAGGTGCATCCTGTTTCCCCTGATCATCCTTGAGATGTTTCTGCAGCTTAATTAAAGTCCACCTATGGTAAATTCAGTTGATTGGACAGGATTTGGAAAGGCACACACCTGTCTATATAAGGTCCCACAGTGGACAGTTCATGTCAGAGCACAAACCAAGCATGAAGTCAAAGGAATTGTCTGTAGACCTCCGAGACAGGATTGTCTTGAGGCACAAATCTGGGGAAGGTCACAGAATAATTTCTGCTGCTTTGAAGGTCCCAATGAGCACAGTGGCCTCCATCATCCCTGCAGCAATCCACCAATCAGGCCTGTATGGTAGAGTGGCCAGACGGAAGCCACTCCTTAGTTAGAGGCACATGGCTGCTCGCCTGGAGTTTGCCAAAAGGCACCTGAAGGACTCTCAGACCATGAGAAAGAATATTCTCTGGTCTGATGAGACAAAGATTGAACTCTTTGATGTGAATGCCAGGCGTCACGTTTGGAGGAAACCAGGCACTGCTCATCACCAGGCCAATACCATCCCTACAGTGAAGCATGGTGGTGGCAGCATCATGCTGTGGGGATGTTTTTCAGTGGCAGGGACTGGGAGACTGGTCAGGATAAAGGGAAAGATGACTGCAGCAATGTACAGAGACATCCTGGATGAAAACCTGCTCCAGAGCGCTCTTGACCTCAGACTGGGGCGACGGTTCATCTTTCACATTGACAACGACCCTAAGCACACAGCCAAGATATCAAAGGAGTGGCTTCAGGACAACTCTGTGAATGTCCTTGAGTGACCCAGCCAGAGCCCAGACTTGAATCCGATTGAACATCTCTGGAGAGATCTTAAAATGGCTGTGCACCGACGCTTCCCATCCAACCTGATGGAGCTTGAGAGGTGCGGCAAAGAGGAATGGGCGAAACTGGCCAAGGATAGGTGTGCCAAGCTTGTGGCATCATATTCAAAAAGACTTGAGGCTGTAACTGCTGCCAAAGGTGCATCGACAAAGTATTGAGCAAAGGCTGTGAATACTTATGTACATGTGATTTCTCAGTTTTTTTATTTTTAATAAATTTGCAAAAACCTCAAGTAAACTTTTTTTACGTTGTCATTATGGGGTGTTGTGTGTAGAATTCTGAGGAAAAAATGAATTGAATCCATTTTGGAATAAGGCTGTAACATAACAAAATGTGGAAAAAGTGATGCGCTGTGAATACTTTCCGGATGCACCGTAACTAGGGTGGCACAATGGGTAGTGTTGCCATTTATGGATACCATGTTCTTGGTTCAGATCCTGGGCCTGAATGTTGTATGTGTGGAGGCTGCTTGTTCTCTCCATGTCAGTATGGATTTCTCACCTGGTGATGCCCAACTGGCCCTGTTGTGGTTGTATGAGTGGGCCCTGCAGTGCCCAGATAAGCATGGATCACCGCACCCTGCACCCAGTGCTGCCAGGATAAGCTCTGACCCCCTGTGACCCTGGATTAGGGTAAATGGGTCTGAAGATGAACTGTGTTGAGAATCTGCATATTAATTATTAATGATACATGCAGACCCTGAACATTTCCTTTACAACCCATCCATTTGCTGAGATACGAGTGCTGCAGAGGGTACTACTGCTACCAAATGAAGTCAGCATTGTGGGTTTAATTTGTGTGCATAGGTTTTCTCCAGATGTATGGGTGAGTTTTTCTTTAACAAGGTAACAGTTAGATTGACCACTTTGATGTGTACCCTGTGATGGACTGGTATCTAGGCCATCACTTCAACAGCATTATTACATGTTACAAAGCAAAAACAATACCAGTACATGAAAATATTCTGAACATAAACCTCTAATAAATCTGTAACAACGTTTGCTATTTTTCCTCCTTAAATCTTTATTAAAGGGATACACAGACAAACTCTCTTCTCTTTTCAGGGTGTTCCCCTCTAAATCTGGTTATGTGTAGGTCATTCATCTTATCAAGTCAAAGCAGTGAAAGCTTCACATTTTGAAGGAAAGAGGAACGGTAAATTCATTATAAGCTGCTGTATCATTCTAATAATATGAAGGGTCAGGGCTGCTGTCTTCCTGGTCCTTGAATCGGAGTCCAGTCTCCTGGCCGGTCATTGGGTGTGTGGATTTTTTATGTTCTCTCTGTATGGGGTTTCTTCTGTAACTCTGCTTTCTGTGAATTTTTGTGAATTTCCCATTGGGATTAATAAAGTATCTATCTATCTATCTATCTATCTATCTATCTATCTATCTATCTATCTATCTATCTATCTATCTATCTATCTATCTATCTATCTATCTATCTATCTATCTATCTATCTATCTATCTATCTATCTATCTATCTATCTATCTATCTATCTTCTTCCCTCACCTCAAAGATATACATGCTTGGGCTAAAAGTGAATAAGTGCACCCCGTGATTCTCAGATTTCTTGCCTTGTACTCAGTGGCAGCTTGGATAAGCATGTGAACTCCCCAATACACAAAATACGTCCTTATTTTTTTTTCTCTAAATGATGTGTGTATTTTGGATAATTGATCACAAACTTTGTGTTTTCAGTTCCAGAATAATGGAATCTGACGGCGCAAGATGACACAGGAGGACATCACCTGTTGTGTGAGAAAATGCAAAACAATCCCAAGGGTTTAGTAAAGGAAAGGCCGGCCAGGAATTTCTGACTCTTCAGATTTTATTTTATGATCAGTTGGCAAAATTAATTTGAAGTAATATTGCTTCAAATAAAAACTGTACAGGAAACATTAGAATTAGAATAACTTATACAGAACAGAAAGGGTAAACATATAGTAAATATTCAGAGAAAATATGATTTTATAATTTTCTTAATAAGCCGCTGATCTGATATTAGTTTTGCTCACTGCTCTATAACATGAATACATATTTCATTGAAACCATTTAATGAAAGAAAAATAGAAACAAAATAAAATTGGCTATGTTTAGAATGCTATATATGTATATATATATATATATATATATATATATATATATATATAAATGTCAAAATGTGACTAACATACTGTAAAAATAACAACAATAGGGTCAGCTGCTGAGGTCCATTGTTGCTTCTGAACATGGCTGAAGTGCTTTCTCCATCCATGTTCCACTTTGCAGATCTATATGTTTTCATAGCTTTCTTTCAGGTATGTGGTGGGCATCATGGAGTCCCAGTAGCACCTGCAATACCAATAGCAAGAGTCAGTAGGATCATTGCAGACTTCCAAGATGTTGGAAGCATACTTATGTAGTCTTACAAATAAGCCTGGCATGTTACAAGCCTCCTGAATACACTGTCAAGTAGCCTTTAATTACCCAGCACACTGACCTGGGCACACTGCTGACTTCTCAATCTGTGACGGCATCTCCCTTGTTTGAACAAGCAGGCAGTGCCAGGTAAAGCAGCTGGGAAGGCAGGCACATATTGTGTTTGGGGGAGAAACAGAACAGACTCAAAACAGCCTTGAATATGGCATAGTAGTGGCACCTGACACAGCACCGTCAGTGTACCAGGAACCACAAGTCTGGTGCAGCTTTGTCTCAGGGGTCGCCAGACAAGAGACATCACTGTTATGGTGGTCAAAAATAGACCATTCATGAAAAAGGACCCCAGTAATCTAATTAAAGGGCAACGGCCCATAGGAACAGTGCCAAGAGAGGCATATGATGGCAAAATGAGTTAACGTTTAGGGATATCCCTTCAGACATCTTAAGACGCAGTTCACCTTTTCAGATATGAGAAACTGATTTCAAGATACCTCAAAACATGTTCCTTTACATTTTAAGATATTTGCAGTACATTTTGAGAAATTTCAGATGCATTTCAGGATATCTCAAATATATTTTCAGATGTTTCAAAATAACTTCCTGTACATTTCATGATAGCTCAGATAAATGTTAAGATATTTCAGACTGATTTTGCATGCATTTTAATATATCTGAAATATCTCAGAATCACTTACTGTGAAATTTCCTGCTGGGACATCTTTGTAATGAAATGATTTGGGGAAGGAGCTTGCATGGGTCAATACCTCTCCCGGAATGACAGAGGGCAGCCCCCTGGATTGCTACGGTGCCACAGGCATGGAAGCTCAACACAGCTGGGGCGTGTGGCCACGGCCAGGGGGCGCAAAGGCAAATGGCTGAACCACACCTGGAAGTACACCTGGATGGAGATCATTGGACACCTCAGGCACTTTCAGGTGCTCTATGAAAGGAGCTGCCTCACTCCATTCAGGGAGCCAGAGTCAGGAGGTGGAGGACAAAGCTTGCGGGAGAAGGAGTGGAGGTGGACAAGAAACAGAAGAGAAAGAGACTGCTTGTGCTTATTGTGCTTATTATACTGTGAGGGAAACGAGACAAAAGTGCTTCTCACAGCTGAATAAACGTGTATTGTGCTGAACTTGTGTCATGGTGTCTGTGGTTTTGGGTGTTTGGGGAGTTGTGCACCTCCTGGTGTCCACTATATATATATATATTGTGGTAGGCGGCCAGGTCCCATGCCCTTCTACACATAGTCCAGGGGAGCAACCATGAACTACTCAATACCTCCCCCAGGATGCTTGGTGGCAGACTCCCTGGCTGACGATGGTGCCTCAGGTTCCCGCAGGGCTCCATGGGAGATGGAGTCTTCCACAGCCTGGTTGGGAGCTCAGATGGCCACTAGGGGGAGCTGCATAGAGTCAACAGCCCGGCTGGACGAATCTTCAGCCCCACCCGGAAGTGCAATTAGCACCAGGTGGTCAAGCACCTGGAACGCTTCCGGGTGGGCTATAAAAAGGGCCAGCCACCACCACTCGAGAGCCAGAGTCGGGAGGAGGAGGACTAAGCTTCAAGAGAGGAGTGGTGATGCCAGAAGGGCGTGTTTTGGTTTGGTTGTGGTTTGTGCTTATTTTGGGACTGTGTTGTGCCTGTGGTGTTCATGGGGAAGACGTGCCCCACAGGTGAAGAAAATCAACATTTTTGTGTTATTTTATACGTGCCTCCGTGTGAGTCTGTGCTGGGTCTGGTGCTATACAACGCTACTGTTACAACATATACTGTATATATATATATATATATACACACACACACACAAGTTTTTTTCTTTTTAAAAATACAATTTGTATTTGTGATAGATTGAAAGACAATTTGACATGTCCTGAAAAACATGTACAGATACCTGAATTGGATTTTAAGATATAATGAAAAGAATTTGAAATATCCATACCTTAATTTGAGTCAATGTGAAGATACATTAAAATACAGTTGAAGATATTTTCATGATATTTCCAGACACCTTAAAATAACATCCAGGGCATTTTAAGGTATCTTAAATACTTTTCAAGATATCTTAAAATAGCCACTTGTACATTTCCAGATAAGTTAAATGCATTTCAAGATATTTTAAAATCATTTCCAGTATGATTCAAGATACTTCAAATTCATTTTAAGATATTTTAGGATGATCCCTTTGAAAACATTGCCAACTTCATAGGAAATAATTTTGAGATATCTTGAGATAGATTGAATTAAATTTCAGAAATTTCCTACAGACTTACAATATGTGAGATATCTCAAAATGCACGGACAGTTATTTATTTTGAGACATCATAAAATGCACTTGAGATATCTCTAAAGGAACAATGCATCACTTCAAGATATCTTTAAATGTATTAGAAATATATTAAAATGTATTTAGGATATCTCTCTATTATAAAAGAAAATCTTGAGACGAGACTATTGCCAAGAGATTTTTTCAAGTCCCGCCATCCTCTCAATCACGCCCATGGTCCTCTCACCTCTCATTCGTGTGAATGCTTTTGTTCCTGCTCTCTCAGCTCTTACAAATTTTTAAGTTTTCCTCACTTTAAGTTCCCAATAAAAGAAGACTTATTATGTCCAAATCTTATTGAAGAATTTCATCCCAAAGGGTTTTCAACAGAAGACATGAGTACACAGGTAATCCTACCACCGAGAAATGATGAAGTCAAATGAATTAATGTGAAAATTGTTGATCAGTTACACAGCAAATGGGTTAAATGTGTATCAATAGACTATGCTCTCGAACAATTCTGACATGTAAAATTTTAACAGGTGAGAAAGGTAATGTAGTACATTTTCCGTGGATAACATTAGACACCAAGGGAGATCTTGATATGCCATTCGTATTAAAACATTTACAGTTGCCAGTTAGAATAGATTTTGCTATGACAATTAACAAATCACAGGGACAAACATTCAAAAAAGTCGGATTATTTATTAGAGAAAAAGGAACGATATTCACTCACGGGCAGTTATATGTTGTGTTGTCACGATGTAAGTCCAAACACGGAATCAAAATTCAATGTGAAATTGACGAAAAGTTCATTCAAAATATTTTTTTACTGAAGTTTTACAGTAAAAGTGTACGTTTAAAAAGTATTTGTGTGGTAATTTCAAAGCCAAACAGAATGAAAATGTATAATATAACGAATACCTCTAACGCAACATGAAACATAATTTTCTTCCAATTTATTACATTTAGCTATTTTTTACTATGGTTAATTACTTGCTGTAATGTAAAATAGTTAGTTCTATTATGCATATGTAACAATTTCCATGAAAATAACAATCTGTTTAAATTGTACATCCACTTCCCCATATGCGAGCGGCAGATCTGTGAAGTGGCTGGCGCATAGCGCTCGCCTGGGGGTTGGCAAGCGAAGTGAGCAGAGGATAGGGTCCCCTAGTCTTAAAAAAAGACACATTTTCCGACATATGAAATTCATTTTAAGAGATCTTAAGGTCTATAAATGTTGATTGACCTTCCATAGAATATAGCCTTTTCATGGTGGAGTAAGGCAGCTGATGTCACAGAATCAAACACATCACATGGAAGGACTGGAAAAAGCATCACCAGGTCTGACAAATACAGGTCCCTGGTAGATCACAATCTCACTCAGGTAGAAATAAAATTTGCTCCATGGATACATCCTGCTGGCTAGTGTACTTGGATATCTGTGGTGAGCACTTTCATATCAGGATTGTAACAGTATCAGAAATATGACACTCAATTCAAATCAAGTCATAATGTATTAGCTACCAAATAACCAGTTTTTGATCCAAGTGAGCATCCAAATTTGGAATAGAGAACCATCCCCAGGCAAACGCAGGACATGTTTGAGTCACAATGGCCACCATGGCTGTATTGCTGTTTTTATACCTTTCTGGGCCCATGGCTTGATCATTACAAGTTTTCCTGAGTGCAAATGGAACTCTAGCTTTCTATTGGTTTAGTGCGCCTAATAAAATGGCAAGTAAATCTTTCTTGATCTCCAGGCCTTCAGAGGTCTTTACATTTGGCATGATCACAACAGAGTATCAGCAGATCAAAAAAATGCAGGTGGAAGTGCACTCGTGATCAGATTGTGATTGAATCACTCGGACCACATTCAGAGGTGGACAGAAATGAAAAGAACCACATTTAGCACAAGTGTAAGTCCAAATGCTTTTACGGTTACACGAAACAAGAAAGCAGAAGCAAATTTCATGTTGTGCACAGAAGGTGATATTGGAAGCAGTGTGGACACTGGAGATGTATTTTAATGCCAGATATAAATGTAATCTGGTTAAGTTATATATGGATACAATCCAGATACAAATCAATCGCATGTTAGTGCCAGGTATTAAGGGGGCATCTGTTCTAGATCTTTTTAGCCATCAGTTATCATTTTGCTAAATTTCCCCTTGGGATTAATAAAGTATCTATCTATCTATTTTTCTAAACATTGGTGGTTGCTGAAGTGGTCCTCAATGCCTATGTAAAATGCTTTGATGAATTGGAAAAGCTCTACATACATGTAATTAATTAACCTGTAAAAGAAGTGATTTTGTTAGACTTCTAGCCTGTGTGCTCCCTTATCTAATCTCTGATCAGATTCATAACATGCTGGGGGGGTTACAGGGACACAACTTTTTTTTGGGGGGGATACTAGAGAGCTTTGCCCCATTCTTGCCTCAATCGCCAACCCCCCGCCGGCCTGTGCTATGCGCCAGCCACTTCGCATCTCTGTTTCTCGCGTATGTGGATTTCACTTTCACCAAACAACAACTCTTTTAATTCTCGGGGATACGCCTCTTCATTGGGAAGAAACTCTACTTTTCCCTGATGGCAACACGAATTAGATGATCTACAAGTCTCTGACTTAAAGTTTAAATCCAAACAATATATTCAATCTCTTTTCGCTGTTCCGTTATTTCACAGAGTAATAATTTCTGTTTGTTTGCACTAATGTGATCTTTACTATAATTTTTTTGAGACTTTTGAATTTTAGTACTTTCATTATCTCTAACCTGCTCTGCATTTGTATCATGCCAACGTTTTTGAATTCTTTACAATGTACAACTTTGCCATCTCTTGGCACAAAGTCTCGTCTCGCAGACATGAAAGTATCTCTATAAAAAAGTCAAGTCTTGTCCCAAGATTTTTTATTATAATAGAGAGACATTTGTTGAGGAGTTTGAGCAATAGATAGTGGAGTGTGACTAAGGTGCAGGGTGTTGCCTGGTACTTTATGTTATATTAGCATTGTTTAATGTTGTGTGTCTCTTTTTTATGTAAGGACTTCCAGTACAAAACAGGTAAAGATAAAATGGATACTTTTCCAGGACAAAACAATACGTGCCACTTCATGGAACAGCACAAATAAGAGCTCCCATTGAGAGCTTTGATGGCATGACATTAAATAATGAGACCTTCTACACACTTTGTAAAAAATGGTTAAACACAATGTATTCCCTATTTAAAGCAATATAACATTTGAGGGTATTGTTTTGAATGCCTCTGTTCTAAAGTTGGGAATTAAATTCAAGCATTTCTTATCCTTGAAAGCTTAAAGCAAATTACAGTTGGATATCAAAGAAAGAGACATGAGTACAGCTAGCTGTACTGTAGGCACCAAAGCAAAATTCAGGTTCCTTAATATTACATTTACATTTCAGGCCTCACCTAAGAGAAGAGTCTCCACTTCTTCCTCTTCCTCCACCTTTTTAACAATCAGTGCAAAGAAGATTGCTAGGAAAACAACCTTGTGGACAGGTAAAAAAAAAAAACAAACAAATTTATGTTAAAATGCCAGTAGTGGCTTCTTACGAGTTACTGTATGAAATTTTGGGCACTGACTGCATTTCTTTTTCTGTAAGTATTATTGTTGAATATTGAATATAAATAAGAGACATCCAGGAGGTCAAATAGGAACAGTGAAGATTTGGTGTGTGAGGGGTTGGCTGGGTGCTTGCAACAGTGGAGAATTTTAAGAAGGTGCATTAGCTACAAAATGATGCCTATTTAGCCCTATATTTATGAACTAGCAAAATACCCGCGCTTCGCAGCGGAGAAGTAGTGTGTTAAAGAGGTTATGAAAAAAAAAAGGAAACATTTTAAAAATAACGTAACATGATTGTCAATGTAATTGTGTTGTCATTGTTATGAGTGTTGCTGTGTTTTATATATATAAAATACACACACACACATATAAACATATATATACATATACATATACACATATATATACATATCTACATATATATATATATATATATATATATATATATATATATATATATATATATATATATATACATATACACATCCACATATCAACATATATATATACACATATATACACACACACACGCTTTATGGGTGATGATTGTTTTACTCTTTTTATCTTTATTTTATTTTATTGTAGAATCAACTCGTATCTGCGCACAGCAGGGCAGCCGTGGGCGGATGCGTATGGTGTATTCACTCCATGTTATCATGCATTGCGCTGTCAGTGGTATTTTGATAAAAGAATTTGAACAACATATAAGAAGCGTATAAATTATTAAACAGTAAAACATTAACATTTAAGAAGTAAAGTTACATGAAGTACTACTGCAGTGCCTTCGGGTATACCTCATTTTTTGTTTGCCCATTACATGCTTAAATGTATACATTTTTTGGTGCACCTACCCGAGAACACGCGACATATAACCGAGCGTGGGAGAAGCATGGATTTTAAACACGCGTTGAGTTCATCTGCTGGTCTCCCTCGTGGAATAACTGGTAATGTTTCACTAAAATCTACAGCGAGTAAAACGACATTACCTCCTATTTTTTTTTTTACGATCTCTGAGATCTTGCTTTTTTCGGTTCAAGGCTTCATAAGCTGTTTTATGTTGTATGGTGTACTTATCCCAAACCATCATCTTTGAATGTTGCAAGACTTTCGCCTTGTATGTAGATCGGGGTAATTACATTCATTGCATTCCTAGTCTGAATCACAATCTGATTGTATGGGTGGTTACCTGGCACTGTAGGGTTGGCACCCGTCCTTTAAAATACAGAATCGTGCCGCGTTTGAGAATGAAATTGCGCGTCCCGTTTTGAATCAATACTGGACGGGATTTATCCCGTATTTTTTTTATCATTTTTTTTTTAAAGCAGCGTCTCATGCAAATCATCCCACACGCATTTTATGAAGATGCCTCCTTTCCTACTTTTGATTGGGTAATACTTGATGTCATCGTTTTAACTGTCCAGTGAGGAGGGCGTGTCTTTTAAGTAGAGTCTGCAAAGTGTTGGCACTGAGATGTGGCGTCAGCGCCATAGTTGAAGCCCCTAACGTTGCGGTCAGCAAGTCGGCTAACATCCGCCATGTGCCGTCTTTCACTTGCGAGAAGCAGATCATAGAATGGTTGAAACTGTTGCCCCTAACGTTGCGCCACGGCGTGTGGTTCGTTTATACCTCGTGTCTTCTCATTAAACTTTTATCTCGCGAATATGTTATTGCAATCCGCAGCAGGAGCGTTTCTATAAACTTAATTTAAACTTACGTTTTACACCGTGCTTTGTTTCCCTTATGAACATGCTTGTATGCTTAACTCGCTCCGTTCTCAATTGTTTAATTAATTTTTTGCTCTTCGCTGTTTGCGGCTCTTCCTCCATTTCCCCCTACTTCGTTCTTTTATCTCGCGAATATGTTATTGTAATCCTTAACGGGAGCGTTTCAATAAACTGATTGAAAATAGTTTTGCATTTACCTTTTTAGTAAAAGGCGAGCTTTTAAGCCTGAGAAATCACCCCGTAAATGCACACGTTTAATTGGACATGTGTTAATATGTATGGTTACACAGTATTAAAAGACAGTGAACAACGTCAGTTACCTTTGTTCCCGCGTTTGATAAAAGGTGAGCTTTTAAGCCTGAGAAATCACCCCGTAAATGCACACGTTTAATTGCACATGTGTTAATATGTATGCTTACACAGTATTAAAAAACAGTCAAAAATTAACGTCATTTACCTTCGTTCCCGCGTGCGACTCGTGGTGTAAATCTCTTCCTTGTTTTTAGTTCACGTGATTACGTAGGAGGCGTGATGACACGATACGTGACTCCGCCTCCTCCATTACAGTGTATGGACAAAAAATATGTTCCAGTTATGACCATTACGCTTTGAATTTCGAAATGAAACCTGCCTAATTTTTGTAAGTAAGCAGTAAGGAATGAGCCTGCCAAATTTCAGCCTTCTACCTACACGGGAAGTTGGAGAATTAGTGATGAGTGAGTCAGTCAGTCAGTGAGTCAGTCAGTCAGTCAGTGACGGCTTTGCCTTTTATTAGTATAGATTAATGATTACGCCTTACTATATTTTAGATGTATTCACCGTTCTTCTGATCAGGTTGTTGTATAAACTGTTGAGTTATTTGTGTAGATCTAGCAGAGTGGGGAAGGGTAAACTATGGTCTGACTGATTATAAGAAATCATTTTAATTTATTCATTATTTTTTTTAATTTCATTTAATTTTTTAAAAATCAAATAACACTCCATACACATAAATCGAGTTTTACAAAAAGAAAAAGGTTCGAAATAAATCAACCCCCACCCCTGAAGAAATTATTTTTAAAGTAAACTATCAGAGCATATAATGAAAAATTAAGCAGTAAAATCCAAAATTTCAGTGCACTTTTTGTTTCAGCAAAGCATCACAGGCCATGAAGTAGCATTTATAGGAGTTGCAGCTCTTACCACTAAGACCCCTTTGGAGCTGAGTGTGTGCCTCTTACCAAGCAGGTAAATCTGTGAAACAGCTAAGGCCAGGCTTCTTGCTCCCCAAGTGTTTATGGTGCTGATTTAAGTGAAACCCTTAGTCTGCTCCCTCAGTTATACCCTTTAAGTGAACGCTGAAGGCTCTCTGCTTCTCTTTTGCTTTTTAGAGTTAGTCATTCACTCTCGGAGATGGACTCCACTATTCATTATAGTACTGGACTCTTAAATTTATTTTACTGTTTCTCGTCAGCTTCTTCTTTATTGAATTTCTTTTTTTTTTAACAAGTGCAGTGAATGATATGAAAGTAGCACCTTATGAATGACTCTGTAAATATGTACAACAAAAAATAATACAGCATATATTTGATCAATGGTGATCATTTTTCTATCTGTTAACTAACAGGCTAAACATAGTTATTATATACTGTATGCATTTCATGCGCTTCCTTTGGAAACAAAATGTGAAAACCATAGAGGCCTTTTTGGCACAATGGTAATCAGAATATTTGAAAACATCAAAAAAGTAGAAAAAAACGATAGGTAAGATTTTCAATCTCCTTTAATGATTTGAAGATTTCAGTCTAGGGACTAGCTAAGGCTGAAGTAATAGGGCTTTGTTCTTTGTACTACATGTTGGATCATTTCCAAGGTGGTCATTCTAACTTTTTATTCTGTGTACGACTTCCCATCTCATACACTAAAAAAAGTATAACATTGATGTTGTTCATTCAACGTAAATTTTCTCTTTCAAGCAACTTAAGATTTGTCATTTAGTGTTGTAGCTTGAAATATTTGATTTCAGATCTCAATCAAAGTAAAAAATGTGTAAGTTATGGTGGAGGGAATAAACATAAAAATCCTATTTCAGTTAACCTAATATTTTAGGTTGTTCGTGTGCTGTGTAGGAGGGGCTGTTTGTATATTTTTCCGGTCGAACTTTCCAGCGTGCTGGCTTTCCAACTGCTAGAAAAGAAGAACACTTTCCTGAGTGGAGTGGACGTGGCTATGCAGGTCTGGTCATTTTCAGCAGCAGACTTTTATAATGAAGGATTTCTGGAAGTAACCCTGTTTCTCAACTGTTAATTTTAAGTATAAGAACTCATAATGAAACATACTTTCAACAAAACTGTAGAAACATTTAATAATTTTTTGTTGTATATTTAATATTTACACTGCAAAATGCTTGTGAATTTGCAGTAGATTTTTAAATAAATATAAAAAGTACAGCTTTGAAATGTGTTATGTTCATAATATTTCTAATATCATAAAAGCAGGTTACGACCAATAAACCATTTTAAATTGTAACAATTTAAAAAATAGATTTACTTCAGTATAAAATAAGTGAATTACACCCAATCACTCTAAATGATTTGCCTCAACATAAAAATTGTGGGTTCAATAAGATAAAAAGAATTATATTGGTTCAGATTGAAAATATTAAGTGTGAATCATTACCTTAATTATTTTAAGTTGAATGGAGGTTATACTTTTTTCAGTGTACTACACAAGAATTTATTCCTTTACATGACAGTTTTGCAAGGTAGGTTAGTAAGTACTGTATGTCTGGCACCTCCAGATCAATCAGATATTACATATGTCAGTCATGGTCTCAACTGAGTGCCATTGAGCCAAACTCAAATGTTGCCTGTGAGGCAAAAATAAATTTTTGTGGATACTTGACTGTCACACCTATGTGAGCTTGTCTTGGAAGGCTTTCTGCAAGATCCTAGAGTGTGTCTGTGGGAATTTGTGGCAATTTAATTGTAGTAGGATGTTGTACTGTGTTAGCCATAATGGATGCAATAAGAAGTCAGGCAAAATTACACCTTTTATTGGCTAACTAAACAGATTACTATATGCAAGCTTTCTAGGCCGCTTAGGCCCCTTCTTCAGGCAACTTGTAATCAAAAAGCGGCTTAGAAAGATGTCCCAAAGATGTCCATTAAAGTTGAGGTCAGGGCTCTGTGCAGGCCACTTGAGTTCCTTCACACCATGTCTTTATGGACCTGGCTTTGTGCACAGAGGCACAGTCAGGTTTGAACAGAAAAGGGCCTTTCACAAACGGTTACCACAAAGTTAGGAATGCACAATTGCCTAAAATGTCTTTGTATGCTGTAGTATTAAAGGTACCATACACTGGAACCAAGCGGCCTAGCCCAAACCATGAAAAATATCCATAGACCATTATTCCTCCTCTCAAAACTTCACAGTAGGCACTATGCAATCTGAATGGTGGAGCTTTTTAGGCATCTTCCAGACAGTGAAGTGTGATTCATCACTCCAGAGAACATGTTTTCATTGCTCTGTATTCTAATGGTGGCATGCTTTTCATCACTCTAGTCGATGCTTGGCATTGTGTATAGTGATCTTAGGCTTGTGTGCAGCTGCTCGGCCATGAAACCCATTTCATGAAGCACCCAACACACAGTTTTTGAACTGATTTTTCTTCCAGAGGCTGTGAATGATGGAACAGAGAGTGGGTGATTTTTATGTTCTTCAACACTCTGTGGCCCTACTCTGTGAGTTTATGTGGCCTACCACATTGTAGATGAGCTGTTGTTGCTCCTAGACGCTTCCACTTTACAATAATAGCACTTACAGCAGAGCAGAAATTTCACGCACTGACCTGTGGCTAAGGTGGCATTGTATGACAGTGTCACATTTGAAGTCACTGAGCTCTTCAGTTTGACCCAATCTGCTGCAAATGTTTGTCATTTGAGACTGCATGGTTATGTGCTTGAATTTATGCACCTGATAACAATGGCTAAGGCTGAAACACCTGAACTCAGTAATTTGGAGGGCTTTCCACATATGTTTGGCTGTTCTACTGAGTCTGTTTGGTATCTCCATATCCATCAGATACTATACTATGCAACTTTTAATGCAATGCAATGCAATAATTGCATAATTATATCTGGACCACCCTGTACATGTGTTCCACGTGCTAGCTTACATCATGTCTTAACGTATGTTTTCATGAAGAGCAAGCTCAGTGTGAGTGAATGTATTATTATGCACTGAAGTGAAGGTCAGCGTGGAGAATTTCATTTACAGTAAATCAACATGGTTGCTGTCTGCAATGAGCACAACTCATAAAAGTCAGTCAGTACTCAGTAGGAATTATACAACAACAGTAAATTCCAGAAAAAGTGATCATTTTTCCAAAATAACTCCTCCACTACTTTGCATCTGGATCCCCTGTCCATTGTAATTCTTTGGAATTAGCTGATGTCTCTAGAATCAGCACGTTTTATGTGCTCTATGTGCTTCACTATTTGCTTATAAAGAACATTCTTTGTGATACACCATAAAGTTTGATGAATGTACAGTATGTGTATGAATGAGTGTGCCCAGTGATGTTATTTGGTCTGAGGTCACGTTCAACTTCAGCTACTGCCTTCTGCTCTTTGGCACTAAAATCGATACCAGTTTAAGCTGTAGTAGAACACAGTAGGCGGGTTATGAAAATAACTAAATGAGTGAAACAGGATCTATCCGTGTCTCTTTTTTTGGGCTTATCTTGTCTGCTACAGGATTGAGCATACAAAAACAGCTTTAGGCACAAACTAGGAGCCAACCCTGGATGGGACACCAGTCTATTTCAAGGCATGCTCATGCATTCACCCACAAAGACAAATCTCTGATTAATGTAACGCCATCTTTGGAATGTGGAAGAAAATTGGGAGTACCTGCACCTTTAGAAGACTTGTATCTACATGTCGGGAGCACACACACAGTGAAGGATTAAGGAATCAAGTTGGAGTTGTAAA
Organism: Erpetoichthys calabaricus; assembly: GCF_900747795.2. Classification (NCBI taxonomy): domain Eukaryota; kingdom Metazoa; phylum Chordata; class Cladistia; order Polypteriformes; family Polypteridae; genus Erpetoichthys; species Erpetoichthys calabaricus. The sequence goes on from NC_041402.2 coordinate 75,761,731, forward strand.
GAAGCAGTACATTCAATATTGCCTTGACATTATATAAAAGTACAGATCTTAAATGTTAATTGTGTCTCATAAAATATTTCATTATCTCAAAGGTTGTCTTTAGAGCTACATTACTGGGATACTGGAAATGAAGAAAAATTGAAACTGATGTTCAACTGTACCTTTAATGGCTGAAGTATGAAGATGCTCTGAAACAAAGACAACCCCATGGATAAGACCCACTTGATAGACAAATCTTTTCCATAAACAAAGCCATATAACAAAGTAAAAAATGTAGAGACAACACTGATTGTTAATAGCAGAGCCCATCCAACAAAAACAAACCACCAAGGCAATCGGCAGGTACAGCATGGGCGTTTGGGAGGCTTCACTTCAGCAGACGGTCTAAACAAAGAAAAATAAGATGTTTAGTGTACAATTTAGTGTACCTTTCTTATTAAATGTACAATGACCACTCATGTTTTCAAGTAAGAAGAAAAATCAAAGGACTGACATGATTCTACAACATACCAAGGATCATTCTTATAGAGCACCGGTATACCTTTCATCTGGCATTGGACTCTTTAGTTAAGACAGAAAATGATGAATAAATTATGAATGACAGTTATCTAAGCTGAAATAAATCAGGCTGGCAGCACCGAGGTGTAACCATTCAAACACTTAGCATGCTGCTCAGAATTAGAAATGTCATGAGGACAAGCTTTCACCAGTCCTTTAGCAGTCCCATAGAGGGTGACCAGCATGGACTCCAAAATTTAATTCAAAAACTGGTAGTAAGATTCAAATACAAAATAACAGACAACAAAGGGACAGGTAGAGGCCATTTTGAATTACTAAGTAATATAACATTTGCTGTATTAAAATGATCAGCATGTCATTAAAGCCGATACCACAAATGTGTTTAAAATATTTTCCAAAATTGTGAACAGAACATGTGTGACATAACATATTAAGAATATTGATAAATGTTGTCTTACATCTGTGGGCAGTAACTTGACACTAGTTTTGCCACTTGCTGTGCCATCTGTGTTAATCTTTGGTGTGAGTATCTGTAATTCTCATCAGAGCAAAATGACATTGGTCCCAACTCCTCCAGGCATGTGGAAATGTGCTGCATTCTGTTGTACAAGTAGCGGCTACAGTAGATCCAGTGGGGATCACTGCTGTTTGGATCGTCCATGTTCCCTAGAAATCAAAAAAAGAAGCTATTAAATACGGTTTCTCTTAGTGCAGTAGTAAAATCCAAACAGGGGCTACTATTTGTTTCTTCTGTTATGGGGGGGGGGGGGGGTTAAAACATTGTAGACAACACTGAAAACCTTTCTAAAGAGCTGGGTGTAATAGTGTAATAAATAGATTATTCAGGCAGAGCATCAAAGGCATCAAGGAGAGGTTCACGTCAGTTTTTCAAGCTATGGTTTATGCAGTATATAGTTACAGCAATTCAAAATTATAGGTTAGAAATTAATCGAAAGACATAATTTTTATAGATCATACTGGCAAAATAATTAGAAGGGTTGTATGTTTCCTGCACCTGTGACTGTGTGAGTTTTCATTTCAATGTATTTATTGTTCTGCAACCCTTACTAGGATGCAGGATGGATAAATTAATGTGTGTTTAGTATATCTCTTTGCTCAAGATTTTTATAATAAATGATTGAGGTCTTTGATTACTGTACATTCATGTGGTCAGCCTATATCTGTTGTAAAACAAATACTGTGTATTAAATGTTACACTGACAATGGCAGCAATGACCCCATATACTGTAACACAAGAATGGGTAACTAGCTCACGTTTAAATGGCCTAGAAATACATACAAACATGTAATTACGTCACTTACATTTTCTGCCATAACTCTGGACAGTGAAATGACAGAAGGCATTTGTGAATTGCCTCAAAGAAATACTCAAAAAACAGAACAACCTGCCCCTTCAAATTCAAGTCTGGCAACACTTTGAAACTGCATCAATTGTTGGGACCAGGACAACTGGATAGGAGCACCCTTTTAGTGTCCACATATTCAGAATAAAGTGAAGGAGAGACAAACAAGCAAAAATTAACTTTTATTATATGAGTAAACACAAGGGAGGGATGAACTAAAGAGAATACACAAAATCACATAAAAATAGTGTGATGGACAGCCGGGTACCATGCCCGGCATGGATGCCCCTGTTGCATCTGTTCCGGGGGATCAACCATGGGCAGCTCAATACTTCCCCCGGGACGCTTGGTGGCAGCCTCCCTGGCGGACGGTGATCCCCCAACCTTTCGCATGGCTCCATGGGAGATGGAGTCTTCCACAGCCTGGTTGGGAGCTCAGATGGCTGCTACAGGGAGCTGCATGGAGTCAACAGCCCGGCTGGACGAATCTTCAGCCCCACCCGGAAGTGCAATTAGGACCAGGTGGTCAAGCACCTGGAACGCTTCCGGGTGGGCTATAAAAAGGGCCAGCCACCACCACTCGAGAGCCAGAGTCGGGAGGAGGAGGACTAAGCTAGAGGAGGAGTGGTGGTAAAGGAGAAGAGTGTTTTGGTGGTGTTGTAATTGTGCTTTGGGACTGTGTTGGGCTGTGTGGCACGGGGAAGACGTGTCCCACAGTTGAAGAATAATAAAGCCTGTATTCATTTTGTACGTGCCTCTGCGTCAGTCTGTGCCGGGTCGGGCGCTATATGGCGTCCAGATTACAATAGATTAAAAAACAAACGCTATTGCCACTTCTATAACTATATGATTCAAGTTCCTGGCTGACTGGTACTTGCTTATCTTGTAGTACCTCGTTACATATTCCCTTTTTTACTTTCACCTCCTGAAAGTCTCTAAATGCTGACATCTCTCCATGCTGCCAGTCAAGGTTGCCTCAAATGATGGCAGGTTTAAACAGATAATAACAAGAGAAATTTGTATGTATTTCCAAAAGAATGGACAAAAAAATGTCTAAATATTGAAACATAGTAGTCAAGAGTGCCAAATATGTGTTGTGCTGACAAGGCACAATCCTATTAGTCTGGTTGAAACCCGAGTGGCAGAAGTCATTTTTTGCATTGATAAACAAAGGAGAATTCTGAAGAATAGTTAAAAATAATGGTAAGGGGCAAAAGGCAGACTCAATTGTCAACTTTAGAGAGGGTAAACAAAATTCAGAGTGAAAACACGGCCAAAATCAAAACCAGAAACCCTTCTGCAATATATTTTTTTCAAGGTAAGATTTTCAATGCTATTTAGACATTGAATTTGAAGAAGTAACCTTCACTGGACTTACACAATAAAGTCTCACAATTTCCTTATTCCTGACATGAATTGTACATTTTTAATATAACTACTAATTACCCTGTAGTTGTAAAACAAATCCATCAATTACATCCAGTGCAATTAAGAAGTCCTGCTCAGTTTTCAGTTCTTTCTGCAGCTCTGCTATATCATTCTTTCTGCTTTTACCAAGTGTCACCACAAGGTCAGTTGTATCCTGCAAGATTATGGCCAAAGGTTATAAAATGAAAAAAAAAAATCAACTGAATGCATTTTAATTCAGTATGGTTGTGAAGACACAGTGAGACATTTGCTATTAAACTAAATTGAATTGCCTTCTCTGACCTGAAGAAGCGTCTTCAGGGTTGGAGCATTGTAGGCTGAGTTTTGTACCATTTTCTTTTTACTTTCTTCCTGCCTGCTCCGAGGATTTCTTGGCTGGATACTCCTGAAGATTGTGATAATGAGGATGTTTATAGGGAACATGAGGAAGGCACTTTCAATTCCAATCATCAGCTCCTGCCAGGTTAACACCACACTGTTAGCTGGGGAGGAAAGCAGCTACTGTTAGAGTTTTTATAAAGGACAGACTCAGAATGTAACAGAACATTCCCAGGCTAAAACGTGTGGTCAAAAAGGGCAATGTGAATTCATTTGAATGTGGGCTTAGAAAAGCAAACAAGATTATTTGAGTTTTTAATTCTTATTTAATGTATGACAAAGTGAAAAAACAGTAGATAAAAAACTGACAGTAACATTTACATTTGTTAAAAATATTCTTCAAAAGCCCACCCAAAAACAAACATCACTAAAAGTAATTTCATTCATTTTTTGTGAATAATGTTGCCTTTAATTGTAAGATTTTAGTGGTCACAGTGCTAAGCAGCGCTGCCTCACATTTTCAGAGACCAGGATTGAATCGCTAGCCTGGTCTCTGTCTGCACGCAGTTCACACATTCATCCCATGACCATGTGGGTGACCATGTGGGCTTTAGTTGGGTATTCCAGCTTCATAGGAGTACATGCAAGGTGAACTGATCTCTAAATCAGTGTTCTATTCAATAAGGGCGCGCACAAAAAGGCGACCTTCAAAAGGGCGACCTCAATTGGGCGCGGAGAATAAAAGCGCACATAAATAAAAGCGATCTTCAAAAGGGCGACCTCAATTGAGCGCCGAATAAAGGCGCGCGTAAATAAAGGCGAGCTTCAAAAGGACAACCTCAATTGAGCGCCAAATAAATGCGCGCGCAAATAAAGGAGCGCTTCAAAAGGATGACCTTCGGAGCAAATTAAATTAATTGTCCTTGATTATGCTAATAGACCGCATCTCGAATATCTACGTGGCATTGCACATAATCTACAGCTTCAAGTGTAACTTGCTTTCACCTTTTTATACATTCAGTCATTGCCTTAATCTAATTTTCTGTAATTTTGAAAACAACGAAATATAGAGAGCTTTAGAAATAGTTCGTTAGAAGTTCATGCATTAATTAATTGGATGTTTTAATATTCTTGCTTTCACCATTTTATACGTTCAATCATTGCCTTTATCTAATAAATTTTCTGTAATTTTGTTGCGTTTGCCTTTATTTGCTGCGCCCAATTGACATCACCCTTTTGAAGCACTCCTTTATTTATGCGCGCAGTTATTCGGCGCTCAATTGAGGTCGCCCTTTTGAAGATCGCTTTTATTTATGTGCGCTTTTATTCGCCGCGCCCAATTGAGGTCGCCCTTTTGAAGGTCGCCTTTATGTGCGCGCCCTTATTGACGGATACCCTAAATCAGCAGTATAAGTGGGTGTGAGAGTGTCTTACTGTGGCCTGGAATCTCATCTCAATCCACAAGGCATAACGGAAATTCAGAGAATGGATGAGTCGATGAAATGTAAGCTTTTGTTACTCCATGTCTGATATAAAATAGCCAGAAAAGTAAAAAAAACAAAAAAACTTGATGTGTACATTTTCAAACATGCAATTGTTAAGTTTATAACACTGGATCATTGATTATAACTAAAAAAAAAGAAAAGGACTACAACTATTTTTACATGTCATTTTAGGACTTCAAATTTACTTCAAGCACATGCAATCTTTTTCATTTTTTTTCACACTTATGTAATGCATATACTATATTTACATACCTACATATGTATATCTATAATGCATTGCAAAAGTATCAGCCTCTCTTGTTATGTCAAAATTTGTCATATTTCAATTGAAGTACATATTTAAACTTAAATATATAAGTTTAAATATAATGAGAAGTAAAGCAAAATGTCCCTAAGCTGCCTTGAAAGCTGTCCAGTTAGCCAATAAAAGGGGTCATTTGCTTCACTTCTCATTGCATCTATAATGGCTAACACCCTATTACTAAGTTTAACTATTAAATTTAACACAGTAATAGGCTGAAGAAGTGCACTTTACAGAAAAACAGAAGAATTCCAGTTTGAACCAGCCATATCTCTGTTATGTGGCTCCTAGTAATGCCGCAGCGCACACCACACGGGACGATAAATATAGGTTTGTCCTTGTAATAAAACTCCTGTCAGTTTGTCAGTTGATTGCTGATGGCAGTTGTTCTTAACACTTGCCAAATTGTGGGCTTTGACTATGTCGTTTAAAGATGGGCACTGTTTTCCTGATTATCCACCAAAGTTAATAATCTTTTCAATGCTTCATAACTTTGCTGTCCTTGTTCCATACTGTAATGCCGCCACTGTTCTGTTTCAATTTAGGGAGGATCTCAAATGTATTAAACATTTCATGTTGGTTTGCACCATATTTTAATTAATTCATTCAACTCATGTTCCAGTTTTGTCACCTTTACCAACTTTGTTATATTCTCTTTTGCATTCTGCATATGACAATAATTCTTTCTACATTACAGAGTAAAACCTTGTAAAGAGACAAAGGCACTATTGACACATGCATTTCTGTACTCTTTCACAAATAGAATTTTGGGATTCTAGGTGGGATCCATTACTACTTTCAGTTACTAGGGACTACTAGATCAGGACACAACTTGAACCTTTAGCCTCTTATTGATCTGCTTTACCTAGCTACAAAAGAACTTCATAAATAAAGTACATTCATTTGTTTAATCTAATTCAACAAAAGACTTGGTGCAAGTTCAATCACAGTATACACACACAAAAACTCCAAACCTGGGCCCAATTAGAGCCCCAACTTTACCCAATCTGTATGTCTCTAGGAATGTGAGAGATAAACTGGAGCACTTAGAGTTAAACCCACACAGATATAGGAGAACATGCAAATGCTACACGGTTAATGTCTGGGCAGAGGATTTGAACATTGGACTCTGGGTCCACTAGGAAAGCAGCACTAATCACTGTGCCCCAGTGCCACTCTCAATGTGCTTAAGCAACTTTGAAATGAGTTTGAAGTCTGTCCTACTCTGTGTGTTTCAGTTTTTTTGTCATTAAGATATTTGAAAAGCTCATTGTTTTTTTTTGCTTGCTCATTTGTGTCTTGAGGCCCAAATATTTCAGTATACCCAGGAGTTAGTCCTCCAAATGGGAAACTTCTTAAGACAGTATTAAGTTAGTTGGCTCTTTTTCACTTTTAAATAAAAATATTTAACTTAAAAAAATAAAAATATGACATAATTAAGAGGTGGTTCCTTTGCAAGGCTCTTTGCACATAAGATGAACACAATCTTAACTTTAACACAACGATAAAGAGAATCATTGAGCTAAACTGCAATCTACTTCCAAACACTCCAATAAACAGTCCTTACAGAAGTGAAAAATTACAGGTGACTGCGTGTCCTTGGGCAGATTCCAGAACATAATATTAATGGCCATAGTGCAGAGAAGCAGACACATGCAACAGGAGACCCTCTGTACACGAGTGAAAGGGCTACGGTGAGGAGGATCCACTATCGATATCCAGATGTGCTCGTCTCGGAGGCCATTTGTTGTCTTGCTGACAAAGATGTTGCTGTTCAGTATCACAGAAAAAAAGGATATAATTACAAGTGGGTGCTTTGCATATCTTTTACATACAGCTCCTTATCCTTAATGTAATGACTTTTCATGATCTCTTGCAATGCAAAGGCCAAGGTGTACTTTAGAGCAGTAAAATTCTACTGTTTAATACATTTTCATTTACAGTACTCATAGATGATTGCTTTATATATTTTAATAACTATTTCTTATAACAGTTATCAGGCATCATGGTTGTCTGATAACTAAGGTAATGAGGTAACTCCATTAGTGAGGTGAAGTCAAGAACAGGCAGCATTTGGAGGTAACTGCAGACTGTACATTAGAGGAAAGGACAATCATGTACAAATGGGCATGGCCATTGTGAGACATGATAATAGCATTAACATTTCCTTATGATTAGTTTCCTTTTAAATCACATACATTATGTTAAAAATAGGTATAGTATCTTCGTAAGCTCCATGGCATCTTACCTAAAACTAGTAACCTCCGTCATCTGTGCTGGGGTGAAGGATTTTTCCACCTGGCCCTTGCCTGTCTCAGATCTTATCCATGTGTTGCACAGAAAGTGCCATCTCTGGTGGGTCTCCAGGTCCAGTACAACTACTTTACCTATATACCTGCAGATTATTATACAGTACATAATCAGCACAAAATTACACTACTCAGTGTTTCGGGCCATTTGCTACTACTGCCATTTTTTCTGCTCACTCAGTTTAAGCACCAGATCTTCACCAAATACCTCACCATTTAGGATTCTTCCCGTGGTCATCATGCCAGAGCCGCAAACACTGTAGCTCACCAAGAGAAAAGGGTGTCGTCAATAGGAACATATCAACACTTCCTCTCTCAAAAACTGGCTTCTCAGGGTCCATCAAGTAGTGGGGCTCAGTCTCCATCTCAGTGCCAACTAAGCAAATGTGGATCTATAGGGGAGACAAAGACTTTACTACATGAACAAAAAGCCAAATAGTTGTCATTCGGTTTGTTGCTGCTATGGTAAAAATTGAAAAGGAGTGCTTATCATGTGATTCGATGTTCTATTGCTTTAATATGCACCCAGACTACCCCAACCTTTATTTGTGTGTTTTTTGTAATTTGGGCCATTATACCCAAGCACTTTTTAAAGTTTCCTTGAACTCAACAAATCAAGAATTCAGATAGCTCCTTCATCTATTTATGTCAGAATAATTGGAAATTTCCAACTGTGACACATGTCTTTGATATAAACTGCTGATTTTTTAAGCAGAAAGTGAAAATACTGTCATAAACTAGCAATACATGGGACCGTGTCATGCTCTTCATTTATTATGCTGGGAACAGAAATGTCAAATATTTAAAACACACGTTTGAACAGTCTGTTACTATCAAAAACATAGTAAATAATTTCAAAAGTTACTAAACTGTGATATTATACAGTATTTTAATCTGATTTTTATCATACTCTGTATTATTTCACAACAGTGATAATAAACTGCATATATAAAGTTTATTCATTCTTTAGAAGTGTGAATAAATTAATTCTAAGTAAAGAAACCAGTAACAAAGCTAGCTAAACAGAAATGAGTATGGAAAATGGCTCCCAGCATGAAACAGTTTCAATTTTATTGTCAACATGAGGGGAATTTAGTTTGTCAGCAGGTTTTACAGACAGACCATGACATAACATTAAAAACACATAACAACGAACATGGCCATCAAACATAAATGTAGTACAAATAAATAAAATAGAGTAGTGAGCCTAATACTTCTATTAAAACATTAGATCAAACATTTTAGACATAATAATTAAACCAACATTTGCACTTGACTGCTGATTGGTGCAAATGCTAACTGTTTATCCTATGATTTAAGCCTGTGGATGTTTATTAAAAATTGAACTTTTGTAGAAGATTGATAACAGTTGGAATGAAACAGTACTTGAACCAGTTGCTTTTTAACCTTGGAACCTTAAACAAGTAAAACTGTTTAAGATAAAGAGAAAAAATTTTTAAAATTAATTTCTTTTACAAAATGGTTCAAAGTTCACATCACTAGTGATTTGCATGTTGGACATGTAGAATATAAAGAGTTGGATAATAAGGGTAATTTAAACAAGTGAGACTATAAAATTCAATTCAAACAGAGATTATTTTCTAGTCTGAGTGGCTATCCATAGTATCCTTCATATATAGTTATGCAAAAATATTAGAACACAGCAGTGATTATTTTTATGCAGTTTCTTCTCTATAGTTACTCTTTTTTATAATTTACAATTATATTTTTATCAATTTGGTAAAAATTCCTTTTACTTTTAAATGCATTATCCTGGCATATACAATACAGTGGTACCTCGGTATAAGTCCGCTTTGGAATAAGTCCAACTTGGTATAAGTCCTGTTTGGACGTGAAAAATTTTGCTTGGTATACAACCTTTGTTTGGAATACAACTCATGTGCTAGAACACTGCGTGCTACCCTTGTTTACCTCTCTCTCAAGACAAAGCCAAGACTGCCTGTGGTATAGCGGGTCTGCGGCTTCAAAAAAAAAGGGCCAGGTTTTAAATCCGTATAGCCGTGTCGTTCTCCGTGGGCGCGATTGCACGACCATGGGGAGTTAATGAGGTAGTTGGAGCGAGTCACACCTGCACGTTTGGGTGCGATCGTTCTCAATTGCTTCATTGGCTTCCTGCGGCATGTGATTAAGGCGATGCGCCCATGGAGGCGTGGGTGGATGTATATATATGGATCGACACCAGGAACGGGGGGATAGATGGATCGAGGAAAAGAAGTTAAATTTTCATTTATTTCATCTAATTGCTTTTGTATTTATGTATTTTAGTATTAAGCAGTGTTTGAATTATTTTATACAACTCCATCAATGTATCATATGCCAATAACAATAGGATTTTTTTTCATTGGAATGGATTAATCATTTTCCCTTTATTTCTTATGGGAAAAATTCGTTTGGTATAAGTCCTGTTTGGTATAAGTCCAAGGATCTGGAACGGATTAAGGATGTATACCGAGGTACCACTGTAATTTAATAGTTAAAATGCATGTTGACCTAGTCATCCACCTTCTGAATACAAATATGCCAAAAAATATGTATCCTATATACAGCAAGTACAACAGATTTTATAATCTACTAACTTCACCCACTTCTATTTATTTTCAAGAACAACCAGCTACATTTCCAGAAGTATTAGAGGGTAAAAATACCCCCATACAGCTGTTACAGCAAGAATTTATTTTGTTGACTTCTCCAAATAAAGGTTTTACCTTGGCAGATGTTCCAGCCCCATGTCGATGTCCAGTCTGTATTGTTACCAAGTACCGATATTGAGCACCAGGCTGATTGTCAGACAGAATTGTCAACTTGCTCTGATTAACCAGCAAAAAAAAAATGGAATTATATATCAAACATGACTTGTACATACTTTTAAGGAATATAATCTCTTGTGGCTATAAATATTATGAGATTTGTGAAACATTTAATCTTGTGGGTGGTACAGTGACACAGTGGCTAGTGTTCCTGGCTCACAGATCCTTGGTTTTAACCCCTCAACAGTTCTCTGTGGGGAGTTTTTATGTTCTTACAGCATCTATATACTAAGTTTTCATTTTGGTATCCCAATTTCGTTCAACTTTCCCAAAGACTAGCATGTTACGTAACTTGGTGATTCTAAATTGCCCAAGCATGAGGGAGTGTGTGCATGAGAGGGCACTGAGATGGACTGGCAAGTCCTTGTGCCTGATGTTAAGGAGCTGTGTGAATATCATTGTTTTTGCAAAGGGCAATGTGAATGTATTTGTGTACATTGAGTTGAACAGAGGTATGATAGAGGATTAGGTAGTTGAAGACTAATTCATTCTTTTGATTAATAAACACTTGGATGGCATGAAAGAGCAGAACAAAATGTTTAAAAAAATAGCTCCCTGTTCTTACCTTACAGAAAATAACAGTGACACTAAAAAGGGTGGGCTAATTGCCACTAATCACAGTTTGATTTGGGCAGCTCAGTAGGTTTCTTGAGTTTCTTGTTCTTTAAATAATAATATGGTAAGGATTATAGTGCAGGTTGGTACCATTAGGACCACATGATTAAGTACCCTTAGTCTGTTATATGTAGACTTTGGCACCAGACATGTGATCCCACAGAGTCTCTCTGATACTATAATTGGGAACAGCAAGTAAAATGGTAAACAGCAGAAGATTACTGCAGACATCAGTCATTCTACAACACTGGAAATGAAAGCTTAAAATGGGAGAAGTTTATCAGCTTTTTCTGTATTGAGTACTTGCAGGCTGAAAATGCTACACATTAAGCAAAAAGAAGCAGACTTTTTAAATATCTTTTAATAACATTTTTTGCGACCAAGAATTTTCAAATAGAAGTAAACAAAAAGCAGGAATGCACAAATAACCAGTGCAGTTCATTACTCTTACCTTACTAGTTGCCTTCCTATCTTTCCACCAAGCCCACACCACAGTAATTAGATAAAGACTGAAGAACACTGAGAGAAGTATCACCACTACAGGATTGTCAGCAATGCGTGAAAAATACTCTGCTGTTTTGGACAGATCAACTTGGTTGGGCAGCACAAAGAAAGAGCTCCCAAAAAAAGTCAGATGGTTACACAAGCAATGTGTCTGCCAAAGCTGAGTATCCGGGCCAACCTGTGCGAACAAATGGAATTTAACAAATTATTACACTTTCCATAACTTCATTTCTAGATTTTTCTTGTCTAAATTTTAATGCCTATGCTGATGCATGCGAGGCAGAAGTCTTGATTCCAAATGGAGATATTTATGCTTTACTACTTCTTCTTCTTCTTCTTTTGGCTGCTCCATTTAGGGGCTGCCACAGCGGATCATCTTCTTCCATATCTTTCTGTCCTCTGCATCTTGTACTACTATATATTGGAAAACAGCTACAGTATATCACACCTTGGCCAGATGTCACAAGAAAAGACGCACTTTTCCTAAGAACTAAGGATCACAATGCAAAGAATCAATGAAGAGGGAATAATTCTGTTGAATATTGCTATATTCTTTGTTGTGGTGTATCATCAATGATTATTTATATTTTCATATTATGTGGCCACATGTCAATACATAGCATTGGTCTTCATTTACTTGATTTATACATACTGACATAGGTGCAGGGGAGTTGGGGGAAAGAGGGTGGGGAGGTGGAGTTTATGATTTCATTTTAATTTTTTTCAATTCGTGTTTCTGTATGAAGATTGAATCAAAGTCATATCACATGTGCTAAATAGGTGGTCTTTGAGAGGCACTATAACCAAAATAAGTCTCTAGTATCTCTGTATTTAACTTACCAGTCTGTCACCCAGGTTACAGTGCTGACTGCCATAATATAATGACAAAATTCTATGAAATAGATGTGTAATGATTATCTCAACCCATGATGATTATGCAAAGAATGCAACCTAACTATCCAAGTAATGCACTGTGTCTGTTTTTAAGTGTGATACCAGCTATAGAGATCTTTTTAGCATGCCAGGAGCAAATGTATAGGTAGAGCAGTATTTTCCAACCATTTTTCTACGGTGGCACATTTTTGTAACCTAAAAAATCCCAAGGCACACCACAGTTCTACCAACCACAAAATCATTAAACCTCTTAGATATGCTAAACCGTCCAAAGGGACGTGAGACAGGTCGGACGGTAAAAAAAAGAAGCAGCTCGGAGATTGCCATTCGCAGACACAGCACTTAGTGAGCACTTTGGATGATTTTCCAGCTGTTTTGTCCCTTTGCCTGCTCATACAGGAAGTCCTCTCTCTGCCATACTCCACTGACCTAGGTCAGAGGCAACTCATATGGCCACTGTCCCTCGGCTCTGCGAGAATCGCTGGTGAACATGCAACCCGGCAGATGGACCCTGACACGTTTCCTGGCTGCTAAAGTGCGGTGATCACAGAGTTGCTTTTATGTCGGCTTCTCTCAGGTTGTCCCGTCCTCCTCAGATAGGTCTTGACCACCTGAGGAGCATGTCTCCCTTAGGTCAGGGCACTACACTGTTATTTCCATGGTGCACCAGTTGAAACACACGTGAGTAGAGTATAACTGTGAAGTTGATGATGGTGATGAACAATTGAGGAGAGTATTTGTAGAGTTTTAACACAAGTTTTAATGTATGCCCATCTAAGAGTTGTGTATTCTTTCAATTATATCAGTCTTTAGCAGTGCAGTCAAAGTCAACAGTCATTTTGATCGTTTAGTTTTTACTTTGGCACGTCTGTGTCTCATATGCTATGCCAATTTTATAATGAATATATTGGCCTCATTTTCTTATTGCCTTCTTTTCAACTTGCCTTTTAGGAATGCAATCAAATTAGGGTTGAACTTGCTCAAGAAGTATTTTGTTAAAAGTTCAGGTTTAAGGTCATTGTTTAAGTTTAAACTATACCATTAATTTGTTTTTAATTCCTTTGTGTTGATTCTACCTTAAATTTGTGATTCAGTGTGTAGTTACTTCATAATTTATGTATTCATTTTATAATTACATATTTTAATGTTAAATGCAATTAATTACATACATTTATGTGATTAATTAGCCTGTTTTAATCAGTTCCCAGCCCTAAAAATAATATAGGCAAAAGACAGAATTAATGTAAAGTGAAAAACAAATTATACATCTATGTCATAATTCAGCAATAACATAAAAAAAGATGAACTAATGCAAATGCACAAACTGTTAACAAGGCCAAGAGACAAAGCCAATAAATCCAAAAAGTAGATAAACAAAATGAAACAAGACTATAGCGAAAAGTAGATTCTACAAGAGTACTGCTGCACACTGGGAAAACTCAGTGCTTCTGTGAAGACTGAAAGCTGGATCGGCCCTTTTATCAGAACCTTAGGGAGCTGCCATAATTAACAACACACTTGAGGGATCAGCATCCCACTTTGTCTGAAGTCTAAGTAGAAACTTATGAACAAAAGTAATAAAAGTAAGAAGAAGAGAACACAATGAGGAAGAAGAGTAGGACAAGGGCTGAAGCTGCAGCATTACCAGGGCTGCCACTTCCAGTGTAAGTTGCCACAAAGTCCTACTGTACACCACAAACTAGAGCTGTCTCTCCCCTCCTGGTAATGTTGTTTTCTCAACTCAGTTGTTGTCTGTCAGATTTACTACAAGCATAAGGTGTCATCTCACAAAGAACCTTGCAGATCTACAGACAGAAATTGTTTATCCATGTGTTGTGCACCGTTACTAAGTATCACCTGTCTTATTGTGAAGACTGTTGAAACACAAATAAAAAAGATTTGAGTGGGATGAATCAAATCAAGAGTTTTTCTCGTTAGGTATGTTAGATTGACAGTTTGCCTAGAGGAATGTAATTTCAACTTTAACTTTAAATTGCAATGTATTTTAAAACATTGACAATGCCCCCCGTCCATGTCTGCCAAGAGTAGAAAATGTTGCAGACAAGTTATATAGGACCAGGATATGTAAGGAAGTCAAAAAACAGGCTAAACTGCCATCAAAAAATGAAGAGCAAAGGATTGAAAGCCAGACATCTAATTATTAAAGCTCACAAGACAACCAGGAAGAGCACAGTGCTGACCTTTATACCATTGTGGTGATAATGTCATGTGTCATGTACTTCCCATCATTCTAGCGTACAAATGCGATAACAACTGCAAACAAAATACAACGAAATGGTTGTATGTATAGAAAGCAAAATGGTGTAGTGGGACTACAAAAGCAAGATGCGAACATTTTTTAACTGGTTTATAATTAAACTAAAAATAAAATCAAGAAACAGAATTCAATTCTGTGCCATGCAAAACCCCTAATTGGCAACCAAAACACATATAAAGATAATATGAGGAACTTACTAAAAAGTTCAAATGAAACTCAATCATAACAACCTAACACACCTTAAAATTATTTGCAAAAAATCTGAAGGACTGGTAGCTGAAATAAACAGAATACCAGACACACCTGGACTGAGTTTACAGCAACAAAACATGAGCAGACTAAAATACAATTGGCATTTTAAAAATAGCAGGCTTGAAATTTTTTTAACTAAAGAGCACTGAGAAAGAATGAATTGTTTATAAACAAAACATATACCTGAAAACTTGTAAACCATTTTTATTAGACTATTACTTACTGACAACAAAATGTTAGAAAAGCTTAAGTTCAGTATTTCTGCTGTCTTGTGTGACAGTTTGGAAGGATTACGACTAATATATTTGAAAGCAGCTGAGTTATCATTTTTTAATTTACAGAATAGATACACACCTCACATCCTTCATTGCTCCATTCCTCAGCTGTTTCATTCCAAAACACACACTGAGCACTAAAGGTGGACATACTTATTGTCATATTTGTCGTGTTAGTGTAATTGACTGGAGCAACTGAAAGAAACCATTCTCCTGTCCCCAGTGTTAGCATTTTTGGTGTCACAAGCCACCGATAGTCACCTGAAAAAAAATAATGACCATGGATGACCCGTGACTGACAGTAAAACAAGAACATGATGTAATGATTAATAAGCATGAGAAAGCAAATACCTGTATGCCATATATTTTTCAAAATACAAGGGTAATTAATACCTTATGAAATGTGAAGGTTAGCATCAAATCATCTTGTGTTATCTTGCCTTACCATCAGAATTTGATGAGAGAGTAGTCATGTAGCTGAAGTTTTTACTATTTGGCTGGTATCCTTTTGCTAGATACAACAACATGGAGATGTTTTTGCTACAAGTTATAGAAACAACAATGGTGTCTCTTAGAGAGGAGATGTTGAAGCTATTGATTACGGGGTCTCCAGATGTATTTACTGACATGACATCACCACTGCCACTGCTTGAATGAGGAAGGAAAATCTGAAAAAAAAATGCAAATTTGATGTTTAGAAAATAATCTAATGGTGCTTCCATCACAGTTTTATATTGTGGTAGTGTAACAATTGTAAAAAATTCAAAAATACTATCTTGTACTGCACAACCAACTGTACACCTTTTAGTAGGCATGAAAATCTGACTAAAGCCATAAACGTACACATGTCCAATTAATTTAAAAAAGGAACAATAACATCTCAGACTCATTTAATTATAGTGCAGTTTATTTTGATCAACATCTTAATGAAATGTTCATAATTCATAATCAGCTACAAGCCTGAGAACAAAAATAAACAACATATAGCTCTATAGTTTATAAGGTAGAAATACGTATTATTCAGCAAAGAAATAAAAAAGAGGATGATCTTTGTACCCTGTGACCCTGAGTTTGGACTGATCCTTTAGGAATTTAGAATGGATAGTTGCTGAGGCAATATATGTAAGTCTGTATGTTAGGAACAGTTACATTCCCGTATTCCAAGCATGTTTTTAATCCCAGTATTACTTACTAAATTGGACTTTCACTTCAATGGCACTCTGTGACATCTACATATCTATATTTTGAATTGTATTTTTTATACTTCAGGAGTTGGAGCTTAGTATTGCAGCACCAGGCAACTCATTGCAGGACACATTTGCCTGCTTCTTCTTGGCAATTAGCCTGACACACAAGATTTAAGGATTAAGAAGTAAACTGGAGTACCCAGAAAAATACTCTTCCAGACACATGGATAAAAGCAAACTCTGTCCAGAAAGTGACTGGCAACCAAACCAAGGGCACTAAAGATCTGAAGCAGGAGCCTCAGTTCTATTCCATAAGTGATTTAACTTTATAAATACAAAGCTGAACACTGATGACCAATAATTTGCAGTAAAATATGCTTATGATATAGAAAATAATATTGAATATTGATGCAGTGACTTAGTGTTGTAAAGCTGTTCACAGTACCTCGAAGGGCTCAGACAAATCGTTTATCCTAATAGTCTTGCCATTTGATGTTAATGTTAGACTTCCAACAGTGCCTGTGATAGTTACATTTCCTGAGTTCTTGAAAGGGCTCTGGTTGTAGCTGGTCATCTGAAGCCAAGGAACAAGGAAGAAATATGTTTTAGTCATACTTTCTTAAACTGAGTAAAGGTCAAAAGTGTTAAAACACCATTTAAGGACTGTGATTTAAAATTATGACATTGAGAAACATGAAATCTTATATATATAAAGTGCAAGGGTCTGTCTCTCTCTCGCACAATTATTCATGAACTATAAGGATTACAATCTTGATCATGGTCTTAATTGAAAACATATGTTATGGAAATTAAAAAAAAAAAAAAAACAGTATTAGGTCCAATGACCTTGTGGCCGTGACCTGTGGTGTTGTTTTTTTTAGCAAAGTTATTGAGAATCCATGTAATAAGCACCTTAATGACGGAAAGAAAAAGAACAGCAGCAATATCTGCTGAGCTTCAAGCATACCACAGAAGCCAATTAAGTAACAAAGAACACAAAAGAATAAGCAGATAAGATGCTGAAGCACATAGTCAAGAAAGGAGTAATTCTAAAAATTGGCTGATATGTTCTGGAAATTCACAAAATATTAGGTTGTAGCAGCTGGTGGCTACTTTACTGGTGGGCACAAAAGTTTTTGGAATAAAAGCATGGTCCCAGCCAGCCCATCTATTGATAATTCCACAGGACATGGTACATATATGTTAAGAATTCATAATCAAGTGTAAGTACCATACTGTTTATATTCGCATTTAAGTTCTCCTGCGTATAAGTCAGGGCTTGATTTTAACTTATAATTTCTGGTATTTTATAATGTTGGTCATATAAGTCGAACGTGGAAAACTCACACTATTGGTCCAGGAGATTATGATATACTAACTCCCACCTGAGAGTGTAACCACAGAGCACACGGCCTTTTTTTTCTGTTGTGCCTACACAGCGTGACCACACAGTAATACCCAAACTATTCTGAAGTGATGTTTACACTGTTTTGTGCTTTTTTTGTATCTCACACCCTCATACACCTTTATCATAAGAGCATCCCTTATCTAAGATGGAGCGTTCGATCAGAAGAAAATATGAAGCTGGTTTTAAATTAAATGTCTTTGAAGTGGAAAAAGAAATTGATAAATACGCTGCTGCAACAAAATTTGATGTGTCTGAGAAACTAATGTGAGATTGGAGGAAGCAAGAAGATGTAAAATAAAAAAATTGTCATATATTTGAACGGGTGTATAAGTTGTGGTCTGATTTTATGATCAATTTTTCAAGTTTCAAGACCCGACTAATACACGAGTATATACAGTAATATGTTTTTTGATCATCAAACATCAAATTTTATTAGATATAAATAAAGGACTGCAAAGTGACCTGTTTATGTAAAAGTGATCATAAAACCATGTGATAACCACCATATTAGAAGAAAGCAAAAGAGCGACAACATCTGCTCAGCGTCAAGCGAATTGCAGAACATGATTAAATGATGAAGAATGAGAAAAAATAACAAGACAAGACGCTGAACCACATTGATAAGCAAGATGTAATCTTGGATATAGAGCAACTGAACACCAAACACGATGGTTCATAGGCAAGCAAGACAGAGTCCAGGATATAGAATGCAAGAACGTCCTACAGACAGAAGCACACACACACATACACACACGTACACACACACACAAATATATATATATATATATATATATATATATATATATATATATATATATATATATATATATATATATACATAGTATATACAAACAAAACAAATGTGATAGATTGTTTAAATTGTACATTGACCAACACAACATTCCAGAAGTTACATTGATAAATGTATAATACAATGAGTTAAAACATTTTCCACATGTTACATTAATGCAAAAGAGAAAATACCTAGTGTGGTTAACTTGTAATGTATATATAATGCTTTTTCATAATGTATACATAATGTTTTTATCAATGTAAAAAAATGGAATACCCAGCAAAAACCAAAAGAACTTCACTGTACCTCTAAGAGTTAAAGCTAAAAATAAGTCTAACAAAGAGACTAGAAATGAGCGCCAATGCATGCTCTGGGAATTTTTAAATGGTGGTTAAGTGATGAATGTTAATTCCAGGAGCACGACTGCAAACACATACTGTTGTAGGCTCTTCAAACAATGTGTGGAAGGACTATATTATACTATATTTTACAATACAGTTAATTCACCTCTGGCCGTTATAACTCTTAAAGAGCATGTTTTAATGACTGATCAGTATTTCAGTAATACTAATGTAAAGGGTAAGATTTTTCACAAAAGCCCCATGGGACTATGATAGAGGCTTTCACTGTAAACCTCTCCACCATGACCACCTCAAAACTCTTTAAAAGACCACCCACTGGATCACAATGTTATCACATATGACCAAGCGTACTTGTAATGTTTGCTGCAAACCTGTGTAAGAGGTAATTCTGGCATCTGTCCTACTGCATTTTATTTTCTTCTGCAGTAATAAATGGGTTCTTCCCTGAATCCCCATTCTTTTTCAGCTTTCTTGTTTGTTCTTTTACCAAGAATAAATAATTCTACACACATTTGGATTTTTCCATCAAACCATGGAAACATTGTTTGGAGTTTATAATAAAAGGATGAAAAAAATCTCTGCTGTTGCACAAAGCAGCCTAAGCACATTTTTTAAACTATAAGGTCAGTATTGAATGATTTCTAATTTGCAGAGAGAGAGCCTCATAAAGGGGAATATGACCCATAAATGGAATAATGCAAGTATTACAACAGGTTATGAGGTAATGCATTTAGAGGCAGATTTATGGAATACCACTGGAAGATTTCCTTATGATGGACTTTCTTCTCATTTAAAGTCTTGTTGCCTTATATTATTTTTTCAGAATGGTGAATGATTCTACAATTCTATATTCTATAATGATAAAATGTTATTAAAAAAAAAAAAGGTTAGACGTACCTGAACAGTTATGTAAGCATACTTGTTAAGAACGTCTTGTAATGCTTTGGAAGACGGAAGTGTCACAGTCATTTCATTACTTGAGATCTCCAGTTTCTTACTCATAAGTTCCGTTGAATTGTAACTGAAGAGCAAAAAGGCATGCACATATAATGTACTGCACATAGAAAAATAACTTAAAAAATTACAAAATGTTAACTATATATGTGTTAAATTACTGTACGATAAATCTGGTATAGATTATTTATCAAACCAGTTGCAATCATTAACACAAAAGATGTTGTGTAGTAAAATTTTCTTTACTACATCTTTTTTTGTAACTGAATCACACATTTTAAAAACTGACTCAGTACATTATTAAGTAACTTTTGGTGGTTTTTAAAAATGACTCTGTCTACTCATTTATTGATCCTGCTTTTTCCAGTATAGGGTTATGTGGAACTAAACTACTGCTAATATTCTTCAAAGATTCATCATATATATCCATGAAGGGATGGCGAGTGTTGTGAACAGGGGACCCTAAAACGTTGTGATCTGTTGAAAACCGGAGACTGAAATTTTTGATCAATCTAAAGCTTTTGCTTCTCCCCAATAGATGATAGATTATGGTGGGGGAGGGGGCAAAGCAAAAACATGAACTAAATAAAATTATACATATAAAATACCAAATAACACTGCAGTATCATAAACATGAAAATATTGCTGACACAAAATAAGTTAATGCTTTGGCAAAAATTCAGATTGTGAGAGAGAGAGAGAGAGAGAGAGAGAGACATAGAAAGTAAAAACAGCTTATGGTGAAACAATATCCTTACATTAACATGAAGAAAGAAGTTAAAACAACTGCCCAATGATAAGTCCACAAGGACTTACTTCAATCAGTTCACTCTACACAAGTAATTAACACCAGAATACAAACTAAACCTCCAGCTGATAACAACTGCTTCACTGCTGTTATAAATCTACACAACCAAACCAAAAGCACTGTCAAGGATGCAAAAAGCTACAATAGACAGCAGCAGTATTACATATCAAAAGATACAGTCGCATCTTCAAAAAGAATAGATAGCGGGAAGATTTTACATTGCTCCAGGCCTGCTTTTTATATAAAAGGAAAGGAGCCACCAAAACTATGTAGTCACCCAAAGAGTGATTTCACCACCAAGGATTCCTAGAGCTTTAAATCCGTATTCTCATTCACTGTTACAAGGTAAGACCTTCACTGATCTTTGTTAAGTAGTTTTACAGTTACAGTATATCACCTGAATATGTCAATAATGTAACCTAATTAAAGGTTAATTTACAATAAATAGATCATTTTGGTAAAGAAAACATTTATAGAATTTAGATTTCATTAACTTACATAAATTATGGGGAAATCAAAATGCATGCTGTGAATTGCTATTTTAAAATAGGCAATAGTAAACAAGATTAAAAATACAATTATTTCAGTTTTACAACAATTTATCTACCATATTACCTGGAAGTACACCCACCTGTTGATGAAAATGCTGCATATTGAGGTATCAATAACAATTGGTGCATGACCAGGCGTCAAAGCCTGTGATGATGCCAGTTGAACATTGTTCATAATTTCAATCATTTGGTCAGTTAAGATTTGTTTCTGAAAAATGTAGAAAGTTTGAAATTACTAGAATACATGGTTGATTAAGGTTAAGTGTACTGGAACTGCAGTTTAGCACCATGTTGTTTTGGCCCAATAATAAAGAAGTCCAAGAATTTTATTTTACTGGTTTAATATGTACATTGCACAGAAGATTGCAGCTGAATCGCTGGAATTTATTCAGCTCTTAAGACTAATGAGTGCAATTCATACAAAACATTTCATAAAAATCAGTTCACGCTTTTGTCAGTTACAGTGTCTGCAAAATTTCTACCATAGCCACACAAACACAGATGCATAGACACACTGACTCACAGACATACGTTTCCAAAAATGCACAAAACATGTTCTAAGATGTTTTTGCATTGAAAACTCAACTTTTTCCATATATAAAAAATGGAGAAAGTAAAAAAAAAAATGGTGATTAATTTTTACTCATAGATACATGAAACCAAACCTTTTAGTCTTACCTAAAAGTTTATGTTAGAAAAAGAGCCTTTAGGTGAAATGTCTTAACTGTAGTCATGGAACAATCAGAACAGCTTAATTGGTCATCAACCTCTATTCCCAGATATTGTCAGGCTTTGACTTTCTCAAACAGTTCTCTGTTTATTTGTGTACATGCGACTATTGCCTTTTCCATTGTAAAATATTTGAAAATCTTCTTAAATTTCTAGAACTCTTTCCACATATAATTCAATCTCAGGAATGAAATTTAATATATATATATATTGCAATATTTACTTTCCTTCTCGCTGCAATGCTATCAATTTTTGAGAAATCTGCTTGGCATAACACTTATGTGTACCTGGTTAGATGTAATATTTATCTGAGAGCAGGGCGAAAGAGCAATTTGTAAGATGCCATTGGTTAAAAGCACAATATTTTTTAGTGTCCAGTTGTATGTACTCCAGTCTGAAAGAACTTCCTGCGTTTGGAGCTTGACACTGACATTGAGAATCGAATCGAGGAAGTTTACCTACAATATAAAAATATTAAGAACAATAGATAGACATCTGGAAGGCAAGATCAATTGTCTTGACATTTTACTCTTGAATAAACAGTAAGAGATCTCAAAGTAATTACCATATTCAGACACGGTATATATGAAAATATGTTTAGATTACCTTTTATGAAAGAAATATATATAATTTTTTGTGTTTTTATATATACCTTTTGATTGATACATCATATTCATAACAGAAGGCTGCTATGTGTATCCATTTCATTTTTTTATAAAGTTACAGTATACCATGGTGAGTACTGTAAAGGCACAGTTGAGCAGGATATATTAGCCTTTCCTTTCCTCAGAAATGGGACCCCCACTGTTCACATGGAATATTCTAACATTCCCAGACAAACTAAGATTCCTAGTCCTGCCACTGTCTGCAGGGTACTTGCACATAGTGTCTGGCGTCATGCCACACTGGATAGAAGTGCAAGTTAGATAGACTGGCCCAGTATGAGATGAGTGAGTGTGGAGGCATGTGTCAGAATGCCCTTTAATAGGCCGCCATTCTGGTCAGAGTTGGTTCCTGTCCTACTGTATGTCCAATGCTTGGCTTGGTCTTCCCTTACTGTGATTCCATATTGGAGGAAATGGGTTTAGATGATCACTGACAATTCATTCATATTTTAACTGCATTATAATGTTACAAAATAAATATCTATCTAAGTTGTATAAATGACAAAAATTACATATTCACAGCATGTTCATTTTATTATTCCATTCATGGATGCTGAGTACTGGAAGTTAACCCACAATCACGGACTAAAGTGCTACAAATTCTCATTGAATATTTAACAGTTAGATTTTTAATAAAACTGCAGCAAATTATAGATAATTGAGGATACAGAAAGACATTTGCAGAGAGGAGAAAATATAGTCTCCATTCTACAGCAGGTCAATTTGGTTCAGGCTAAGAAATAAATAATTCATGCCAGAATCCAATTAGTTAAGCATTTGTACCTATCAACACACCAGGATATTTAGTAACCCCAGCCTTCCCTCTGCCTAATATCTTTGAAACAATAGTTTTGCCAAGAGAGGCTTTTAGCTGCTCTGAATAAATGATAACAAAAGGTCATCTCAAGTCTTAAAAAATAATTTAATTATAGTATCAGGAATGCAATAAAAATATACAACCTCAAAAAACTTTACTGCTGAAATTCCACCTGCATTTGACAAATATATATTTATTTTCATAACTTTTTAACTGCATGTGTACCTAAAAACACTTTGGAAACAAAACCCCTAATATTAAACAAATAAAATCAACGTAAACTCTTGTAACAAAAATGTACATTAAACCACACTTGAAAACATGTATCTAATATGAAGTTTAGTTTATACACATACAATCTGGTCAAAGGTGGGGTCCTCCGTGTTCAGTTCTGTGCTGTTCAAAAACCTCTCAGCCATCTAAAAAACACAGTCGTGTTAGAATGTAATGATCATCTCTGGCAATTCTAAGTTACTGAGGAAAGCTTGAGGTGCAAAATTCTTAGGGTCACGCGTAATACATGCTGCTATTACTTTAGGAACTTTCAAATTTTATTAACATGCCTACGGAATTTAGCAAATCACATCATGTATAGTCATTTGAATTAAACATTTTTACATAATGCTATTTTTATCACTGGGGTGCATACCTGTGTTCTTACTTTTATGGAAATTTATAAGAAACTGTTAAAGGAGGGTATCTGAGAGAGTACCTGTTTATCCTTACTATATTCTCTGACTACCTCAATAAGACATTATATATTTTTGTGGTATAAATAAACATAAGTTGAAATAATATAATACAGTTAACAGTTATTTTTCAGGCCGTTAAAAATAGTATATTTTTGCAATAACAAGTCATAAATGGTAAAATCTACTTATCAATTTAAGGAACATTAGTTATGTAAAAAGGTACTAACCTCTAGTGATTGACTAATAGTAATATTTGCAGCATTCATTTTATTTAGTAAATCATCCAGGTCTGCAAACAAGACAAGAAAATCACTGGAACAGGCATAACAATGACAATGAGATTAATATTA
The DNA here is from genome assembly GCF_900747795.2 of Erpetoichthys calabaricus. Lineage (NCBI taxonomy): Eukaryota > Metazoa > Chordata > Cladistia > Polypteriformes > Polypteridae > Erpetoichthys > Erpetoichthys calabaricus. The sequence continues at coordinate 75,786,437 of NC_041402.2, forward strand.
AGAACTAAACAAAGAAATTTCAATGATCATAGTCAGGGCCGGGACAATGATGAGGCAAACGAGGCACTTGAAAGGGAGCCAAATTGCTGAAAAATGACAATTAATAAATTGCAAAATAAAAAAAAGCTAAAAGCCAAATGTATGTTACAATGTTCATCAAATCCCTTAAGCAAACTGACAATTTGCATCAGATGCTCTCGCTAGATACACTTGTTTCCCCGTATGATATAAGGAGTAATAGATATTTTAACATCACAACTTAGATGGAGATATGAAAAAGTAAATGATATTTCGTCTGATTTTGAATTCTTTACAGGTGAAAAATTAAAGTCGATGGATACAGAAAATTTTAAAAAAGCAGCTTGTGATTTATCTCTTAAATATCTAAACGATATAAATTCTGTAGAATTCTTATCAGAAATAATCAGTTTCAAAAATCAGGCAATGACGTTAATTCCAGACCTTAAAGCAGGTACAAGTTTAGATCTTTTAAAAAATGATTCATGAATATAGTTTAGTTCAGTCCTATCCAAATTTAGAAGTTGTATTCAGAATATTCCTACCTTGCTCAGGAAACTTGCTCAGGAAAAACTGTCAGATATGGCAATTTTATCAATCAAACAGGGATTGACAAAAAAATTAATTTTGATAAAATAATTCATGAATTTGCTTCACTAAAAGCAAGAAAAGTAAAACTTTAAAAGATTTTATATTGGGCGTTTAATTATTTATTCATTGTAATTATATTACATTTTGTTTTGTCTAAAGTATTATTGATATTATTTTGTCTCTATTATTAGATTATATTACTGAACAATTTGTAATATTCTAATTCATTTCATGTGCAATACTTATTTTGTTTTTCTTTTGTTAAGGTTGGTGTGATTTTATTTTTAATATGTGCAATTTTATGTTCCTATTACTGTTGTACTATTACTGCTTTCTGTGATTTTTTATTTAATAACTAATAAATTAATTTTGTTCTCAAAATCATTTATTTTTTCAATTTTATTTAATACTTATTAGTAATTAAAAACTATATACATAGGGCCACAAATTTAACCTCCTGCCTCAGGTGAAAATACCTCTAGGCCCGGCTCTGATCAAAGTGTGTTTAAAACAGTAACATTTAATATAGACTTAATGCAATGACTTTTTTCTCGGCCTTCTTTCTGTCTTGGCAATACTGTCCTGATATCTTATGTAGTCATCTACAAACAAAAAATATTATCACAACAGTAGAACAAATGAGCATTTGTAGGCCATAATATCTTTAAAAAGCAATTTCTTTAGTTATAACTCACAGAACTATATTCAAACTCCAATTGTTACTAGCACTTTTACAAAAATAAAAACTCTGTGGACTAATTTCCTGTTACAATACAGTATATGGCAATGATGAATATATGTGCTCTCCATAATTATTGTATCTATTAATCATCCTTCACAGTATTTTTAAATAGTCTAAAATGCTCACCTGTATTAATATAACTGGTCAAGCTTCTTTTTGATATGTCATATGGAAAACTCTCCATCATATCTGTTGTTATTTCCTATTAAGAAAGTGTGCACACTCAGATTTTAGTAAAAGAAAAAAATGACAATTTAGCAAAGAATATATCAAAATACTTGAAGTAATTTGTATACATTTTTAACTTTATTAATTTGGTAATGGATAGCATCATTATGTTCTTATGTTAGCAGCACATTTCAAGAACTCATATCTTTGTTTGAGAGCCTCTTTCAGACAACCTGTGCTTTTAATTTTTTTCCTGAATGAAGTATGAAACTTCCCCCAAATAAATTATATATATATTATTTCCCAAAATTTTATTATCCAGAGTCAGTTTTAATGTGTGAATTTTTCAAGGAAAAAAGATGCTTTCTAAGATGTTACTTTAATTTTGGTTTAATAAAAAATACAATGGTGTAACTTACAATGATGTCCTAATACTGAAATTTGCTTTTCGATTCATCACAGGCTTGTTACAAAACATACATAATTTGGGGTGGTCTGCTGCTTTTCAAAAGGAATATTTGCACTGATCGGTGTGTTTAGTTAATGATAAATTAAACCAACCTTCAGCTCTCTGCTCAATTTTTACATGAAAATATACCTTGTGTTTAGCTCAATAATGAATAAGTGATCATCTGACTGGCCTTTAGAAGAATTATTTAAAAGCAACTAGATAGCCTGCTGGTCATATAAATTGAAAACATTGATGAACTTAGTTAAAATGTAGTTGTAGCTTTTGGAGTTTTCTCAAAAGATGAAATAATATTTAAATTATTTTAATTTCAGACCTCAATATCTTACAATAAATTACATTTACAGAGAATTCTGCAATGGTCAGGGTATTTTATGTAAAGTTTTCAAAACAATTGCTGAGTTTTAAAAGACTAAAAGATGAAAATATTTAATTAAAATATTTATCTTATACTATATATAAGAAATTCTGCCATTAAACTGTTACTTTATTATTTAATTTTTGAAGAAGCCTCGTAATGGACTGCCCTCTTTCCCACCTTGAGCACAGTGCTGATAGGATAACCCTTAACAGGATTAATTGCGTCTCAAAATGTTTTATTAGGGTTTTATTGAGGAAGACACCTTTAAACAGTACCTAGAAACACACAATATTATTGAAAAGGCTTTTCTAAGTCATTCTATAAAAACATACAAGGTGTTATACTATTTGAGCTACATTGTCCATTTAATGAATTATACCATAAGCTATGTGCAAATTTCCATATACAACTTCATAGAAAAAAAATATGTAATGTACTTTAGATATAATTAGAACTCAGTTTAATCTAAATATGAATTTAGCACAAGATATTGACATTTTATAGAATTATTAACAGGAAATTATTTTCAAACTAGCTTTGTATGAATTGTTGTTACTTGCCAGAGGTCCAGCAGATAAAGCTGATGAAAGAACATCTCCATGGACAACCAGGCTCCTCTTCCGTACAATGAGACTGTCTTGAGGGTCTAGGTGGTAAAAAAAAAAATCAAAAGATCGTGGGTTATTGAGTAAAATGTCTCTAATGATCAATAGTCTCTGGAAATAAACAGAAATATAATTCTAAGGATAATGGCTCCTTGTTTTACCAGTGCAAGAAACTCTTATGATAGGTTCTGAAATCTGTCCAGACAGGCATGAACAGGATAATTCCTTCCCCTTTACAAGTAAGAGCCAATGGAACACACCTAAGGATTGGTCTTCTGGTGCAATGGTTTTGGCGCTAACTATTATGAGTTGGTAGAAAATGAAAGATTCAGGCTTGTGAGCTGTAGGCACTGAAATGCTGGGCTGCATCAATAAACTATGACACTCTAAAGAAAACAAGTCAAAAAGTGCAAATGAGATGTGGATAAACCTCCGACTGTAGTTTCCAGAAAATATATAGGTGGAACAAATATTGTACTATTTGTGACACAAACAAAGGAGGTGTAATGTGCTGCATTTAGGTCAAGGAGTATAAAGTCAAGGAACAGGTTATAAATAAGAGTACAGCAAGTTACAGCCAGGGTGATTTAGAAAAGTCCAAAGTAGAGTAAAATAACAGAAAGTACAAGCAGTCCTAAGGTATCATGGAAAGAAGTGGGTTCTCAAAAGGCATATGGAGAAATTGTTTAGAAAGTTCAATCCTGGAAGAATTTAAAAATCAAGGGATAATACCACTTGAAAGAAGGAAGAGATATTTAGATTATGAAATTACAAGATGCTCTTACAGTTTATGCTTGTCCTGAAAAAGAGAGACAGGGCAATCGGCAACTACAATATATTTAATTTCAAGTTAAAATTTATTGTTATATGTACACAGTACAATTAAATTCTTACTTGTGTGTCTCTTGTAGACTAGTGATAATAGTGCCATATCAATACCAGACAATAAAACCTTGGTAAGTTAGGTAATTATATAATATTATTTCAAGGACTGGTTTTAGCAAAGGAATTATAAGAGAAAACAACATACTAAGTTGACAAATGAAGAAAAGCAATTGGCTGCAGTTGGATGAAGAAATCAGCTTGAATACAGGGTCTAAGATGACATATGTACAGAAACTGAATTGGTCGGATTGACCGCTCTTCATTTCTGATCCACTGATAAAAGGCGTTTTATCTGGAAAAAAAAAAGAAATGTTCAGTTAAGACTGTAATGCATGCTCCCCAACCAAAAATCTTTAATTTATAATCATGTGCAATAATAGTATATTAATGATAAAAGAACACTTAAAATAAAATGTAGTCAATGATCTTGGTAACCTTTGATCTTCTTGCCCAGTAGGCTTTTCATTTCAGAGCACTGAACATGCATAACCCACTACTAATCTCTCCAACCCTCTTCATTATGAACAGCAATCTTAAAGATGACGCTAGTCAGGATCCTACACTGTAATGCATGCTCCCCAACCAAAAATCTTTAATTTATAATCATGTGCAATAATAGTATATTAATGATAAAAGAACACTTAAAATAAAATGTAGTCAATGATCTTGGTAACCTTTGATCTTCTTGCCCAGTAGGCTTTTCATTTCAGAGCACTGAACATGCATAACCCACTACTAATCTCTCCAACCCTCTTCATTATGAACAGCAATCTTAAAGATGTTAAAGTCTTAAAGTGATCTTAAAGTCAGGATCCTACACTGAAACACTCATTCATACATATACGGTTTCTGTTCCTCTGAAATGGTGGTCATCTGAATTAGTAACAAGTTAGAAAATATACTGATACTATTACTTTCAGGTGTGTTTAGGGACTTAGTTAGCTTATCTGAAAGTTGAAGTTTTTTATATTCATTTAGTTACTTTATCAGAGTCAATGATCACGTATTTGTTTATTAAATATTTCTGTAACAGTGAGTCATATTCAAAAATAAATAATGATAATAATAGAATGCAATTATGTCCATTAGAAGACTACATTAAATCCATGCTTTTTAACAGCACTTTACAATGCAGGTAAAAATGTACCCCAGATAGCTTTGTGGTGGCTCAATAGCTTCCATAGAGAACAATTCAAGTGATTAATGTTGTGGGTCTATGTCTAACTGTAGCTCAAACTTCTTAAACATAACATTTCTGAAAGATGTTCTCAAAGAAGAGATAAAACCTGATAAACGTGTTGGCTGCTTCAGAAAATGATGGAGAGCAGACCTGGAGCTTAGCCAGTAAATTATAGTGTCAGAGAAATACTGAATCATTATAATGTACAGTGCAACTGTGCTGTTGTTTTTAGTAGAACGTAATGTAAATTCTATGTACATGCTGTATCTGTTCACTCCATGCTTACAGAGTGACACATAATTCCTTTCATTTTTACATTAATTTTTAGATAAGAGACACTTGTTTTTTTTTACTTTAACAGTTGAATTAGCTCAAGTAGCAGGAAAAGTGAGCAGATGTATAAAAGGCTTGCGTGTGCACCTCTCCCAGCATGCCATTAACTTGTATTGGGACACATTTTTCCATCAAGAACGGGTTTTGCTTGAGTAAAAGAGGCAAATATACTAAATACACAAGTTGAACTGACATCTCTCAATGTAAATGTGAAACAGTAAACTACTCCGTAGTTGAAGTTGCACACAATGTTTCTCTGTTTTAGGATACATTTGTTTGGAAAAGTTCCAGTGTTTTTCAATGCATACCAAAATGCATATAACAGAGACATAGGCATTGCATTGTTCACTGTCAATGGTAATGCTGCGGTCTGTGTTGACTACTTAGATTTCAACTCGTCTTAGATGTTTAGCACAGCTAGAATTTTTTTTTTTTTTTTAAGAGTGAGGAAAATTTTTTTCTTTTTGACAGGCTTCCACAAAAGTTGTCAACTAAGAATATGTTAACAATGATTCAATTATTATGTTTTACTGTACTAGAGTAGGCAGCATGGTGGTGCAGTGGGTAGCACTACTACATTACTTATCCAGCATCATAGGTTCCAATTACATGCCCAGTGATTGCCTGTGTGGAATCTGCACATTCTCCCTGTGTCTGTATAAGATTGACTCCAGATAATCTGTTTTTCCTCTGATATCCTCTAAACATGCAGATTGGATTCACTGGTGACTACAGAGTGGCCTCTGTGTGAGTGAAAGTACTTGTGTGAGTGAGCCCTGTGACGCACTGATGTTCTGTCCAGTGTTTTTTTTTTCTGCTTTGCACCTGATGCTGACAAAAAAGGCTTTGGTCTCTTGTGACCTTGACTTGGATTAGGTAAGTATGTGTTGTTGATGTTATGTACTAACAGAACTGTAATTTTTAATATTGTAGTAGTTCAGGTGTCTGTTTTGTTTAATTATTAATAAGTGTTTCTTATTATGCTGCTGAAGAATGATAATGATTGGTTTGATTTTTAATTTAAAATATAATTCACTCATACAACCTTCTTTTTACTTTTTTAGTCTTATAAACATTTTAATAGTGAATTTCAGTAAATTTCAGTTTGTTTTTATTATGATCGCTAAGACTACAAAACATGTACAAGAGAATGTCTGAAGCACACAAACATTTACATAGTGAAATACAAACTGCAGAAATGCATAACTAATTTCCCTCATGCCAGTTAAAACTGGTCAGCTTGTTTACAAGCAAGTGTATCCTATTTCCACAAATTCATAGTAAAATTACCAAGTGCAGTTAAAGCTTAATATAAGGCTGTCTGCTGATTTGAGTGCTCTTATTATCCTGTTTTTTGTCATTAATTATTCTACATATTGTCAAGCAGACACACACAAACACACATTAAAGTGTTGCAGTTACTGTTTCAAATTCTGAAAGGGACTTCACAGAGAGAATTTAAGGATCTATTTTTCCTGCTACCCATTATGGCTACGGATGAACATTTACAATAAACTGCCTGGTCTGACAAAATGAAGTGGAGATACTAATTAAAACCTGATAGTACATGCATTTTTTAAAATAATTTTATGTTTTGCAAAATCTATCTATCTATCTATCTATCTATCTATCTATCTATCTATCTATCTATCTATCTATCTATCTATCTTGCAAAAGATGTTTTAATAATTAAGAATATACAAAGATATGCTTTTATGTTTCCCATATAATGGTTAAAAATAGCAGAACAGATCTTTCATCATTTTTAAAATTTCAGTTGTTTTGCAGAGTTTAATTATTTTTTCAAAACTGCAATGTCAATCTAACATTTGATGCAGTTATTTGATTTGTTATGCATAAAAATGAAATCATTTGCCATGTGGTTCTCCATTTTTACAAGCAGTGCCTGTAAACGTCAACTTGAATTTGAAACTCATTAAATGTCTTTAAATATTGAAGGGTAAATAGAGCTCACAAGATCTAGCATATTAATTGGAGAATAGGATTTTCTTTTACAAACATCACGTACACTTTAATCTATAGGTACTTTAAAGTCTTATAAACAACTCAATTATTAATTTGCATTATTAGTTCAGTCATTTTATTTGCAAATTATACATTATTAAAAAGCTCTGTAAATTGGAGAATGTATAATTGAAATAATTTGATTACATTTAAATCAACCTGTATAGAGGCATATTCATGCCAACAGTTAAGAGATATTAAACACAGGAAATATAAATATATTTAATGGCATCTACTGATGTCATTAGTTGGTTCTGACTACAAGTTTTCTTTCATTGAATATCTTTTAAGTGTTTTTAGTGTTTTTGTTTAGTGAAAAGTATCATATTTGCTTTGTTTAACTGGCTGGCCGTCACATTGCACCTCTTTCAATAGTTCTCACAAATTGAATTCTATGACCTTCTTTCTATTCTTCTTTTTTCTCATATTTATCCTTTTCTTATTAGACCATTGCCAGTACTTTGACTAAGCCCTTGCTGTCACCTTTACAAGGTGAGGCACAAATGCCTCTGTTTTCTTCTTTCATTTGCCCTGTTTATTCTAATCCACTTGTAACCACCCATTTAGGAACACACATCTCATTACATGGGAAAGGTGCTATATAAATAAAATGTATTATTATTGACACAAGCCCTTCATATAGCCTCAAACAGTAACAACATAATTCAAGAAAACAATAAACCAGATTTACATTGGAACTGTTAAGAACTGATTAGCATGAATTCTATAAACTGTGGTTTATTGTGGCAGAGGAGCAGGGATCAAGATATGTGGCAGCTAGAAACTACTCCCCCACTCTGACTGAGACCATACCTGTTTCCCCAACAATTATGGAGCTTGACTGCTTAATTTCTGATATCAACATACTGTAGATGAGCAATTTGTTAGCTAAAGAATTTATTAAGTTTAACAAAGTGCAAAAATGCTGAAGAATAGAGAAGAACACTATACCAAATGAAGACCAGAGATGGTACCTCAGCATGGGCCCTAAACTTAACTAATACATTTTATACTGGGGAGCATAATTACACAATCATTGCTTGACTTTGCAAATATAAAAAACACAGAGTTCAGTTTATTTTTAATGGATCATGAATGAATCAGATGTAATGGAATTGTATCTATGCCTTCTTTCTCATGCGAAGTTAGCTGATATAGCACATTTGATCAGATTTTTCTTTTCAGACTGTAAGTAGTTAAAGTTTGTTTTCCAAAGAAAAAAGAGGAGTAAAAATCAAATGAGGCCATAGTGTTTGCACAGAAAGTGAGTATAAGCTTACAGAGCATGGAAATGCTATGGAAATGGTCCTTAGAAGAGCAATCTTTTCTCCATAATGTTTAGAGGTGTACATCAGGTGTCATCTTACTTGATTCAGGCTTAAATGAAAACTATGGCTTTATTCTTCCAGAAAAGCAGATGTCTTAACAGAACATTAACACTGGGAAAAAATAATAATTCTGCTAAATTGTTAAGGTGACCAAACTGACCAAAGAATCTTGGTTTCAAAATAGCTAATTAAAATATATTACATGTGCTCTGAGAGTACAGAACATTCTAAAATTTAAAAAAAAATTGGGACCACGGTAACAAATTTTATTTTAAGATTTGTATGCCAAAAATATGAAAGACAAGCAATCATACATCCTCAAATAAAAAATAATGAATTAATCTTCTTGGGAGTCACCATTAGGGAGGACTTGACCTGGGGAACACACACTGCTGAGGTAGTGAAGAAGGCCCAAAAGAGACTCTACTTCCTGAGGGTGCTCAGGAAGAACAACATCCCTGAGAAACTGCTGGTGTCCTTTTACTGCTGCACAGTAGAGAGCATCCTGGTCTACTGTCTCTGTGCGTAGTTCTCCAGCTGCACAGTAGCACAGAAGAAAGAGCTCCACAGGGTCATTAAGGTCACCCAGTGGATAGTTGGCTGTCCTCTCCCCTCACTAGAAGAACTACATAGTTCCTGTTGCCTCAGGAACGTCAAGAAAATTCTTTAGGACCCATCACACCCAGGACATGCATTGTTTGAATGCCTACCATCAGGCAGACGTTTCAGATCCATAAAGACTAAGACAAATAGACTGAAAAACAGTTTCTATCCTTCAGCCATCACCATGCTAAATGCTGCTAAGTGGTCAATGTGGCCTAGTGCACCTTCATGTTTACAATACAATACACTCTCATGTTTACAATACAGCTCTAAGTTAACATTGGATAAGGGACAAGTGCAATATAATGCATGTATGAGTGGAAAACATTGTTCTGCTGTTATGGACTATTTTGGTACTTATTTTATTCCTTTTTTATTTTAGTTTTAACTTGAGTAATTGTGTTTTTTTTCCCCACTGGAAAATTGCACCTAAAATTTCGTTGTACAATGTCTCATTGCTACAATGACAATAAAGATTTTGATTTGATTTGATTTGATTTAAATTACACTTTAAAATGACAAATAAATTGTGGTTTATATCCTAAAGCTCCCTGTGCTTATTAGCTTGTATGATGGTATGACCAATTCTCGTTTACTCTTCTATGGTTACATTTAAGCATATCATATATACCTCTGTCAATTCTCAAGTCTTCTCATTAGAATGGGTATCTTGGGATACATTGCCTATTGAAACTGAAAGTGGATCTTGTCAAATCATATGCTGTTTACTATGTTGCAAAGTTAGAAATGGTATTTTTTTCAGTTTAATTAACACATTCAATGACAGTACAATAAAATTAAACTCAGTCCCTTTTTGTCAGTCAGAATAGCTGAGGTGCCACCCGTTGCATGGCTGCACTCGGGTCCTATCCTGGGATCCTGAGGTGGCTCATCGCTGTATCAGTGCATGCTCCTACCCTCTGCCACAGATGTGTAAACAGTATCATGGGACCCTTGGTCCTCTTAACAAAATTCTGAGAATTACAAAATACATATGGATAGCACAACAGAGGACTAGTGTGCAATTTCCTTATAGCTTAAGATACTTAGATTTAATTTCCTACACATGCAGTTTCTGTGTGGGGTTTTCAGTCCCTTATTTTGACCTGGAATTTCACTGGATGCTATGGTTTCCTCACTCCATTGAGGGGTAATTATTAATTACTGACTTGAGCCTGATTCTGCTTGCATAGGTTTTACAATGGTAAAGTGGGAACTGACAGATAAAATACATGATAGCATTCATTTAGATGGCTTCGATGACATAATGTACAGTATCGTGTCATAACACAAATTACATTCAAATTGCTATCTAATTCATATAATACATGATAGCATTCATTTAGATGGCTTCGATGACATAATATACAGTATCGTGTCATAACACAAATTACATTCAAATTGCTATCTAATTCATATAATTTTCAAATAATAGTGCACCGCCACAACAAAATATTGAAATTAAATTAGCAGGTTTTCTACACTGTGGTACAGTTGTTCAGTGGTTAGTGATGATGTTTCAAACCTCACTGTTAAATTCTCATTGCGTATGCATGGGTTTATCTCTGGGTACTCTGATATTCCTCCAGCATCTTAAAGACGTGTGTTAGCTTAATTTGTGTGAGTGTGTGAGGGAGTTTGCTTTTTAATACACTGACATTCCATCCTGGGATGATTCCAACCTTGGAACCAAGACTGCCAGTATAGGCTTATTTCTTCCACTATCCTGAATTGGATTAAGTAAATATGATAATGATTTAGAGTTGGATTTTGTACATATTAATGAAAGAACAAGTAATACTTCAAAAATTGAAATCTGCAATTAAAAGATACAATAAGACAAAAGAAAGGCTATTGCTATATGTATTTCCAAATAAGTGCAAAAATATATTGTAAAGTATATAGATACCTGTATATATATATATGTACATATACAGTACATATTCATGTATATGCATATTGTATACAGCATTTATTATGTAAAATCCCAAACTAGGGTCCTCTCTATTAAATACTTTAAAACTTGTGACTGGTTCCAACTTGAGAAATATCTAATTAATATAATATATTTTATGAAACTTTAATTTGTATATTGATATACATGGGATTTTACAAGTTTGCTTTCATGACGTATTTATCTAAATTTTTCATGCAATAATTTGATACAGTGCCCTTAGTAACATTCAAGTTAAACTCACCTTTGGGAGTGCTCTTAGATGTGCCATGTTGTTCTTTGTTTGATGCTTGATGCTGTTCTACCCACCAGGCTTTATCCCTTTCCAATTTCCCTGAAAGGGTTTTTTGCACCCTCCAGTCTATTGTTCTTAACAGGTGTTGTCCATTCTTCTGGCAGAATTTCTGGGCTTCAGTCCAGTTTAAAGGCTGTCTAACAAACTTATAACAAACACTGTGAGAGTCATTTTGCTCTTCAACACAGTGGAGATCCTCTGCTTTAACAGAATGGTGAGCCAAATTCCCAAAGTAAATAAAAAAAACACAAACAGCAAATCTGCAAGTCATTTCTATCTCTCTTATGTGTGGCGATTTAGCCTCGGCATTGTACAAAAAGGCAACACTAGAGTTCTGGTTACTGTGTCTTTTCATTTTTGTGCTCACAGTTTCACTGTGAAATCAGAATCCATCCCTGAGCTGCTGCTTATTAGGGAAATCAGGGACATTCCAGTAGTTACACGCAAATTTAAAGCTATTTGCCTGTCTCTTTGTTTAGCAGCATCTTCTTAAAATTTGGCTTGGTAACATCCCTCAGTGGGCAGTCTGGTGACCCATTGGTTAGAGTTGCTGCCTCATAGCTCCAGGGGACTTAGAAACAATTCTCAGGTTTCTTTGAGGATTTCCTCTACTACCTCCTACCCTCCAGTGGTATGCAAGTGAAGTTAATTGGCAACAAAATGAAAATGTGTAGGCATAGGTATAACAGCATTCCATATGGAGTTCAGGAAAGCTGCTGGAACAGGCTTTAGTTATTAGGAAAAATTTAACAGGGGAAAAGCAGGTATTAAAACCAGATAAATGGAACATCTTTTCCCCCCTCCTGATATCTAACAAGCAGACAAGCTTTTTAAATCTTGTTCACTTTTTAAAGAAATTACAATAATCAATTGAAATAGCAGTGAATATAAAAAACTGCCAGTAAAATTACACTAAAATTAATATATATATTTTTTAATTCTGGAACCCTCAAACAATAATAGGTAGAAAAAGAAAGCTACTTTGGATCTGACAACTTCAAATGGATGTCTCAGATTGCAACAAATCATGCGTAGCAAATAAATACAGTATATTCATAAATATGAAGTGCAAAGTCATTAGATTAAAAAAAGTGACAAAAAAATTGCATAATACAGTATTTGTAAATTATCAGTGCTTTGTAAAAGCATCTGTAATATGAAGACACAGGTATTGTGATATACTGTGGCAACAAGTGACCATCGACAGCAGATGGATGTCTGTTGAGATAGCTCTCTAGATCCACTATTTTTTTCCATCATTTTCCAGTTACATCTTTTTATAAACTGTTTTATTAATAAGCTTAAACCACCCACGTAATTTCTACAGATGGAGATGCCATCTGGGTCAAGGAGGTCTATCTCTTTCTTTCTGCATTCTCCACTCCCATGAAAAAGCCTTATTGTATGGAGACAACTATTTCTGAATTACTGGTGGATGTAAAATGGTCTCTCCTCAGATCCCTTTTTGTTTTTCCATATACTTCCTTGAAATTAAAATTGCATTCTTTAAATCTAGGTCCCTTAACTTCATGTGCATTTGGAATGTGCAGGAAAAAGAAGAAATAATCTCTCTCTCTCTCTTAATTTCTGGTATGCCTCTTTCTTTAATTGAGTCATGCTTGAACGTTCTGAAGCGCTGCTCAATATGGCACCAGCATCAATGGTAAAAAGTATGCTGTGGGGCCAACTGTGTCATAACTGCAACCTTTCATGATGATCTATTCATTCATAATATACTTTTTTTCTGGTTCTGGACCTGCTGTGTTTGTCATGCCTCTTTCACCTGACCACAAGAGCATCATTGCCTTTATATCTTCAGAGGACCACATTTTTGAAGGTTGAGGACAGGTTGGGTTATGAGAATTATGTGCATCAAGATTCTTTGTTACCCAATTTTTATAGTTAGTTTTCGCAAATGATCTTGTTTATATTTTCTATTACTTTTTAAAATACAATTTGATCACATACAGTATATTCAAACGGAGAATGACAACTAGTTGCTTAGATTTACTCATCTTGTCTTGACTGCATTAAAATATAAGTTTCCCAAACAAAAATATGTCTTTACATATACAGTGCTGTTATATTTATCTGTTCTTTCCATTTTTCTGTCTACTTTGTTTATTTTTAAATATGTCTTATGTTTTTATGTAATTTTTATTAATTTTATTTTCAGTATCCATATGCCTTGTTTTGTTCTCCAGTGTTCCTTGTGTTTTGTGGGTGGAGCCCCAAGTGGTGGGACCACCCTTACATTACTGCTAACGGACTGCTCTCAGCCTATAATTGAAGTTGGGAAGCAATACCCTTGTTTGTTTATTGATTGTTGTTGGAATTGTATGTATAGTGGGGTTTTTTTGTTCAGGTTCCTGGATTTCTTGCTTTTCTTTTTAGGATTACTATGGATTAGATTAAATTAAGGATTGGATTTGTTTGCTTTGGATTGCCACTTTAGGCAAATCCTTTTTTGCCCTTATTTTGATTTTCCCAATGTGTGCTTCTTTTTTGTGTTTTTTAAATAAATATTGTAACCACCAGGGGACAACACACAGCCCCAAACCCAAGACACAGTAATACCCAACACGTTTTTAGGATAAAATAAACAATATTTATTATTTATTTATCCAAAGCATGTTTCCAAATCACTTTTTCAGGACCAATTGCACAATCACAATAAATGCACCAATTCTCCCTCCTTTCTTCCTCCTGTTGAGTGTTGCCTGCTGCCTCCCGACCCTGACTCATTGATGTGAGGCAAGTGGGATCCTTTTTATGATGAACCCGGGAATGCTTTCGGTGCCATGCGGCATCTTCCTGGAAGCACTTCTGGGCTATGCAGAAAGCAGGAAGGTCCTCCCTGACAGTGCCCTCTATCGGTACCTAGGGACCCCAACAGGGTTCTTTCTACTTCCTCTCAAGTACCCCTGCGGGTATCCCGACTGGACTACCATACGAGGACCACAACCACCTGTTGTGTAGGGGATGGAACAGCTCCCAGCTCTTGGCTCCAACTGGTCTGTCCATTGCTTTACACTAGCTGAGCACAAAGTAATTTTCCCCTCCCGGCGGCCAACCTGTTCATCATTCCACTCTAGCCTAATAAACCATCCTCCTTTCTGGACGGGATGCCGGTTCTTGTCATACAATATCTTTATTCATAAAGATTCTTTCCTCTATATATCTTTATAAGCCAAAGTTTTTACAGTTTCTCTCCCCTGTAAGATAGTTTTGAGATCACACTCTATTTACTATTTTTGAACTTAAAAGCCAGTTTCACTATTTTTGGGCCTGTTTAGGCTGAAGCCTGCAGATATTATAGTAGTAGGGGACTGGTTAGTTTGGAGTAAAGCTGTTTTTGATAGGTGAGTGAACATCTTGGCCTGCTTTTGTGGTCTTTTTGGAGGCCTCAACCCCTTTTTGTTATGGTCCTGACTCCTGTTCACGACACAGTAAATACTGTGCATCTTCTTCTTTCGGCTGCTCCCGTTAGGGGACGCCACAGTGGATCATCTTCTTCCATATCTTTCTGTCCTCTGCACCTTGCTCTGTTACACCCATCACCTGCATGTCCTCGTTCACCACATCCATAAACCTACTCTTCCTCTTTTCCTTTTCCCTGACAGTTCTATCCTTAGCATCCTTCTCCCAATATATTGAGCATCTCTCCTCTGCACATGTCCAAACCAACGCAATCTCGCGTCTCTGACTTTGTCTCCCAACTGTCTAACCTGAGCTGACCCTCTAATGTACTCATTTCTAATCCTGTCCATCCTCGTCACACCCAGTGCAAATCTTAGCATCTTTAACTCTGCTACCTCCAGCTCTGTCTCCTACTTTCTGGTCAGTGCCACTGTCTCCAACCCATATAACATAGCTGGTCTCACTAACGTCCTGTAGACCTTCCCTTTCACTCTTGCTGATATCAGTCTGTCACAAATCACTCCTGACACTCTTCTACACCCATTCCACCCTGCCTGCAGTCTCTTTTTCACCTCTCTTCCACAATCCCCATTACTCTGTACTGTTGATCCCAAGTATTTAAACTCATCCACCTTCGCCAACTGTACTCCTTGCATCCTCACCATTCCACTTAGCTCCCTCTCATTTACACACATGTATTCTGTCTTGTTCCTACTGACCTTCATTCCTCTCCTCTCTAGAGCATATCTCCACCTCTCCAGGGTCTCCTCAACCTGCTCCCTACTATCGCTACAGATCACAATGTCATCAGCAAACATCATAAATAAATAAAAACACATGGTCACAAAAAAGTTCATTGCAGTTTTTTTTCAAATGCATTAGTATATCATTTACACTTATTTTTATCTTCTACCTCAGTCATAGGGAGGTCTGACAATCTTCTCCTCACCAACATACCTTTATGGCACTGGGACAGTGAGGTAATGCTGGGGCCAATTAGTTGAAGCAGATGTCATCTGCAGTCTGGAAGTACTGTAGTCTCCAGAGTCTACAAAGAAGGAGGTATTTGGTTCACTAAATGAATGGACCATTGTTTAAAGTCTCTCTGACTAAAAGTGTGGTGAGCTTAGAGTTGGGCTCACCTTTAGAGAGGTTTTAGTCTTTATTATTTGTACTTGCCAGTCCTATTACATACCTAAACAAAATACCCTTTTTTGTTAATAAATCATATTCTTTTAATTTACCTGAACCTGTGTGGTGTGTTTTGGGTTCATGGATGTTGCTTGAATACCCTGTCAAGATTACACCTGATCAAATCTTGCATACTTACCCAGAACTTGCAGCCTCTAATTCATGAACTTAACACAGGTCTCTATAGCAACTAAAACCACTGTAGATAGATAGATAGATAGATAGATAGATAGATAGATAGATAGATAGATAGATAGATAGATAGATAGATAGATAGATAGATAGATAGATAGATAGATAGATAGATAGATAGGTAGATAGATAGATAGATAGATAGATAGATAGATAGATAGATAGATAGATACTTTATTAATCCCAAGGGGAACTTCACATACTCCAGCAGCACCTTATTGATACAAAAAACAATATTAAATTAAAGATTGATAATAATGCAGGTAAAAAAACAGACAATAACTTTGTATAATGTTAATGTTTACCCCCCTGGCTGGAACTGAAGAGTCACATAGTTTGGGGGAGGAACGACCTTCTCAGTCTGTCAGTGGAGCAGGACAGTGACAGCAGTCTGTTGCTGAAGCTGCTCTTCTGTCTGGAGATGACACTGTTTAATGGATGCAGGGGATTTTCCATAATTGTTAGGAGCCTGCTGAGCATCCGTCGCTCTGCCACAGATGTCAAACTGTCCAGCTCCATGCCAACAATAGACCCTGCCTTCCTCACCAGTTTGTCCAGGCGTACCAAACTGTACCACCATGTTCTTTACTTACTGTCTTTGTTATTTTTTCCATTTCGGGTAAAAGAATGAATTAACCTCTTGGGGGGTGTCCTGATGTCAAGAAGTTGTATTAGGCTGAGATAAGTCTTGCAAATAGTCTCTGGGTGAAAGAAAGAAAGAAAGAAAGAAAGAAAGAAAGAAAGAAAGAAAGAAAGAAAGAGAGAGCCAAACTGGAACAAAAGATTCTCAAAGCAGAAAGATCAAATAAGAGGAAATAAAATTGATTTTCAAAACAGGTTACATTTTTTAATAAAAATCAAATAAGAGCTTTGACTAAAATCTGTGAGGTTTTCCACTGTTAAGAACTACTGCATTTTGTTTGTATGCTTTTCCTCTGCTAGATCACTGTATTGAATTTCTACCTTTCCCAAGCACAAAGTCCTAAAAAGTCCCAAAATGCCCACTAGAGGGAGAAACTCTCAAACCCAGCCTGTAACAAGGGCAAGCTCAGCATCATTATAAAATAAAATAATAAAAAATGTATTTTTCCAAAAATGCCCTGGGGCACAAAGAAGCTCCATGCAGCACAAAATGCAAATGAGTTGCCTAAGCAATAAGACAATTCAATAGTGAACAAGGTCCCAATACAGAATCCAAGAGCCAGGGTTACAGAAAAATAACAAAAGCACCAAAACAAACACAGGAGAACTCACCACACCATCAGCATGTTCAGAATGAACCTCAAGGAACGCCCACCTTTATATTGTTGAGGGCAGTCCCTTGCAGTGATGGGCACCTCCTGGGGATCCATCCACAAAACGCATGGAACATAACACATGCATCAGGAATAAAGAAAAAAATTAACAAAAATTACACTAACATAAATAACTCAAAAATGAACAAAAAAGACATGAAACAAGATTTTGTAACCCAGCACAACAGAATGTGCAATATAAAAAATATAAACAAAAACCAATCAACAGATATACAGTACTATTAAAATATTTAGGTCACAGAATCTAATGAGCTTCTCTTCAAAAGGTTTAGTGAAATCTTGTCAAATAGGGTTAAGCCAAACTACATAAGCGTTTTGTGTACATTAATTTTGTCTTTCAAACTAAATAAGGCATTACCCAAATTATTGAAGCATATGCTATTTATGGAAAATCAGGATGGGACATGTGTTGATTACAAGGAGAATAAAAACAACAATGCATAATTTGCATGAGTTCAGAACGAGGGAGCATGAGTTTATTGTAATTCTACCTTGAGCAAAGCTTTGCATAATTTTGTGCTATCTTTTCAGCTTTTTGGAGATGAGTGGACAAGTCTTTGTGGTAAAATTAGACATATCTGCCACTCATCATATACTGTAGTAATTCTTTCTGGGATGATTTGAACCTGGATAACCATTCCTTTAACTACAACCTGAGAGTATATTTTCAACTTTATTTCTACTGGGAAAATCAGGGTCACTCAGATCGTCAGAGGAAAATGTAAACGAACGAACTTGCTTCTTAAAGCACACTACAGATTAGTGTTCAGACTCTTTTACTTCCAGAACAATTAACTTAGTCAGCTGCACAAAACATTAGCTATATTTTACACTACATCGTTATTATCACTTTATTTTGCTGGGCTAAAGCTACTTAGGCATATTTCATGAACAGAAATAATATATGAAATAATATAAGAAAAGGGTTAGTCTTTTAATTTCACATTCTGGAAATAATGTATCCAATCGTAAGAAGTTTATATTTTAAAAAAAAATCAAATTAAGCAACAATTTTGAACTAGTCTCAAATAAAAAGAACAGGGATCTTGATATCCTTTGTCCACTGCCTTACTCAAAGTGAATTGTGTATGGCAACAAAGCTCCGTTATTAACAAGTATCTTTTGCTACCATGACATTTACCTAAAAGGGTAGGTGTCGTAATTACCATGTCGAAAACTTACCATACAATGGCAGCACGAGTCACATTCCATAATTTAGGGCAAAGCTGCGTCAACAGCAAACGGTATTCTGTAATGCATCAATACATTCTCCGTACTACTTCAATGTATTTTTATGTGTTATTAAGTAAAAACACGCACTTTTTGCTACTTGCAATTTTCAAACCTGAATGCCGATCTAAATAAAAGACACCTGTTGCTGAAACATTACCCATCCCATCGTCACCACGCCTATAGCTAACTGCACTGTAGTGCCTGTCTGCTTGACAGCACACAGATATGAAAACGCACCCAATTTCGACTGACGTTTTGAAAATCTCGCGATATTTACTTGGAGTCGGAAGTCTTTCATGATGCAAAGTAATGTAAAGTAACCAACCAGACATTTGGAATTGGGTAGAACTTGTCAACGTTCTGTCCCTTCAACAGACAATCAATCTACTGTTTGGGAATCGGCTTACTGCTATGGCATTACAGCTGTTTAAGGTAAAGCACGTAGGTTCATATTTCAATAGGTGTTTTTCATTTTGGTTAAAGAAGTTTCCAGAAATTGTGCGAATGTTCGCTGTCAAGTAACACGTGGAGGGATTGCTAATTATCTTTGTTATATGCAGTTTTAGAAACGTGGAATGCTGCTAGACCGCGAAAATCGCTTTGCATGATAAAGATAGCGAAATAAATCATAAAGGTGCAAATTCGGTCCCGTTAATAGTATGATAAATAGTATAATAAGCTAAATGCGTAGAGCTCACAACACCAAGAAAAAGATGCCATTTAATTTAAAATCTTTCCTTTCAACTGAAAGCTGCATACATCTTTTTTTAAACGTCTTATTGTTTTGCTAAAGCCGATTTAAAATGTGACGCTGTACTGTGATTCATTTTTAAGTGCCAATAATTGCATTTAGCTCTTCATTGCACACATTTTTCGGTTTATTATAACTCTTATCTTTCTGTGTCATTCAAAATAATTGCATTGAAGGTTTTTTTTGTTTGTTTTGTGTTATTCTGGTACTCGTGTGTTATAACCCCTCTCCAGGCAAGAGAAAAACTTAGTTTTACATTCGTTTTATTTACAAAACAAAAACAAGAATACGTAAAAATTGATTTTAATTACTTTTGAAACATTACTTCTGTCGCGAAGTTTCTACTGTTAAGTATAACATCGAAAGGGTTGATGAGCGATGCGCTATCAGGGTTGAGTGGCGGTGTTATAACACATGAGTGCCGTTATTATTTTATCCCAAATATTCCTTTGTATTTTAATTGTAGTGTATTCTGTAAGAATCATATTATGATAAAAGTTAACATATATTTATTGCAACAATACACTGTAAATAGGCCAAAGTATTTTACATTAAATACATGTAAAATCATACCATGTGTTTGTGGCTCATAACTATGTTTTTGAATAACTGTCCACCATGGTAAATAAGACCCATGCAGTTTTTATTTTTAAAATTGTGCCATATTGTGTTGGCTGTTTTACCTTTTTGATTTTTTTTTAAATTCTTGATCTCAGAGAGCAAGCGAAGTGTATAATGGCTGTGTTCATCAACCTTCTGTCCATTATCGAACCACGTTAATCCAGTTCATAGCTAGGGTCCAGAGTCTGTCTTAGTAGCAATGGATCACCTGACGAGAACAAAACTCGAGAAACACTGATGTACTTTCTTTCTTACAGGGCTAATTATGTTTCTCCAGTTAACTTAACACATTTTTAGGATGCAGGAGAAGCCCCCTCTCACACTGAGAGAATGTGCAAACTCTTCACAGACACAAGGACATCTTCAGTGCGAAGGTCTCACTGTGTAGATGTAATAGCTAAATAATATCAAGCAAGCTTTCCAAAATTCATAAGATAGTTTTCAATACCCAAGCCAGATGTAACCATTCTGTAGCTCAGCACTTGTATTGTTTGTTTGTAAATTATTTTAACTGATGCTTGGTTATGTTTGTATGACTTTTGTTTGTTTTTAATACTGTTACATATTTATTGGCATTTATTACTTAATATTAACATATAGTGGTCTATAATAGACTATTAACTTGCACCTTTCGCAATACATTTTTATTTCTTTCATACCAAAGCAAAATGTGTCAGTAATATTTAGTTCTCATGCTGATAATGATAATAATTAAATGTTAATGAACTAATCAGGAGGAAAAGAGAACTTGATGCATTACATTTGTTATTTTAAGTAATCTTACCTTTTTCCTTTTCTCTTCTTCATTGTACTTCATGGCAACTTAGGTGGAGGTGCACTTTAGTTAACCAAAATGGCAGCATACAAAGAATGCAGTGGAGTCTATGAAAACTGTAGGTGAAAGTGAGGAGTGATTTCTGTTGATGTTTCTTGCTTTCTGTTTGATTACATCAGTCTGTTAGCCTTTAAACACTCCTGAAGTTGCAGAGACATTGCTAGTTTGATGGAGGAGTACTTGAAGTTTATAAGTACAGTTATAATAATGTCATGTTTCGTATTAAGCTCTTTTTTTGCTGTAACAGTATGTAAAACCAAATGAACTTAAACATGGATAGAGTACTTAGAGTAGAAAATCTCAGCAGTACTAATATTTGCCTTAATCTATTAAAATACATTTTGCTAACCTTGTATTAATTAAATGGAATGTTTTCTTTACAATTGATACAAACATTAGATTCTCTTACTCAAGGCACAAAACATGCTAAATTCAAAAACAAGGGCAAAACAAATCCAGTATTTTTTTTTTTAGACTAATGGTGCTATATCTGTGCTGTGTGAAAAATATTACTGTTCTCTCCTATCTTGATTTCTTCCATACTTATAAGATGTGTTTGATAAAGTATCATTAAGGCAGTTTGTATTCTTGTATTATTGTTACTAACTGATCTTAATGGTTCCTTTTTTTTTTTCATTTCTAGTGGCGCATGAAGGAAGCAGTAAGAGTTATCGGTGCTGGAGGCCTTTTGTTCGTCTCCTATTTAACTGTCACTGGAGATGAAAAGTTTTATGTCAATCAGCTGATGCCAGGACTACAGAGGATCGTGGGAGCTGAAACAGCACATGTTCTTGCAGTTCAAATGATTAGGCTAGGCCTAGTCCCACGATCCAAGCATAAGGATTCAAAAGCACTGGTGAGACATGAATGACTTGTCTAGTACATAGAGGAAAACTTCCTACATCTCCTCTATAAAGTTCAGAGCTAGTGGTTTAATTAATAATTTATATACTCTGCATTAATTCCCTTAAAATATTGCCAAGATCTCTTTACTTTTACGATTAATCCAAGTAAATTTTGCATTATCACTGGAAATCAATGTTCAGTTTGACATGTCTAATCATTTTTTGTGATCCAAGTTTTAAAGTATTAAATAAATGGAAGAAGTATATAATTGCATCTATCTTTACGACACTACAGAAAATGGATTTACATATGCACTCTGGAACCAGCACCATTCCGCATCCCTGCAATGAAAATCAAAAAGTGATAAATGCAGGCAGAATCAAGATAGCCGAACCATCACCTCAAAATATATGGTTAAGGGATGAAGGCAATAAAGGATTTTGAGCTCTCCATTTCACCGACCACCCAGCTGATTCAGTTTCTTAATATCTGAACTAGATGACTATAATGCAGAAATACTTAATTGTCTAACAAAGTTTTTCAGAAATTGGCAGAAAAGCCTCAGATTAATAGACCTCATAACTTATATAATTAATATTAGAAGGCTCTGTAATATACTCTGTTAGGTTAGCATCACACTATACAACTTCAGGTCGGAGAGCATGTCACACTTAACAAACTGCATTTTATTGTTCTCATTGCTGTGACATTACACAATTAAGAACTGCAGGCAATGCTGGATTACATAAGTCACTCATGACGTCTTAGCACAGTTTCAAATTTTCAAAGTATTGTTAACTTACTACAATTTTCAGCCAGTTAACATATGGCCTGACAGCACTGGTGGCTGTACAAATCCTTTCAGGTATGCTTGTTTTTATTGCAGTCTCAACATGTCTTTTTCCTTTTCCAGGAGCCCATGCATGCTTCTCGTGTTGTTTAAGTACTTTTTATCTGCTTTTATAGAGCATTTAATGAAAAGATATTGGTCTTTTGTTTTGGGTAGCATTTTAAGAAATGTATATTAAGCTACTTGTTTTGTTTCACAGGTTTGGTTTAGCATCTCGCGTTTTGGCTGATGGTTCATCAACTTCTATTTATAGTACTTACTATTTAGATGATTGTGTGTTTTAATTTCCATATTAAATAAGTAATAATAATAATAATAGTTCAAGTAATCTAACATTTGGGGATTGTGTTTTATTCTCCTTGTGGATCAGCCATGGAGTGATGCATTTTTGTAAGTGTAGCCCTCTCTTACACAGGCCACTTCTTAGCATTTGCTGTAATTGGAGATGCACAAATGTGTGTGTAAACTAACAACTGGAGTACTCTGCATTGCATTGATTGCTTTTATGTAGTTTAATACATTTTTTACACTAATACACTATTCAAATTCCTTTTCACTTTATTTCCTTTTGAAAACATTGAAAAGAGGCGGAAGGGCTTAAAATACAGAAGCTGTCAGAATCCACAAGTAAGTCACAAGCCACCCCCTTAATGTTAGCTACACATTTGACACCCCACCGCCCAACAATTTTATGGATTGTTCTTGCTCGGCAGGAAACCGATAACCAATTTTTTCATATGAACCAGGAGATGCATGCAAAAGGCAAACCAAAACAAATAAAATATAAATGAAGTGACCAAAACCCAGATTTGAATCAAGAAACAAAGTCAATCTGTCAAGATACAAAGATCAAATACCAAAAAAAGATTTATTTTTTTTTTGTATTTAAAGGATTTATCGGCAGGTCAGATAAAGCTTGGTGCAAACGCTGACCTTTTATCCTGTCACGCCAATAAATTTCAGGTCACGACCCTGGAGGCCACTCTCCTAGAAACGTGGGATGTGACCCTTACTATGATTACGCCAAATGGTGTCTAATATAGAAAAAGCAATAGGACCCTAAATTCAGCCCTGATAATGACAAGCATCAACCAGTAGCATTAGCATAAAACAAGAAAATAACTAGCACAGCCTTCCAGTGCTCAGAGTAATGTGCAAAAATATAAAAATTTTGAGGTCCTGTAGTTTGACCTTTTAGTTCACATTTTGGTGTAAACGTTTTACATGGTTGTGATTCTTTATAACAACCATTTACCAAATTTCAACACCTCTAGTTCAGATGTCCATTTATCATGTGATATAAGTACTCTACTTTTCTACTATTATATATCTATGTTATGTAAACTCATATTGATTTATATTTTTCTGCTTATTTATTAGTTCTTCTTTTCTGGTAACTATTTCTTTGACATTTTGTAAAGCACTTTGAGTTACATCCTGTGTATGAAAATGTGCGATAGAAATCAACATTGTTGTTGTCATTATGGCAAATAGTATCATGCCAGCAATGTGTTTCTTTTTCCATTAAAAAAATTGTACATGGTTGCTGTGAACATTTGCGAACACATATATACAAAAAATCTGCATTCGCAAGATGGGAATAAGTAACATTTTTTAAAGTAATATGCTTCATCTATTGTTAGAAAATGGCTTAGATGTAAAATGTTGGGCCATGAGCAGAAAATGGTTATCTGCATATTTTGTTTGTAGACAGTTTTAGCCAGTGGTGGTAATACACCTAAAGAATAAATTTGTATGCAAAGTATGGTGTCTTAGAGAAGCAGTGGTCATGGAATATGAAAGAATGACAAGTGTGAATTACCACAGACAATGGTACAAACATGTCAAAGCTGTACAGCTTAATGACATCCATAAGCAAAAAGACTTAGGGATTCAAAGCGTTTATTAAGTTTAATTTTAAAAAAATAATTAAAACACAGTTAACAATTTTAATAGAATAGAACAGGAATAAACTGAACATTAAAAAGACTGTAGTACTTATACCAACAGTAAATAAATATATAAATATACCTGTAAATAGGTAACTAAGATCATTTAAATGCTTGACCAAATAAGTAGCTCTTTTCCTTCATTAAAATTAAAGCAAATGTGTCTAATTGAAAGTGGCCAAGAATTCCAAACTTTTGGAGCAAAGCATTTCAAGTTATATTCTGTCAGAGGTTTATTCCTGCAAGGTAGACATAAGATAGGTATCACAACATTGCCGCATAAAGGTAAAATTAAATCTAAGTAGGTCATTGAGCTGCCATATAGAGCTTAAAAAGTCAATACGAGGATTTTAAGTTGTATTTGTTGATCAATAGGTAGCCAGTTCAAGCCAAACAATACTGTGGGTAATTTTCTTTCACAATTGTGATTGTGTGTGTCAGTAATAAGCTTCTGAATTTTGAATGATATGGTATTTATTTAATAGGCACCTAGGAAGACTGGAGCACGACAGTGTTTGAAACATCAACGCAAGAATAAAAATCTCAGCAGCAGGATAATCTAAATAGTTGCAAGATGAACTAGCTAACCAATAGTTAACAAGAAACCGGAGTTAATTCCAGGCTTATACTCCTTTAAAATATGTTCTATTGATATTATAAGAAAAAATATAACATGATAATATTATTAGCCTCCATCATTCAAATTATACCATGGTATATATTTTATGCCATAATAATAATTCTGCTACTGACTACTGTGAAACCTGGGTTAGTCTACAATCCATTACAAAATGGCTCAAAATAGAAATGAGTTTTATAAATTACTGTACCACGAGTATATACAAGGTTTTCCAAGTGTTCCCTCATGGTGACATTAAAGCAAAGTCGTAAGAGACCATCCAAACTTAAAAGAACTGTTTAGATTTGCAAAACCAATTGACAGTGCTTCCCATGTCTGCTTAGGGTTTGGTTTGATAATGGTTTATTGCTGGGCTAATTTAGCCAGCTAACAGGCTGCCCATTATGTTAGCAATGCTGTAAATGATGAAGATGATGAAGAACATGATGAACACCTTGGTGTTTTCAGAACAATTTGGAGCTAAACACTCTTAAAACTGTGGAGATGACTGTAGACTTTAGGAATGGTCCCACAATATTACCTCCCCTCTTCATTCTTAATACTGCTGTGACAGTTGTGGAAACCTTCACGTTTCTGGAATCCGTAATCTCCTGGGAGTTGAAATGGGAGACCAATTTAGGGTTCATTATAAAAAATCGGGAGTGGTCTCCCCTAGACTTTCTCATATACTCAGATATGGGGATGGATATTTGAAGAGTAAACTGCAAGACAATGATTATATTTTTATATTATGTACATTAAAAGACCATCAACAACAAATGAAATGAAATTAATTATGTATTGAACAATTAGTATAAAAGTAAAGTTCGGACTATGCAGCTGCATGAATAAAAAGTAAAGTACCATTTCCAGTTAACGGAAATAGCCCAAACGTTGATGGAAATCTATGTTTTGTACCTAACACTTAGGTCAACCAAATTTTGCATACAAGTGAAAGCGTACTCAAGTTATCGTGTTTACATACACACCCACACACACACAGCCATAATTCCAAAAATGGTATTTTCCGACTAAGGGAGGTCTAAAACATTTAGATTCATCAAAACCTCAATATTGAATCTTTGGACGATTACAGTACTTTCCCTATACTTCGTATACGAGAAAGTAAAAAGGCACAAAAGCAATTGTACTTTCAACAACAGCTGAGGAAGTTCGTTTAACCTTCCACAGGAGTAGCTGATTCAGTTCTACACAGCAGTAATTCAGTCTGTTCTCGGATCATCCATAAGAATTTGGTTTGGATCAGGGACTAAGCATGACAAAAACAGGGTACAACAAATAGCCAGGTCTGCCAGAAATATTTTGGGTGCCAGTCTGCCCACCTTACAGGACCTGTACTATTCCAGAGTCATAAAATGGGCAGGGAAACTCATAATTGACCTCTCATATCCAGGCCACGACCTTTTTGAACTTCTTGTATCAGCCAGGCGTTCTGGATTAATATATGCCAAAACAAGCAGATACAGTCATATGAAAAAGTTTGGGAACCCTTCTTAATTCTTTGGATTTTTGTTTATCATTGGCTGAGCTTTCAAAGTAGCAACTTCCTTTTAATATATGACATGCCATATGGAAACAGTAGTGTTTCAGCAGTGACATTAAGTTTATTGGATTAACAGAAAATATGCAATATGCATCATAACAAAATTAGACAGGTGCATAAATTTGGGCACCACAGCAGAGATATTACATCAATACTTAGTTGAGCCTCCTTTTTTAAATCTAAATCTAGGCGTCCTCTAGACGCCTCCTATAGCCTTTAATGAGTGTCTGGATTCTGGATGGAGGTATTTTTTATTATTCTTCCATACAAAATCTCTCCAGTTCAATTGATGGCTGCCGAGCATGGACAGCCTGCTTCAAATCATCCCATTGATTTTTCGATGATACAGTATTTAAGTCAGGGGACTGTGACGGCCATTCGAGAACATTGTACTTCTCTCTCTGCATGAATGCCTTTGTAGATTTCGAACTGTGTTTTGGGTCGTTGTCTTGTTGGACTATCCAACCCTGCGTAACGTCAACTTTGTGACTGATGCTTGAACATTATCCTGAAGAATTTGTTGATATTGGGTTGAATTCATCTGACCCTCGACTTTAACAAGGGCCCCAGTCCCTGAACTAGCCACACAGCCCCACAGCATGATGGAACCTGCACCAAATTTGACTTTAGGTAGCAGGTGTTTTTCTTGGAATGTGGTGTTCTTCTTCTACCATGCAAAGCGCTTTTTGTTATGACCAAGTAACTCAATTTTTGTCTCGTCAGTCCAAAGCACTTTGTTTCAGAATGAATCTGGCTTGTCTAAATGAGCATTTGCATACAACAAGCGACTCTGTTTGTGACGTGAGTGCAGAAAGGGCTTCTTTCTCATCACCCTGCCATACAGATGTTCTTTGTGCAAATTGCGCTGAATTGTTGAATGATGTACAGATACACCATCTACAGCAAGATGTTCTTGCAGGTCTTTGGAGGTGATCGGTGGGTTGTCTGTAACCATTCTGTCACTCTTCAGAGGAGACTCAAAGGGAAGCACAACTTGCAATTTACCACCTTAAATACATTTTCTCATGATTGGACACACCTGTCTATGAAGTTCAAGGCTTAACGAGCTAATCCAACCAATTTGGTGTTCCAAGTAATCAGTATTAAGCAGTGACATGCATTCAAATCAGCAAAATTACAAGGGGACCCACATTTTTGCACAGCCAGTTTTTTACATTTGATTTAATTTCATACAACTAAATACTGCTTCACTAAAAATCTTTGTTCGGAAAACACCGCAGTACTCTGAGGTTCCTAGGAAATGAAAGACATACCACTGTTATCTTTTTCGTTGAAAGTAGAGTCAATTATTATGTAGGCTGAGAGGGGTTCCCAAACTTTTTCATATGACTGTATATGAACAGCTTTTTCCTCACAGGCCATCAAACTCACAAATGATTATTTCAGCTTAATCAGGCTTGGCACACCACCCCCTGGCCTCCCAGGTTCTTGCAATGCTGTTACATATTGTTAATACCTGTATTTTAGTGTTTATTTCAGCATTCTTGCATTGACTTGCGCTCTGCACTTTGTATGCATATATAATATGTGTATATATATATATATATATATACACACTCAATTTTTTTTTATTTCATGTGTGTGATTAACTGTTGTGTGTAGGTTGTTTATATAATTTTCATTATAAATTATATCATTTGGAAGAGTCTTCAAAACCGGAGCCAAATTCTTTTTATGCGTGCATACTTGGTGAATAAATATGATTCTGATTCATTTTGGAATATTCTTAAGATGCACACTAAGCTGCGAATACAATAAAAGTTATTCTTTGCAAAATTACCCTTGTTTCTATAGAGTTACACCAAACCCTTCCATAATTAAATATCTATTTCATTAAAACCTATATGAAAAATGCTTTCTTTTGAATGGATCAGTACATTGTTAACATTTTGATAATATGTAATATATTGCTAAATGTATTTTTCTCTATTTAGGAAGTACAAGTTCTTGGACAGAGGTTTCAGAACCCTCTTGGCATTGCTGCTGGCTTTGATAAACATGCAGAGGCTGTTGATGGGCTGTATAAACTTGGTTTTGGATTTGTTGAGGTTGGAAGTGTTACTCCATTATCCCAAGATGGAAATCCCAAACCACGTGTCTTTAGGCTTACTGCAGACCAAGCTGTCATTAACAGGTAGGCCAAAGTTAAAAGGTTTTATAAGTTGAATAATTATATATATATATACTGTTTAAACATATAAATATGTTTGTAATTGTTTCTAAACAGTGATTGAACAAACCTGGCTAAAGAAATTAACAATAAATGAACACCTATAACCAGCTCTACATATGCAAGAAGACTGGCTGAAAAGATCACTTAATGTGTTTTTATACTAGTACTTCAGCCTGTGGTGTAATTTGGTTTTTATTTGTTTTCATCACAGATGCCTAAAAATTAAGGTTTTTGGTTGTACACTGAATTTTACAAAAAGTGCTTAACTTTTTTGATTAACTGATCAGAACGCTGAACATTCCCCAAACGTTGCATAAGATAGTAGAACATATTATGACAGGCTATATAATAAGTTGATATAGGATTTTCAAATGAATACTCACCAGATGCCGTTGATGCATTATCAATAGATCTTCACATTCATGTGTTGTCATTTATTCATTGATCAGTTATAAACATGGCCATGTCTCTAAATAAATCTACCTTAATGCATATGGTAGTATGTGTGACATTCACACAGTGCATATTATGTGATTTTTCTCTGTACTCACCTATTGCTTCTTCTGCATCTATAAGGATTGAAACAAAGTTGATTAAAACCTTGTTTGCAGAGAGAATTTTAAAAAGGTGAATCAGAAAAACAAATTGCTTAATAAAGCTTTAAGATCCTGCTTTATGTGTCAGTGTACTATATTTTGGATCTTCCATTTTTATGGAGCAAATATATTTTGTCTTTATAGATGTTGCTAAGAACATGATGATATCCATTAGCTGCAGACAGAATACAATATCTTTCACCCATTTCACCTTGTGTAGGTTATGGCTTGTAAGTCTGATGTAATATTGAAAACACGGCATTACTGTCTGTCATATGAACATCATTGTGGGTTTTTAAAGTATCACTTTTCATGTAAATTCTGTACTCGTTGCCTAGAATTCTTATTGAGTGCAAAGTTAAAAATTTGAATAACAAATATTACTAATGTAGATGTCTTAGGCAGGGTAAACCACAGACAACTAGAGTGGTGCTCTTTTTAAAATTTAGATTTATCTTTACTATTCAGGGCCATATTTTGGTGGCTTTAAATAAGATTTTGGTGGAGTAATTGTTTTATGTAGTGGTATGTGAGCCCCCATTGTATTGTTTTTCACATTCTACAATTTTATTAGGAAATAGTGCTTTTTACTTTTACTTTTTTAAACAGAAGAGTTATTAGTCACAAATTGATAATTTAACTGAAGAATACATAACACATGAAATAGAAAAAGAAATATACAAACAACAACTAATTTATGGAACAGAAGGTGGATTCTTAGCTTTATTATATACTAAAATGATTGCAGTTTGCAATAAAAACACCAAAAGTACTAAGATTGGTGATGACTATGTGTCAAAGTAATTTCATAGGTATTTAAAGTAAATTATGTAACAATATAATGGATGTCAGTTGGAACAAAAATGGCTTGTTTTGCATCGTATTTTGCATTGCAGGTTTGCATCGCTTGCAGTACATAATATTTTTAGATTGCTTTAAGTTACAAAAACTTTTCGAAAATTTTTTATATTAATTGCATTTAATTTTGAGTGAACCAATTGATTTGTACTATGTTTGCCTCATTATGGTTTTGATAGACACAATCAGTTATTCCTTAACCTACTTAACTTAGAGCTGGCACTGGAAAGCCACCTTAAAAATATTTTAAGCTGGTGCACCACATAACTTTAGGCACGCTGTCCAAATCCATTGTCTTTACACACAAAACTGAGAATTGGCTTCATTTGGGTTTTGTGACTCAGGTATATTCATCCATTCCAACACTAAGCAATATGGATCAGTGTTTATAATTTAACGTTTGCAAGTCATTGTTATAGTAGTTTCTGCTTTGACACTAATAGATGTTTGTTTAATTAATTACTGGAAATGTTTCACTTCCTTGCAAATGGATAATTTGTCAAAGTAAAATAAAAATGTATGCCTTATTGTTGCAGTCTCTGAAACAGAATAATTTCACACTACCTGAAATGTATGACTAGGCCCTTTCGTGGTATCTGTGGTTGACTGTTGCCTTGTGTTCAAAGCTGGCAAGATAGACGGTACCCCCCAAAATCCATGTGGCTTTTAGAATGTTACTGTAAGGGCAATTTTCTTTTAAGGTATTCTGAGCCCACTTAATCCAAGATGGCAAAGGTGAGATCATTTGTTCAGCTGTTCTTAAGAATTTCATCACTCATGCCTCTGCCTGTCATGAAACAGCCATTTATACCCTGTCTTTGTTTTCACTTCCATTGTTAGGGATTGATAGATGGATAGGGGCGGCGAGTTCAGTTACGCTGTCACTATACCTGAGTCAGAAGGCAAAGCTCTTGATTTACTAGTCGATCTACATCCCTACCCTTACCTCTGAGCATGAGCTTTGGGTATTGACTGAATAAATGAGATTGCGGATACAAACAGCTGAAATGAAATTCCTCCTCAAGTTGACTGGATTCTCCTTTAGAAACAGTGTTAGAGGCACAGACATCCAGGAGATGCTCAGAGTAGATCTGCTGAGCTTCTTCATTGAGAAGGGGGACCCAATTTAGGTGTTTCAGGCATGCCTCCCTGTGGATGTTTTATGGGCATGATCTGTTAGAAGGATACCCTGGGGAAAACCCAAGGCTTGCTGGGAGGATTATATCTCCCATATGGACAGGGAACGCCTTAGGATTCCAGAGTATGACATGGGAAGTGTGGCTGGGGAAAGGGGTGTATGGGCATCACTGCTAAGACTGTTGCCCCAGTGACCCAGTTTTAGGGTGTACTCTGTAATGTGCCAAATTGCAATTGTCCCCCCTCCCTACTCCTCCCGCTGGCCTACACTCACACTGCGCTTTAACGTAAAGGTCCGGGCATACTTTTGTCATGACCACACGACTTTGTGTAAAGCCAAAACAAGATCCGAACACGAAGTGACAGCATGCATGTCAAAATGATTTTGCTCTTTTTTGTGGTAGTTTAGGAGTTGTGTAGGGCAGGATAACACTCTACCCTTTTACAGATTTATTGAGCATGCAACGCAGCGTTTTGCTGTTAATCATGGCTGCATGTATGGGAAGATCTTTACAGATGCAAATGATGTTAAGGAAGGAATTTGCAGCTTTTCTTGCCAACTACAATTCATATTCATGTGTAAGGTGTGAAAAAATTTTTTTTTAACTCAAATGGTATTGAATGAAATGAGAATTGCACTATTTGATTTGTTGCATCATTGACATCATATCGGTTTTCTGTGCTCGAGCACGTTTAACAATCACACTGTTCCGAATGCTACTGAACCATGATCGGGCCCACCTCTTCCAAGCAGGCCAGGGCACACAGTATGGTTGGCCTGGCACAGAGCGATCACACTAGTCAAATGAAGTACACTTTGCGGGATTACATGCGGACAAACATGTTCAGGCACGGAACAAATTGCCAGTGTAAGTACACCCTTAGATAAGTGTTAGAAAATTAATGAATTAATGTTAGGGATTATCTGAATACTTCCATTACTACCAGACAATATAGCTACAGTTCACAAACTGCCTTTTGTCATACAGCAACCTACTGATTCTTAAGCATACCTGAAAAGACTAAGGGAAACGCTGTACTCACATTCTGGATGGTCGCTGCGAATAATGGAGTTATACAACCTCTTACAGCCCCCTACTCCTATTGTACATTTTTTCTACTTTAAGACATGAAACTAACAGTTAATCAAACTATAAGTTGTTTTTACCTTTCCTAAAACCTAAAAGCTTGTCATCTGGGTTGCCTGAGCAGGTGCTACTTCAAATCTGTTTCTGCATTTTTTATCTTGTGATTGAAAACATACACAAAAAACATCTTTTTAGCACAATTTCAGCTACTGAACAGAAGTTCACAATTGCTAAACAGTCCATGTTTGTATTGTAAGTATCTGCTGAGCAAAGGCTTTCCTTTCCAAAATCTTTGTTCAGGTGCACAATTTAGGTGTTGGAAAGAGTTTGGATACAATTGGTCTTCATGGGATGTGTCAACAACAAAATTTAAACATGTGACCGATGTTTGCTGGAGTTGACAATAAAATTAAGATTGTGTAGTCTCTTTCTAACAGTTAATCCTGTCACTGTATTTTGAAATTTAGGTAAGACTAAGGGGCTTCGCTCGCCAACCCCCGTTTTTGTTTTTCTGGATACACACTTTTAAGATTTTTTTTTTTCTTTGAATTGTTGCTATTTCATTAGTTTCACTTTTATTTCTGAACTTCTGTAAAAACAATATTTGGAATCTTTCGACTTCCAATATGCTGAATCTTTTAAATGAGGTCAGTGAGACATGTGTTTAATGACCTTGTCCTTATACGCTTTATATGTGCTCAGAGGCCTGGATCTTTGTGTGCTCAAAGCCAAAACACGACTGAGAGTTTTGATTACCGTGGTCTTATTTGGTTGTAAGGAGGGCGTGTCTTGCAAGAATCGCATGTTCTACGTCATTGCGAGACAGTCCTGGGTCAATCTCTTGGCACAAAGTCTCATGTTTAAGGTCCCCGTGAGATGCTCCGTGGCCAATCTCTTTAGTCTCGCGGGTCTTTTAAGTGTCTTCCGTGATCTTAACGTGAAGATTACGTCTCAATGCCCTACTGTTTCTCTGCAGGATTTTTTTTTATAATAGAGAGAAATGAAATTACAGTAAATATTTCAATGTTTTCAGTCAGGTTATGGGCTGGCTTTGGTAGTATGACAAGTTTTTCTATTTGTAGATAAACTATTATACCATTAGATGATTATCATGAAATTGCTTTGAAAATCATCCCACACCTTTGGGCATCAATAATCTTTCTTTACAAGACCCCTTGAAACTCTTGATCTTGGTGTGATGTATAATTTTGCAAACAGTATATTAGGATTGCAAAATTGGCCAAAAAAACAAGGTTTGAATGTTCAACTCAAAAATAAGTAAATATTTGAATATATTAAAACTTGCATGTACGTTTGTACATGCTATTTTATACTTTATTATTATGGTAATGCCTGCACTGGTGGCCACAGGAAGAACACATATTGACAAAAAAAAAAAAAAATTCCATCAATATTAGAGCAACTGTTATTTAAATATAAGGCAGGTCGAAGGGTGCCTTTTTTATTTTTTTGGAAGTGTCCAATGAGTAGAGGAAGAGGACAGTTATGGCATTCAGAGTAAAAAGCTAGTCAGTACCTTTGAACTCGCCCAGAAAATTGGGATTGTCACAAAATCTAGTCTGTCTCCGCACATTCTGTCTACTGTTTTCTTACTCTACATATATAGCAAAATAATTTAAGCAGGTTCAATTAAAATATGATAAATGGATTGCTTTCCTTTTGATTAATCTTACTTAGATAGAAATTATTTTTTGTTAACTTATTAGTATAATTTTGGTGAATACAGTACTGCACTTTTTGTGTTGTGTTTACTGTTAACATGGTATTATTGAAATGCACTAAACTAGAAATCAGATTGTCATGCTCCTAATTAAACTGCAGTTACTGAATACAGTAATCCCTCGCTATATCGCGCTTCGCCTTTCGCGGCTTCACTCCATCGCGGATTTTATATGTAAGCATATTTAAATATATATTGCGGATTTTTTGCTGCTTCGCGGGTTTCTGAGGACAATGGGTCTTTTAATTTCTGGTACATGCTTCCTCAGTTGGTTTGCCCAGTTGATTTCATACAAGGGACGCTATTGGCAGATGGCTGAGAAGCTACCCAGCTTACTTTTTTCTGTCTCTTGCGCTGACTTTCTCTGATCCTGACGTAGGGGGATTGAGCAGGGGGGCTGTTCGCACACCTAGACGATACGGACGCTCGTCTAAAAATGCTGAAAGATTATCTTCACGCTGCTATCTTTTGTGCAGCTGCTTCCTGAAACGACATGCTGAACGGTGCTTCGCATACTTAAAAGCACGAAGGGCACGTATTGATTTTTTTATCTGTTTCTCTCTCTCTCTCTCTCTCTCTGCTCCTGACGGAGGGGGTGTGAGCTGCCGCCTTCAACAGCTTTGTGCCGCGGTGCTTCGCATACTTAAAAGCCAAACAGCCCTATTGATTTGTTTGCTTTTCTCTATCTCTCTGACATCTGCTCCTGACGCGCACTCCTTTGAAGAGGAAGATATGTTTGCATTCTTTTAATTGTGAGACGGAACTGTCAACTCTGTCTTGTCATGGAGCACAGTTTAAACTTTTGAAAAAGAGACAAATGTTTGTTTGCAGTGTTTGAATAACGTTCCTGTCTCTCTACAACCTCCTGTGTTTCTGCGCAAATCTGTGACCCAAGCATGACAATATAAAAATGACCATATAAACATATGGTTTCTACTTCACGGATTTTCTTATTTCGCGGGTGGCTCTGGAACGCAACCCCCGCGATGGAGGAGGGATTACTGTATTTACTCAGGTTCCTGTTCTTCTTAGACTGCAGCTAAGGTGGAAAAAGAAAACTTCACAACAGTATATGGAGCATACAAATAATAGTGAAGATTTCAATATTATTACTCATTAAGATAGCCAACTAATGTTTTATTAAATTGTCTTTTTCTATTTATTTTTTATTCTAGATATGGATTTAACAGCTATGGCCATGCAATGGTTCAAGAACGATTAAGTGCAAGGCAGGAATTGCAGTATGAGCTGACAAAAGGTAAAAATGAAAATAGCAGCAAAAAAATACTCAGTCTGCATGCTGGCACACTCATTCATTTGATATTATTTTGAATTATCTTAAAATGATTTCCACGTATTGTGTTTTTTTTCCAACACCTAGCTATTGTAACAATAAGGAAAATGTGAAGGGAGAGAGAAGAGAATTTTTAAATGTATTTCATTAAAACATTAGTATGCCTTTAGGGATACAATAGCTAAATTAAATTGTACTAGCCAACCCGCTACGCCGCATAATTATGTATTGATGGGTGAACACTTCCTGAACGACACAGTTGTCCAAATGGGGTGGGTTTGTGGATACCACTGTGAGTGAATGAAAAGATGGACCTCTGGAGAGAGCAACATACAATTGTCCGTGACTGAAAGCGGGATCGTCTGTGACGATGGAGGCCACGCTGGTGAAAGTTACTTCGTCGGTAGGGATGAGTTTCAGCACTTGTTCATTAAGGTGTAGCGAGTCTTCGTTGTTGACGCTTAATATAGCTTGCGTACTGAGATGTTCCGGAGTCATAGTTGAGAAACACTTTTTTAATGTCTCTTAAGCACAGGGAAAAAAATTAACATGTGAAACATCCGTAATGTAATAAGCCACCAAGAAAAGTAACATTGCAATAATGCACGCTACGATCTGATCGCTGTAAACAGAAGTGAAAACAAAATCGAGCCCGGTGCATTCTTTAACTGCCTTGTAGCGCAGTGGTAGTGTTGCTGCTTTGCAGTAAGGAGACTGTGGAAGATTTTGGGTTTGCTTCCCGGTTTCTCCCTGTGTGGATAGCACTTTGAATACTGAAAACACCGGTATATCAATGTAATGAAGTATTATTATTCTTATGCGTCCAGCGCTCTCTCTCTCCCGCGCCTGTATGTGTGTGTGTGTCACTCGCTCTCTCTCACTCGCTGCACGTGTTCCTGCAGGCATACCAGTAAGTGAATGAAAAGATGGAACTCTGGAGAGAGCAACATACAACTGTCCGTGACTGAAAACTGGTTTTGGCAGATACATGCACATCTTTTTGAAAGTTTGGCCAGGTGCCTTATTAATTGTCATCGCAAAGGCAAATCTAACAGGAAATTGTCTTCGTGTTAAAGTAAAAGGCAAATTATCCGCGACAAACTGTTTTACATGCTGCATACCAACCCGCGGCGTAGTATACGCCGCATAATCATGCCGCTTTTTTAATGTTTTTTAAGCAGAGGGAAAAAATGAACATTTGCAAAATCCGTAACGCTGCTTTCAGTAAGTACAATGCACACACGTTTAATTTGTCGGCCACTTTTTGCCAGCCGTCTTTTCTGGTTTGGGCTGCTTTTGCAGTGTTACCGCTTGTGCATATCAAATCTTGAAATCCTTGGAGTAATTAATTAACTAACTAACACCCACCCACCCAGCTTGTGAGAAAAAAATGCGCCCGTTCTTTCATCATTTTGTTGCAGCCTATCAAAGACTTGCTGATCATGTTTTCTAGACTCAATATACATTGTCTTTTCACTCAGTGCGGGGGCGCGCATTCATCTCGGATTATTACATCCTGCTAGACTAATCTGCTACACGGCTGCGTTTGAAAAACCGACTTATCCCTGATGAGTTTCACTGGCATTAATGATTAGGAATCTGGTTGGAACAAAACCCTGCATCCACAGGGGTTCACCAGGACCGAGTTTGGGAAACACTGCTGAACACCGACGAAACCGACTCAGGTGAGGAGTTGGGGCGGGCAAAGTGGTTGCAGCTATTGATTATTCAGTGTTGTTTACCTGGGTGTCTGATCTACTCGATGGGATCATAAATAAAAGGAAAACAATGTGAAGGCAATGTCACAGGTGATCCTGTGGTATAGCGGGTCCACAGCTCCCCTTCAAAAGGCCATTTTTATATAAATAATCATCGCACTCACAGTGTAGCGAGGGGCGTGGAAGTGTGGCTGAAACGGTTTCCGGGTGGAGTCATGCTGCGGGCATTTCTCCCCTGTGCAGTGTGCGAGCGAGTGAGGAGAGAGACAAAGCCGGTACGTTAGAGTGAGCGAGTTAGTATTCCTGTTGTATAGCGGATCCATAACTCCCCTTCAAAAGGCCATTTTTAATCAGGCGGTAGTGGAGTCAGGCACAGAGAAGGTCAGCTGCTGAGAGAGCGTCTCGACTGTTGCAGGGCCTGCATCGGTGAAGCAGGTGAGACACTAATGAAAAAGAGGCACAGGGCTTATTGGTTTTTAAAGACTGCTTCCTTCATTGTGTTTTAACCTCAGTTTTAAAGGATTGCGCGGCTCTCTCTCTGGTGCTGCCTGTGTGTGTGCGTCTGTCTCTCTCTGGCGCTGCCTGTGTGTGTGCGCGGCTCTCTCTCTCGGGCTGGCTATGTGTGACTCTGTCTCTCTCTGGCGCTGCCTGTGTGTGTGCGCGGCTCTCTCTCGCGCTGCCTGTGTGTGCCTCTGTCTCTTTCTGGTGCTGCCTGTGTGTGCCTCTGTCTCTCTCTGGCACTGCCTGTGTGTGTGCGCGGCTCTCTCTCTCGAGCTGCCTGTGTGTGCCTCTGTCTCTCTCTGGCGCTGCCTGTGTGTGTGCGCGGCTCTCTCTCTCGCGCTGCCTGTGTGTGTGCCTCTGTCTCTCTCTGGCGCTGCCTCTGTGTGAACCAAAGTTCCACTGAGGTTGACTAATGAAAAGTCAACGTGGCTCAGAGCAGCATGTGGACTGTGGCACAGACAAACAGAAATGACGGCATGTTTTCCGAGGCGTCCCGTCCGAGTTGGTGGGCGTGGCTGTGCGAGTTTTCGTCGTATCCAATGGTCTTAAGAGTTGGCGGGCGTGGCTCCTTCCTGCGTGCTTTCATAGATGTCTTGCCCGCTCTGGCGGCGGCTTAGAGAATCTATATATGGCTCCTTCCTGCGTGCTTTCATGGGTGTCGTGCCGATCTGGCGGCGGCTTAGAGAATTATATATATAGATTGTATCCAATTTATTAAGTTGCAGTTCTTTTATGCAAGCTGTGCTTTTATCTCTTTTTATTAGATTAAGTAAAAAGTAATTTATTACTACTTTTGTGCTTTCATTAATGTTTGGTCAGGTGTCCATATATTTTACAGATATACTATAAATAATGCAGATGAATTATTATGACTGGTGGTTAAATAAAGATTAAAATGGATTTGTTGTAGCTTTTATAAATTGTAACAGGTGAGATCCTAAACCTAGGTAGCCTTGTATCTGCTTTCAAGGTTCCACCAAACCTACTTCTCAGTAAAGTTTCCCCTTTTAGAAATAGCATAAAATGCACAGCTTAGTTTGGCCTTTTATGGTAATATTAAAATTCCAATTTATGAGGATGTCTTTATTAATATATATTATATATAATAATAGTGGAAACTGCAACAACAGAAAACCTGTACAGTCATGTTCTTTAGATGTTAAGGCAATTTTTTCCAAATACTTATGTGTCATAGAGTCTTGTTTCACTGACTGTGTTTAGTAAATTTTATACAATATGAGCATTTTCACAGATGTTAAGAGAGCACCCACCTACTCATGAAATAAATGCTGTTAAACTTAAAATACTACCTGTATGTGTTCTGCATCTTGGATGATATTTTACAGACTTCTCTTTTGCATTTCAGGGACAGGTAAATGACATTAGTGTTAAACTAGAAATGATTTAATTGCAAACCAATTCCTGAGGTAGAAATAAATGTTCTCCAGTCACATAGATTAATGTGGGTATATTTTTGAAGTATGTTGATGTGTATAGCAGATTATACCTGCATAGTTAAAATAGTGTATAAATAATCATACTTGGAATGTGGAAACCAAAAAGAACAAATTGTGTATCTGTACTTTTTTTCAACCCTTCTTCAGTAATCACAACAGCTAGTACGGCTTAGGTTTGTTGTTGGCACAGTTGTCAACAAGTTTCACAAAGCTGATCAACAATAAGTTGAATTTCAAGAGTTTGTGTTATTCATCTGTGCTGATGTAGCTTGACAGATATTCACCATTACTTTAGTGTTGGTTTATCCAGATATTGAACACTGAGCTACAGTGTCTGAGTATGCAGTTTTATGAATATTAGTGCAACAAGTTACACCTTTATTATTAGCAATTAAGATATAAATTACTTAATTAAATTCCTTCCAAGACATCCATCTATTCATCCATTATCCAACCGCTGAATCCGAACACAGGGTCACGGGGGTCTGCTGGAGCCAATCCCAGCCAACACAAGGCACAAGACAGGAACCAATCCCGGTCAGGGTGCTAACCCACCGCAGGACACACACAAACACACCCACACACCAAGCACACACTAGGGCCAATTTAGAATCGCCAATCTACCTAACATGCATGCTTTGGACTGTGGGAGGAAACCGGAGCGCCCGGAGGAAACCCACACAGACACGGGGAGAACATGCAAACTCCACGCAGGGAGGACCCAGGAAGCGAACCCAGGTCCCCAGGTCTCCCAACTGCGAAGTAGCAGCGCTACCCACTGCGCCACCGTGCCGCCTCCTTTCCAAGACAGAACATAAGAAAT
The DNA here is from genome assembly GCF_900747795.2 of Erpetoichthys calabaricus. Lineage (NCBI taxonomy): Eukaryota > Metazoa > Chordata > Cladistia > Polypteriformes > Polypteridae > Erpetoichthys > Erpetoichthys calabaricus. The sequence goes on from NC_041402.2 coordinate 75,826,788, forward strand.
AGTTATGGTAATTTTACCTACTATAATCCTGGTGGTATGATAGGTTTGGTTGAAAACTTAACATACACAGCTATTTGTTGGTAAGCTGAAAATTGAGAAGCTAGGTTGTCACTGTGCATTCCTTGTTATAAAGGGCTCCAAAGGGCTGAGTTTAGGTACTACACTGTAACAAGCAACTTACAAAGATGATGCACGCTAAAGGATGTATGAAAGGGAATTTTTGAAATGTAGGTATTTTTTCACCTTTTCCATAGTATAAACTTAATGAAAAAAAAATAAAATTCTGTTTTCATTTAATGCAAAATATTCAGTGAAAATAACACTGTAATCGCAACCTTTTTATATTGCTTATTTTGTTATTTATTGTTTGCTTGTAGAATATTCCAAAGAGTGACAAAATCTTCAGTAGGACAAGATAATGTTATGAAAAAGTGGGTGTGTGTTTACTATTTGCTGGGAAGTAGTTGTATGTATTTATCCTTATAATAAACTGATATAAATAACAGGCAAGAATTTTACAGAATATTTACTGTATATGCTACACAAGAAGTTCTTAAACAAACATATTGATATGCTGTTGAAAAGAATAAAATACTGTTAAGGAAATAGTAAAATTACTGTACTTGTAGAAAAACAGCAAAAATTCATAACTTTAATGAATTGCACATTCTAGCTGGACGACCTCTTGGGATTAATCTTGGGAAGAATAAATTGTCCAAGGATGCAGTCTCTGATTACACAGAGGGTGTGAAAAGGTTGGGCCCATTGGCTGACTATCTAGTGGTGAATGTTAGCAGCCCAAACACCCCTGGATTACGGGACCTTCAGGGAAAGGCAGAATTACGCCACCTGTTAGACAAAGTAAGTCTTCACTTCAGGATTTGCAGTAGTCATTGTAAACCCATAGTAAATATTAATAAATTAAAAAGCTTTTATGTTTGCAAATCTCTAATCTAGTGTAATATGAATGGTTTATTGTTCATTAAATATTCTACAAATAATTTTACATAATTCTTCATTAAAAGTATTAATATAAGTTATGTACACTATATATTTGTATGTATTTGAGTTATATGTACAGTATATGGCTAGTCTTCATTATCGAGCATCTTTTGGAATTACTACCCACCATGCACCTTCTTGCAACAGAATCGTGGAAGAGACCCACATCCAAATGGATGATTTCTTTAATGATATCTGAATGTCTTTAGTCATGTGATACATTTTTTCTTTCTGGAATGGAAGTGAAACTACATTGAAAGCCATTTGCTGTTTGCCATGCCTCCTGATGGAAAAAGTTTGAATGGGTAACAATAATGTGCCTGATTTGCTACTGCCTGTACACTATTGCCTCAGTAAGGTGATGTGTTTCCACTTGCCAGCAGGCAGTTAATGTGAGGAGAAGGGCACTTAAGTCCACTATGCTCCATTTGGCAAAAATGTGGCACCACTAACGAAAATCACTGATGTTTGATTTAATCTTTTAGTGCAGGCAGACAGTGAAAACATTTGGGCTGCCCTCATTTCTAGTCTGTAGTAGTGAATGCAGTGCCTGTCATTACAGTACATTTAGAACATGAGGCTAGACTAATTCTGTTGTACTGTATGTAAGGTTTAGAGTTAGACTGACATTTTTAATATGCATTGTTCTTTTCAAGATAGGACATACAGGTTATAATGTTTTCTAAAATAGAAATGCTAAATTTGAAAGTGGTATTTGCACCAATACAAATTTTGAGAGATATGGAATCAGTGCTGTTTATGATTTAGTGTTTGATTTAAGATTTTATTGTACAGGTGTTTCCAGGTAGTGCTTTAAATAAAGATATATATTTTTAGTTGTAATTTTACTTAATTTTTTTGTTGGCTGGCACAATGGCTAATCCAACTGTTTCACAGTTTTTAGAGGCTATTCTCCAATCTCGTCGGGTCACTATTGGTATGGACTTTGCATGTTCTGTGTGGGCCCAAACCAGGCACTCTGGTTTTTCCTGCAGCATTCCAAAAACAGTTTAACTTAATTTCTACCTTTAAATTGGCTTAGTAAGAGCTGATGAGTGTTCCAGGTAGGGGTGGGCGGTATGACCAAAATTCTACATCACGGTATTTTTCTAAATTATCCCGGTTTCCCGGTATTTGACGGTATTTTTTCCCCATGCATGAGTGGATGTTAACCACATTTTCCACTGCAATTACTGGCTAAGAATAACCTATTCCACTATCAAGAGTATTGTACATTGTACAAAAAAAAAAACATTTTAATGTGCACACAAGTATTAATACAGTTTTGCATTGCCCCATAAAGTGATAGTTTTCAAGGGGGTGGCACTAATGGAGAAGGTATCACATTGTCAAAATACAGAACCTTTTTATTGAACAAATTTTGCAAAAACAAACTATAATTTTGACAACATATTTTCAACCATACAAAGAGGCATTTAGACTTAGTAAAATATCCAGAAGTGCTTGTCAAAAGTTGTATTGCACTGAATATGTCTTAGAAAAGGAATAAATAGTAAATATTTTTTGTAAACCAACTACACTTTCTGTTAATGTTAACAATCTCTGTCCACTGACACGTTGAAGTGACTTTTTAAACAACTTTATCATCATTAAAGTGCATAATATTTAAACTAATAAATAATAACAATAAAATAAAAAATAGTATTATTACTGATAGTTGCACTATTACTTCAAGACTTCAAGCCCAAGTGCATTACACAGTATTCACCAAATTAAAATTAAATAAAACAAGTGCAACTTGGTGATGACATCTTTATCAACTGAACCATCATTTATGCAAACTGAATTAATATGGACCTTGCTTCAAGCTAAGCTATATTGGGAAGAAAAAAACAAACTATATGTCGAGAACAAAGTCAGCATTTCCACTTTATTCTCGCCGTTTATGTCGAGATTAAAGTCGACATTTCCACTTTATTGTCATAGTTTACTTCATAATTAAAGTAGAATGTCGTAAACTAAACTTCTTCCTAAAATCAATGTTTAATCAATTACTTAATTTACCCCGTCATAAATTAATGCAGCACATTAAATGCTTTGTGTTACGTTCCCCGACCCAGTGGTTAATCATTACGCTTCTTAAACTGACTTCCTCCGCACTAAGAGAAGACAGCGATCACCATACAGAATCCATTCACTTCATTATACTCCTGCTTTCTGAAAATTTAGAATGCTAAGATAAATACTTGATATCATTTTCATGATGAAATGCATTAAAGCAGGTATTACACATGCACGGTAGTGAGGCAGTAGTGCTGCTCCCTCACAGTAAGGGGTCCCCAGGTGTATGTTCAGTGTAGAGAACTTTATGGCAGGTGTGACGAGGCTCCAAAAAACTGGATGTATGAATAGCTATCGCACAGGTTTAACTTAAATATTGTGTAAATGTTGGGTTTGTGATCTGCTGGTCGGAGACACGAACACAGAATTCAATGCATGTTCTTCTGGAGCGGGCTATCTTTATTGCATGCATGCTGTCTCTATCTGACGTACCAAAACCCCAGTTCCTATCCTTCATTTTTCTTTCACCACATAACCAATCACCACACAATAAATGTCTTTGTGAAATTAAAACTAGTTATAAACTTAGCCCACGGAGTGTTCAGAACTTTAAAAATATCTTCGTTATACATGTTTAATTATGCCATCCATTCAGAGTTGCGCCCATCTCTGAATGAGTCGCCAGCACATCGCAGGATGAATACAAGCAAAACATACACTAGCAGGGTCAATATAGCACAACAAAACCCCACATCCTACATGACTTTGAAAGGAAACTGAAGCACGCCGAGTAAACCCACCAGAAAAACATGCAAATGCAAGGCAGGCATGCCGCCGTGCCCTCATATGATTAATGCATGCTTTAATGCATTTCACCATGAAAATTATATTAAGTATTTATCTTAGCATTCTAAATGTTCAGAGAGCAGGAAGATCATGAAGTGAATGTATTCTGTGCGGCAATCGCTGCCGGCGCCTCCTCTTAGTGCAAGAAGAAGTCAGTTTAAGAATCACTTAACACAAAGCATTTAATGTGCTATATAACTTATGACGGGGTTTGAGAAAATCTAGTAAATTAAATATTTATTTTACGATGAAGTTTAGTTTACGATGTTCTACTTTAATGACAAATTACGAGAATAAAGTCAACATGTCAACTTTAATCTTAACATAAATGGCGAGAATAAAGTAGAAATGTTGAGAATAAAGTCAACATGTCGTCACACTATTACACAGTACCCAGGTACGTTACACTGTATTGAAAACAAATAAAACAAGTACAACTTGGCTTGCAGTGTTATCCAGTAGTATAGAAACAGTATTTACACATCTGACCTTTTAAAACTAAAGTATCTCCAGGCGACGGACGTGACTCCTTTTTTTCGGCAAAAGTTCTTCTGTTCATCATGTTCAACTTTATCGTCGGTTTCAGTTTCGGAATGCTACCTATTTGGTGGTGTAGCAGTGAAAAAGAGCCATAGTGCAACAAATCTGTGTTTAGCGGTATAGCAGTGAAAAGGTCCCCACTTGAACAGTTTCCCGCTGCGCCACGTTCCGAACGTCATTTAGGCAATTTAAACTGGTGTTGTGGTATAAGAAAAATCCATATCATAAAAAAAATTAAAAACGGTTTTCGGTATGAACCGGTATACCGCCCAGCAGTAGTGCCAGGCGATGGAATTACTTTTTCTCCATGGCTGGTCCCAGCCTTACACCCAGTGCTGCTGGGATGGATGTTGGTCCCCCACAAACCTATGATTAATAGTGTTTGAAAATGGATACATTATTTATTAACTTGCTGTGCTGTCTTAAAGAGAACTCATATGATGCTTTTGTTAAAGTTATAATTAAGCAGTAATTCAATAAAATTGGACAACAGTTCTATAAAACGATTTTTTATTGATTTTATTAAAATCACACAACATTCTGTACAAATAAATCAATTTTTACAAACAAGATCGAAAATAAATCAAATAAAACAAAATCAATAAAACTATTTAAATATTTTTTATCTTTTTTTTGTCTTCAGGATGACATGTTTATTCTTGTGTTGCATTTTTAGAAGCAGACTTAACATTCTTTCAAGTAATTTACCCTTTTTAACATGTCAAATCATACTGAATTTACAGATTAATGTTTAGCAAGATAATGGTAATATGAAATTGTGCTCATTTTTTGAATATTAAAATTGAACTGTCTTTAGAATTTTGTGTCAAATTTAAAGATTTCCATTAATCGGAGTAATTAACTGCCTTTTGTTGTAGTAACTGTTGTAGCTTTCTGCATACAATAGGTAGCTGCCTGTGGAAAATAGCAAGCTTCAGCCATATAATAATTGACGAGTCAGCAGTTGGTTCAAACGATTCTGTATTGCTTCTATACAGTTCAAGTTAACAGACCTTTGAACCTCTTTTCTCATTAGTGGGTCAAAAGGAACCATAACCTGCCAGTCCTGACAACATCTCGTATAATTCAGGAATCAGTTTTGAACAGAATACCAGTCCATTATTTCTGGTCATGCTCCCATACATACTGATACAGGACCAACTTATAGTTGCCAGCTTAGCATGAACATTATGGAGACGTGTACATTAATATATATAGAATTTGTCCTTTGTGAGGCAGTTGTATTAACAGGCTTTTTGGGTTGGCAAGTTATTTCATTATTATAACAAGAGAATGGCAGCCTAAACTGGCCAATGTCAGGCTAGTAGTTCTTTTAAACAAGTGTGTTAAAAAAAAAAGGTTCAAGGACAAACCTTTATCTTGCTATGCATGAATCAGATACTTTCTAAACAAACAACTGAAGAATAGCTTTTTGTTGACTAAATGTTTGTGTAGCTCTTAAATCCACAAATAATGGATATAGTCGCTTATTACTTAGGAATGTAAAATTTGAAAACATAATTTTATTTGTCATACTTTGTCAGTTTAGTGACACCAGGGGGCAGCATTGTGACACTCTGTTTAGCAAGGACACTTCACTGCTCTATACTGGCCAATGTATTTATGAGGCTTGTATGTTCTCCTTGCTTGTGAATGAGATTTTGCTGGGTTCTGCAGCTTCCTCATATGTACCAAACCCTTGTTTATTAAGTGAATTAATGAATCCAAATAGTGCTGTCTGTAAGTAATTATGGGCATGAATGTTCGTGTCCTTTGTGTGAAATAATGTAGCACTCCTGTATCTGCTCGTCACACTGAAATAGAATAAGGTAATTCATACAACAGGAAAAAAATGAATAGATAGACTTAGCTCTGAGGCTAAGGATCTGCGCTGGAATCCCGAAGGTTGCCGGTTCGAATCCCCGTCACTGCCAAAAGAGATCCTACTCTGCTGGGCCCTTGAGCAAGGCCCTTAATCTTCAATTGCTCCAGGGGCGCTGTACAATGGCTGACCCTGCGCTCTGACCCCAAGGGGTATGCGAATACTAACAAGTTCCTAATACAAGAAATTGTATAAGGCGAAATAAAGAACAAAAAAAAAAAAGGTATACTATGTAGAGTAATTTGGCATTTAAATATTGAATAATTCACCACTAATAATATAAAGTTTTCAATGTATACAAATGTTGCAATGTGCTGATTTTTAAATCCAGACCCAGCCACCATCTGTGTTGAGTTTTAATGTTCTCCCTTTCTCTCCATTTTGTCCATGGTATTTCAGTTGTATCTCCAGTATCACCAAATTTTTGCATACAAAGATAGTTTGTTATTCTAACTTGGCCCTGTAAAAGAGTGTATGCATAAATATAACCAACATTGCATTATTCCAGGTTACTCCCATACACCAATGACCGCAAGATTATGCTCCAGCACTCGTGAGCCAGAAAATAAAATGATGGTTAGTGGTCTGGATTATCTATCGATCTTGTGGCTTCAGATTTTCATTCCAAAGACTTTTTTTGCAGAGCAGGAGTATGAGCAGTGATTTATTATTTCTAAATCATTTTGTTCTTCAGTGTGAAATTAATTAGAATTTCTAATTCTTTCAAAGTTTTTCTCTTTGTCTATTTTGGAAAAAAGAACACAATGTTCAACAGTTCCTAGTTTATACAACAGTAGTTTTATTATTTATCACATTTTACATTTTAATATGAATGTAGACCTTAATTTCAAAGTCATTAAAGGATAAGTTATAAAATGACACAGTTGATCATATTTTCCTTTGCATACTACATTGTAGTCTCTGTAGTATATTATGTAAGTAAGAATTAGGTGTCTTGTTGTTAATATCCAAACTATCCAACCATGACACTACCACCTTTTCTTTTTCAAAACGCATATACATGTGTTCTTTTTGCTATTTTCCACAGACATCCCTCACTGAATGTGTCTTTCTAATTTGATTTATGTTTTGTGGTTTAGTGTGGTAAAGTGTTAGTACATTTATAAACAGTATTGGGTGGCATGACCATATACCCCCCATTTCCCAACATCAAGCCTGAAAACAAATGTTTAGCTGCATTTGTAAGAACTACAGTAACTGAGAATAAATCAAATTGAGTTGACAGTTGACTGCTCATTAGATTTGGAACCATGGTGTTTTTTTTTTTATTTTATAGTCTTTAGTTTTCTTCAGTAAACATATACACCCTTACTATGATTTTAACTCTCTAAAACCTAGAGAATGTGCTGGAACCATGTTGTCTTCACTCATATGTTTACACATTGTTCATATCCTTCAAAATGGATGAAGAGATGGTTTAAAAAAAGGAAAAAAGTAACTGAGTCAATCAAGACAAGTTGAACCTGGACTGAGCAACACCCTAGCTGATATCTGAAATTTTCTCCAGGTGCAGTGGAGATATTGGAAAGATACCTTAAACTGTAGTCTCCAGTCTCAGCTATGCTGGTGGTATCTGAAATGTGTAAAAATGAAATGGATTGGTGCACATTTACTAAGGTAGATGTCAGCAACAGATGATGTTGAAGGCACTAAAGCCTATAAAGTCTGCCACATTGTGACCATGTCTGTCATCACACCCCCTCCATGAGATACAGAGGAATCACAGTTACTCCATGGTGGTGGAGGAGCTCAAAGCTACTGTATATGGATATTTGAAAAAGAGGTATGTTTCCAAAACTTTATCAGTTATTCATATGAAACTGTTGCAATGTTGGCTTCTCAGTTAGCTGTAAAAGAGTTGTAAAAGAAATTCCAATAATTAAGTGCTGTAAGAAGTTAGCCCGGCCACAGACAGACACAACAACGCAGTGTCCACAACACACACATTTATTTACAAATACTATTTACAGTTCACAGTCCTTGGTTCTCTCAGCTGCCTCCACTCCTGCCACGCAAGCTCCATCCTTCTTCCACCTGACTCCGGCTCCCTGATTGGAGTGAGGCGGCCCCTTTTATCCAACCCCGGATGTGCTCCAGGTGCCTGACGATGAACTAACGGCAGGACTCCCCAGTGTGGCGGAGGTGCTGCCCTTGCACCCGGAAGCACTCTGGGCATAAATCATCCCTGGTTTTTCAGCACTTCCTGGTGTCCCGGAAATGCTGTCCTCCAGGGATCAAGGACCAGCTGGGCGCCCAGGGAAAAGAAGTGCTCCCAGTCCCTCCTTCCTCCAGGCGTCCCGGCAGGCAGGGTTCCTGGCTGTCTATCACAGTGCTAAAGGCTAATTTTTAAAGTGTGAACACCTCAAAGAATAGCTCACATCAACAGTGATTCCTCTTTTAAGACCCTCCATTTCCTGTCTAATCAAGATTGTGAGGAATCACTCTTCAGATTAACTACTTACACATCAGTAATGGAGAAAGTGGAGTGATTTTTAGTAAGTTGTGCAAGTAGAATTCAGCATAGAAAGTAAATAAATTTTGAAAAAAATCACTGAATGGTCTGTGGAAGCCTCTACGGCACTGAATATATTGTTGAATGTGGAATAATTGTTGTGTATTCCTTTAATCTGAATTCAGCACCAAGTATATGGCTGCACAAGAGGCATTGAACCCAAGCAGTAGGAAACAAATAGGGAATAATTCTGATAGCCCTGATCAAGTGGATGGTATTCCTGCTCTATTGAAGAGGTCAAAGGATTCTTGTGCAGCTGCTGATCTCCTTGGAATAACTTGTACACCAGTACCATTATTCAGCAGAACTGATGCTGACAGAGTCAAAGAAGCATTGGGCTAGTGCAGAGAAGCAAAACCTGTGCCACTTTCAGCAAATCCATTGGTGGAAGAAGTGTGATGGAGAATATTGCCTTTTGTTCTACATAGCAAGGAGGTACCATTGTGTTCTTGGATAAGTGTCCAAGATGATGGGGTTTTTTAAATAGGAGACAAAATTCTGTTCTTGTGCAACCACATTGCTGTCTCTTAGAAAGGATGAACAACCACAATTTATTTCTTGTATTGCCCAGAAAGCACATGGGGAAATGCCTCGGTGGTCTTTAACAGGCCCTGTTTTTTGACAGCCCCCACCCTTGACTCTTGGAGAAGACAATAAAAAAAAAACCTTGTAGGGGAAAATAAATGGATGAAATCTTGGCAAAGGCAATTCAGAAACACCCTTTTCCAGGAAGGTTGGGCATGCAATGGGTGTCAAAAAATGGGGTAAATACATTACACAAAGCAGAACACTTAAGTAGTCTTCTTCACAGAGCTATATGGCCAATCTATCATTGCCACCTCAAAATCATTCAATTATGACAGGGCTTTACTTTGCTTGATTTAAAAATGTCAAGACCCTGTTGGTAATTAATACCACATTGTGTTTGAAAATCTTTCTTGCCATTTTGCATTGTGCTGTAAAGTGAAAACTTGCACTACAGAGGGAGTAAAACAGGCTTGGTAATAACATTTTTGTTTAATTGTGATGCATTTTTTTGTGATAAGCTAAACATATTTTTTAATTTTTACTAAAATGTTATTTTGGATGAGCTTCTTTGTTTTTTAACTTGCATTTTGTATAAAAACAAAAATGATGATGATTTCATTCTTTTTCTACATCAGGTGCTTGAATTTACTGTATATTGCTTAGGACTTCTCTATAGAAGCAGTGTATTTTAGTATATACTGAATTTATTTAATTAAAAAGTGCACTGTGTGTGCATTTTAGCAATAATTTACTATTGCAGCATAGAAGGGATTGCTACAGTAAAGATTTCACACAATTAATTCTCTGAGAATTAAAAAAAAAAAAAAAATTGAATCAAAACCTGGATGAGTCATAATTGAATAGATCAAGCTGGGAAATCTTTACCAAAACCCAGCTCAGTTAAATATTGTATATTTTAAGGAGTGAAGAAAAGCATAATTAACTTGTATGATATGATTGATAATAGCAGTTCAGCAGTTGTGTGTCACCTGCACTAACTTCAAATTATGTGAATGTCGAACTGTTGAATTAATGCTATGCATGCAGCAATATGCAGAGATTGTGTTTACACACAGTGTTGAATGTATAAAAAGATAAGATAGCATCTTCTTTCCCTAGCTAGCAATTCTATTGAGTGTTCATTTTCATTTGATTCCTAACAATCTTAAAGTACAGACTTATGCTACATTGTAGTTTAAAAAAAATAATCAGATGTATACATCTCATTTGTTTTGGTCTTGGAAGATTTGTTTTTTGTTTTTCTTTAGCTTGTGTCTTCTAAACAGTGTCATAATTATATATTTTCTTTTTTTAAAGAAAGACTTGTTTTTAAAATGTAAATGCTCTTGAAAAGAGATAATTTTGTTAAAATATTAACTTTAATGAAACTGTTGATCTCCCAGATACTGTTAAGTAACTATCAGATCTAGCATTATTCCCTACAGAAGACTCCTAAAATTAAGTTTTAAGGAAGGCTTTAAAGTTTTGTTTAATTGCAACTACATACGTTTAACATCAGGTCACATACCTAACTGGAACACTAGATGCTAGGCCAGAAACAGCTCTGTTGTGGTGTAAGTTGATCACTGGGATCACTAATGCACACATCCACACTTGCAGTCACACAGAAGCCAGTTTGAATTGCCGGTTATCCTGGTGGGTGTGGCAAGGCGCTATCAGCCTATGCTCCCAACCTAAAGATATTATGATTAAGTTTTGGGACGAGGAAATTCCTTGCAGATGTAGGGATAACTTGTTGTGAACCCAGGTCAGTTATATAAAGTACCATGTTGTCAGAACAGAGGGAAACTTTTTCCTTCAAGCAAGCCATTTAGAATTTCCTGAATCTCTTTGTGATTGTGTAAGTAGGTAGCAAGTTGTTGAATTGCAAAAGGAGTTGGCAAACTGAAAACATCTTTGAAGAATGATATGCTCTCAAGTGAAGAATTCAGCTGACACTCCTTATACTGTATGTACAAGTACAGAGTCTTCAGGGTTAGAGTTTAATAACTTATAATTCACAATTTTATTTTTATTACGAAAGACTGGTCTAAAACAAAGAACACAGCTAACAATAATGGTCATAATTTGAAACATAAAAAATTTGAGTGAATATTTATTATATATTGTACATGATACAGTTTCAAAGATGCATCATCAAAAAATTGTACAAAATAATTAATTTCATGTTTAAATGTTCTTGCCGTGCTGGTATTAGCCCCTTGGTAGATAAAGGAGTTGAGTGGTTTTACAAATTAAAAAAGTAATAATCCTGACTCATTTTTGTGTTTTTTTACGTAGCTGTAAGGTATTCTTGCACTTGATATCTAATCACATTTTTTGATCTTGACAGGTATTAAAAGAAAGGGACAATCTTAAGTGTGAGCGGAAACCAGCAATCCTGGTAAAGATTGCACCAGACTTAACACGACAAGATAAAATGGACATTGCTGATGTTCTGCTTGAGGTTAGAAAATCCTCTGCAAGTTGAAATGCTGTGATGTTTAAGCTGATATAATAACATTGTGTCTGTTTTGCATTATAAAAATCAGGAAATTTCTCCATAAAATAAATGAAACCCTTACCTTAAAACTGATCTGCATATTTGATTCTTGAACTATTGGTACCCATAAAATCCATTAAACAGGATTAAATATTTGGCTGTATTAATCTTGCATTATTATTTTTATAATATAATTTGTATTAATATGCTTGGTGAACTTTTTTTTTTAAATAATAATGTTTTCCCCTTTAAATCATAGTTGTCAAAAATCACTTGGTCACCATCTCAAGTACTTAATGCAACTTTTAGCACAAACAAATGCACAGATCCTATTAGTGTAATGTCCAGTAATTTTGGAGGCACGTGGAAGAAATCCTGAACCTGTAATGAAGATTTTTTTTTTCAGAATGTTGAAACCAATACGTTTAAGCCTGTAATAATAATAATTCATTACCTGTAGACTTGTTGTTTCAACTCAGAAAACAGATACTCGGTTCGGTTCAAGTTTATAGAGTTTAATTTTCTTCTACTGTAAATAGCCAATTTATTGTTTTGTGGGTTGAGTTCTACCTCTAATTTCCACTGAAAAGAATCACATTTTCAGTAAAAAAATCTTTACCCTTCATTGTATTAATGATGGCATTCATCTTAACAAGGGCTTCAATTCCTTAGCTTTTTTTCTTGAAGGTATAATTGTAAACTTGCAGTAATTAGAGGCTCCTGTAATATATGTTGTATAGTGTTATGTTTGACCTTGGTCATTTTTGTTTCTTTCTTAATCTAGCTGGGAATAGATGGTCTCATTGTCACAAATACTACTATATCACGTCCTTCCACCTTACAAGACCCTTTGTCTTGTGAGGCAGGGGGACTAAGTGGACAACCCTTGAGAGAAATGTCAACACAAACAGTACGTGAGATGTACTGCCTTACTGCAGGTACTTTTTGATTTTTATTTGTATTTACTCTTTATTTTTATAATTTATGTAAGGAGAAGTTAAGGCCATTAAACTACACAATGATATATTAGATTTGACCCTGCCATCCTATTAATTTAATGCAGTTCCTTAACTTGTGTACTATGTTACCTGTTTATTTGATTTGTATTTTATTTAACCATTGTTTTTAATCTAAAACATTACAATTTCGTTTTAAAATGTCATATTAGTATTTTAAAACTAAATAGCAAAAATATAAAAGTGTGTGCTCTTTTAACATTTTAGCAAAACTATTCATACTAGTCATTTTTATCTTTTTTATGTTTTGGCAAAATGATTTAGTATAATCAAAGATCACATTATCAGTATCCCATTCCATCCTGTCCTGTATTTATCTAACACACATACACACACACACACTATCATTATTATTATTATTGTTGTTATAGTTGTTAGTATTTTTGTTATTGTCCTTTATTTTTATAAGTATTGATAAGTTAAGCTACCTTTTTATTTATGAAATGCTTATGACTCATGCACATATACATAAAAGACACTTGAAACACAGCAATTCACTGGGCTCCCAAGCTCAAAGTGATCAAAGAGAAAGTGGAGTGGGACACATTTCACAATCCCCCTCTGTAGCTGTAATGTGTATTAAAAAAACAAACAAAAGTGCTTGTGATTGCTCAAACATGTTAAGCAAAGGCAATAATTAATTCTTCTTTTTGAGCAATGTTTTGTTAATAAATAAATAAATAATGCAGCCACCAGCTGATAGATTGGTAGTGTGGACCTGACTTGACTAGAATCCCATGCTTCAAAGTATCGGGTGTTATGAGAAGGAACAAGTGGTCAAGGAATTACGTCTAGGACAAAATATAACCAGTTTCTAATTTTACTTCTTTTACTGTTACAGCAAAATGTAATACAGGTGACTTTAAGGTTTATTTTTCATTATGCCTATTTTTGGCATTGTGTGTCACGTCAGTAGCCACCTAAAGCATACACTGCTTGTAAAAATGAGTGTTGGCTAAGATAGCTAAAAGTTGATACTGAAAAGGCTCTTTATAACTGTAATTTTTAAATCTGTTATAATAACAAAAGGAAAATCGGTAATATGGGAGTTATTTTCCATGTCTTCAATGCTTTCTGTGTTGGTGTTATAGACACTAAAAAGAATTGAGGATTACTGTGAGAAAATACACAGGAGCTGATAAATGGTAGGCCAAAAGTAGCTGAAAGGCAGGCAAATGGTGAAAACCGAGAAAGCAAAAAAGCCAACCAGGCTGACAGGAATCAAATGGCTAAGAAGAATACATCAGTCTGATATGAAGTGAACATAAATACTAGGAATCAATCGTAACGCTATGGCCTACATAAACGTCAGCTAACTATGCTAAGAAACTTGAGAATATAGAATCCACTGGGGAAGAAGACTGAACGAGTTGCAGTCCCATTTATAAATCATGTGTGTACCGTCACAGCCACATGTCTATAGAAAACGCTACAATAACATAAAATGGCTTTTTCTGAATCCAAAAATAAACCATATGAGACAAATCTTTATAATTTAAAACCAAAAATAAACCCAAAATATACACAAATATTTATATTATGACAGAAGGATACATAACAGTTCTAGCTTAAACCAGTGGTAATATGGCAATTTTGGGTTGAAGAATGAACCAAAACGATATCAGGAGCAGAATAAATGATACTTTTACTGTACTAGACAACTATTTAAAAAAAGTCTGTTCTTAGTATAGTCCTTAGATCCAATGGCAGATAATAATGTAGATAAATCTTTCAAAATTCATTGTGAATGGGTGTGTTTAAGCATAGAATCCCGTCGATTTATTAATGATATACAAGATAACCTTTTAAAATACAAATAGGGATGGGAAGAATAGATTCTGGAAGTAATGTGTAAAAAGGGAGCTATGTAGTGTCATGGTACTTTACAGTATGGGTCTAGTAACAGAATACCAAAATGTAAATCAATGATTTTATTTTACATTCGAATGGTCCTTTTTTTTTCATTCCGTTTTCCTTTTTTAAGTTATCTACCTGATGTCCTATAACACATAAATTACCTCAGTGCCAGATTTCAGGTCAAGGGGAATCACATTCATGATTTATACAGCAGTGTGAGTAGTATGGCTAGAATTGTTTAAATAACATATTAAAACGTTAGAATAATTGTGATGAGAATGGCCTAAAACAATCTTGAACAGTTAGCTGTATTGAAACTGGATTATTTTTCATTATGTGCTTGAGTTCAGCAGAATACTCCTGATGTAGACTTTGCATCAGATATGATTATGCAAAATATTGAACTTGATGAAGCAGAAGATTTTTTGAACGATTTAAAGACTTACTCAAGCTTCAAAGTGCCTGAGAACCGTTTTTTTTTTTTGTTGTGTCAGTTTAGCACCATCTGCTGTTCATCTGAAGCTCACTGACAGCTATGAAGGACAAAGTGTGATCTTTTTACATTTTACAAGAAACACCCAAGTGACAGGTTTTCAGCTTTGAAAATGATGGAACATGGCTTTATCACTGTTTATGCTAGCTAATACCATGTTAAAGAAAACAAAATGAAGATCAGATCCAGACTCTGTTGCTGGATCCATATTATGTCTAGGATAGTGACTGAGAAGCAAGCATGCAAGTCTGCATGATAGAGTATTTCACTTGTATTGCCCTGCAAGGTTAATCTTTTTTTGTTAGCGGCTCGCTGACTCCCAGATTACAGGAATTGTTAGTGAGAAGAAAAAACGCTCAAATCTCTACTGCCCATGTGTTGGGTCTGTACACCTCTGAGTTTGTCAAAAACGAATGAGGTAAAGCAAATGTACTCGCTTGAAGTTCCACATTGGCACTAAGATTCTAATGTAACATGTTTATGGCACTGACAGGTAATTCAGTACTTATGAGCTACCAACACTAAATGTAGAACAAGAAAAACTGACAGCTGATTAAGTGTTTTTTTGCAGTGTATTTTTATTTTGTGTCTCTTGTTTATGTGAACTTTACAAGATACACTGTATAAAGTGAAAAAAGGCATATGTTTGGACTATTGCATCTTATTTTAATTTTTATTTTTTAGGTAAGATTCTTATTATTGGAGTTGGTGGAGTCAGTAGTGGTCAGGATGCTTTTGAGAAGATTACTGCTGGAGCTTCTTTGGTTCAGTTGTACACAGCCTTCACTTATCAGGGACCACCTATTGTTGGAAAAATCAAACGAGAACTTGAGATTCTTCTTAAGTAAGTGCTATATATTATTTTAGTGTTGGCCAAGGTTTCCTTCATTCATTTCACATTTCCTCATATTTCAACTAAAGAGCTAAAAATATTTTAGTGTGGCACAGTGGTATAAAGTCATTGCTACTATTATGGATCTAATATTTCCCTGTAGTGCTCTCTCTCTCTCTCTCTCCCTGTTTGTGTGTGTATGTGTTTTATATATCTCAAAAAGCAAATAAATGCAGGTTATAACATGGTATGGATAGCATAGTTGAACATGAAAGCGATACGCTTAATCACTTCCCCTGATCTGGTTTTGGTTGTCTAGTTCGATCTTGAACATCTAATCCATTAGTTGCCTAGAGTAGTAGTATTAAATTAAAAATTAAAATAAGATAATTTAGTATTGTAACAGTGTTAAAAAATAATCACCATTTTCACATCATAATTGTTTGTGTTTAAATTATAAAATAAAGTGTGAATTTGTAGACTTGCCAATAGTAATCTTAGAGAAAGTATTTGATCAAAACACATGATTTATGGGTTTTGTTCAGTAATATTTGGTCAGAGTTTTTGATTATATATGTGCGTGTCCTCTTTTAGGGAGCAGGGATTTACAAATGTTACTGAAGCGGTTGGAGCCGATCACAGGACTGCAGATGGAAAACTGCAACTAACCTTTCCAGTTACTGACAGTTTTCATGTACTTTCTTCTAATTCCTCTGCAAAAGTGATAACACATAACAGATAGTTGTGATTTCTCCATATAAGTACTTGTTTTGTAATAATTTGAGATGAAAAATTTCCATTGATTTTGGGAATTGTATAATTAAATTGACATATTGTCAGTAATAACTGATGATTAAATACCCCATAAATTTCATGTTTATAGTTTTTATATTAAAAAGATCAAACCATTTGTATTACTGTCTATCCTTTGAATTGCTTATGAAGCTGATAATTGTTTAAATATTTTCCATGTAAAATAATGTACTTTAGATTGACGGTGAATGCATATGTTGTGGTTTTTTTTTTGTTTTTTTTCTAGACTTATAAATATTTATGAATCATGCAATGGAATTTTGTTCATAATTACTTGAGTATTTATGAACATTGCCTACAAACAGCCAAGTGCTGCCTGGGTTTATGTAAGTTGGTTTTTAGACATTGCTGGGTCATTTGAATTTAACTGTTTGAATTGTGAGAAGTATATTCATGCACATGCTTTTCAATGAAAGTTTGAACCTTACTGTATTAAAACAAAATAAAATGTTTATGTTATATCATTTAAGCTGGTTACATATGTCTTACTATAGATAACCTGGTATTCAAAATGTATTTGTGAATGTGTGAAACTCATGCATATCTGCGTCTTTTAAATGAGAGAAAATGACTCCCAGTACCATTTCACAGATTATTGTATTATTTCATATCTCTTCCATATCTGCCATACAAATTAATAATTGACATTATTGTAGTCCACTGTATAATACAGTCTAGGCTAAAAGCCTCTGAAATCTTTGATGTTGGCCTCATTTTAATTTAAGCCAATTTATTTAAATAAATATTGTTCTGCCATATTCATTTCAGTTACATTATATGCACGACTTCTTTCCAAGCCTTTCCAAGTTATATTTCATTACAAGAAGAGACATCTTTAGATTCAGACTCTTGGACACAACTGCTTACTGAAGGAAAACACACAGTATTAAAATAAGCTATTTAAATAAAATCTTTGCTTATCTGTTAGACATCCCCTCCTGTAATAGCTCTTGTATGGGTGGTGTATTAGTGCACAATGGACTAGCAGTTGTTTTAACTTTCATTACACTGCTAGCAGGCCATCTCATTTTGCTTAAGCTGGAAGAATCCTAACCTACCTACCATAATAGGTAATGGATGTCCAATTATGCATAAAATTAGAACACATTACATTTACAAGGAGCAAATAATTTTTTGGAGAGATTCTGGCAGGCATTTATGAATGTTGTCTCGATACAGGCTGACTCTGTAAACTTAACTGAATATGCTCGACCATCAGATACCTAATGAAGCAGACCAATCTTTTGCATATATACTATAGGCCTATGGTAGATAAGAAGGCCGAATCTTATTTAGTGCTTTTTGTTTTGTTATTTGTATCCATACGAGCTGTGCTACCAGTCTAAGACGAGTTG
The DNA here is from genome assembly GCF_900747795.2 of Erpetoichthys calabaricus. Lineage (NCBI taxonomy): Eukaryota > Metazoa > Chordata > Cladistia > Polypteriformes > Polypteridae > Erpetoichthys > Erpetoichthys calabaricus. The sequence goes on from NC_041402.2 coordinate 75,845,010, forward strand.
AAATCCAAGTAATCAATGTTGACCTTAATGTCTGCAATGCATATTTCTCTGTTACACGCCATTGGTTTGGGATGCGTAAAAGCAGTGTTAATGTTTGTGGTGTGCCATCTGTTGGAATAACAGAGCTATTGCAACCAGATGGACACAGAGAAGATGATTGCTGATTTACAACAAAACAGTTTTAGAGGAATGCCATGTTAAGACTAAATGTTGATAAAAGTAAAAAAAAAAAAAAAAAGATTACCAAATTTTAATTGTAAAATACTGGTGGATTGTTGAATTGGTAGACATTGTGCCTTTGAAGACCGAACAAAACGTCAGAATCTCTATAACAGTGCAACAAAATGAAAAGACCAAGGCGCAGAAACATGTCACCTCATTGGGTTTAATGTTAGATCATTCAAGGAATTGTCTGAAGACAATGGGTACCTTATACACTAGCAAGGGAGTTGCCGCTCCATTTTATGACTAGAACTACCCCACTCTTTTCCTAAGATTTTGGAGCGCGTCTGTGAGGATTTGTTTGGAGGAGAGATATGGATCTGCTGAAATGTTTCGGACAAGGAGACCGATGTTTCGAGGCAAGGAAGTTTTACTGACTGGTCATGGAGCTAGAGAGTGGTGAGGTGGTGCTGGTTGATTAGAACATATAACTTGTGTGCTGCCTTTTGCAGCTTGGAGGACAATCGACCAGACACGAGCCCATGGAGTTAAATGGTCATCAGGTAAGTGGAAATTTCACTGAGAAAGGTTATTTTTACAGTTGTAATAGTCAACCAGCAACACAATTGAGCCTGAAGAGCTTAGTTCAAAAAGCAATAATGAATGTAGTTAATAGAAATGGGTGTTGAAAGAATAAAAGGGAAAGCTATGGAAAATGGCTTATCTAAATTATAAATCATCCCATACTGTAGCTTCATCTACCAAACGGATAAGAAGTTACCAACAGATTCACTCAATTGTACCTGATGGTAAGACCAAGCAGCAAATTAAATCTTTTATTATATTCTGTGGAATGATTTCTTGTTATTCACTTTGCATTGAATGAGTAAAAATGTCTGTATTGCACTGCTACCATGTTGCCTGCCGTTGATTCCTGGATAATTAACTAAAGGAGAATAACTTTGTTCAGTCACATTAGCTTTCTTAAGCACACACAGGAAAATGCTACTTTCTATCTGCTTTTTGCACCATCATGATAATATGTAAAGCTGCTGTACTCAAACTGAAGTGTCATTTCCCCCGCTGTTGTAAACCTACTTCAGAGAAGGAAAGCTTCACTTGAAACTGTCAGAAGTGCTCAGTGAAGTAAATATTTACCATGGCTAAATGCAGAGCATGTCTCAGAAAAATGGCCTTTTTGTGTTTCTTCATAAAAAGCGGTTTGTGTGAAGGTCTCACCTTCTGCTAATGACTGCGCGTTCTTCTTTCAGTTGCTGCAGCCAGGGAGTCACTGGGAGAGAATGAGCTCGGTTCTGACCTGCCACTGGAGAAGACCACAAAGAGTGGAAACTTTGGTTCATACTCATTTAGGTAGAACAACACAGGGGCATTGGCATGTGGGATCCTCTGACCAGCTTAATGTTGCTTTTAGACAAACACCAGAAACTAGAAAGACAAAGGAGGGTGAAGGTGACAGCATGCCTGCCAGGGTCGTTTCATTATAAAGTAAGTAGGACTGTCCGCATTGATTGTACCTAATGAAGCACACAGCATACATTATATATGAAAGATAAGAAGGGTGAATCTAATTTTGGTGCTCTTTGTTTGGTTATCCCTCTAAGACGAGTTGAAATCAATGTTGACATTAATGTTTGCAGGGGACCATGCAATGTATGTGTCTCTGTTACATGTATATGCCATTGGTTTGGGATTTGTAACAGCGGTGTGATGCTCCATCTGTTGGAATTACAAATGTAATGCATGTTAGTGCTAAAAATGTTTGTGATGCTCCCATCTTTTGGAATGACAGAGTCATAGCAACCGGACAGACACACACACACACACTTATCCTTTTATTAAGGTGGATTAACTAATTGGATTTTTTACACTTGCCCTCGGTATATGCTTTATTTAAGTTTTAATATGTATATATTTTTTTGCACTTTCTGTATGGCTCTAGTTTTTTATATTTGCTTATATATTTTTTCATCATGGAAGAAATTTTGTAGAAAAAACATTTTTTACATTTTTTTATTAGCCCAAATAATAATAAACTTTTTACAAAAAGCTAGTAAAATAAAACCACTAACCAGAAGGGTTAAAAGTGGTATCCAGATATGGCAACAGATTTCACTGACCACAACACCACCACAGTCTCCTCATTGGTATTCCCATCACCATGGGTTTCAAAGATAAAGGACAAAGAGAGTTGTAGAATTTGTGTGTTCCAGTGAATCATGATCTGTTTGTTCCTGTTGTTTATTTAGTATAATAAATAAGAATTAGACCATCTGTTAATTTTTTGTGGAGGCTACTGGAGTAGCTGACAAAACTAAAACATACAACCTCAATCACTTCCAAGAAGTCTTTAATACAATCCTCCACCAAAGATTCATTTTGAAACTATGAGCTGTTGGCATCTGAGGGAATTTGCAATACTGGATCAAAAAAATGAACCAGCAGGAGACATAGAATACAAATAAGAGGAGAATGCGGCACGTGGACTGAGGTCCTCACAGGTCTGTCCTTGGAGCATTCGTTTTAAACATTTACATTAATGACACCGATTCTGGTGGAGTTAGGAAACTTGTGAAATTTGTAGTTGATAGTAAAACTGGAAGGACATCAAAGATAATTCAAAAAGACCTGCACAATCTTCACTGAGCAAGCGCTTGGAAAATGCCGTTTAAAGTGTAAAGTGCCACAGGTAGGCAAAGGGAACATCAATTATAAATACAAGACGGGAGACACCGTCCCACAGGAAGCAACCTTTGAAAAAGATTTAGGGGTTACATTGACACAACATTCTCAACATCTAAGCAATGCACAGAAGCGATTAAATAAAATGTTAGGTTATGTCATAAAAATTGTTGAATATAAATCAAGGTGCATTTTGCTCAGCCATGTGTGGGACCTCATCAGGAGTATTGTGTACTGTTTTGGTGTCCACACTACAGAAAGACATAGCAGCACTTGAAGCTGTGCAGAGGAGAGCAACCAAGTGCATCCTGTACTCTGACTGGCTTAGGGAGTTGAGCCTCTTTAGTCTTGAGTCGAAGTCACTGCATGTGGATCTAATTCTCCTTCAAACTCCTCAAAGACCTTGATGAAGTGGATCCGGCAGAATTCTTTTGACTTAATGGTGAATTGAATAATGAAAAACACCAAGGGAAGTTAAGAATTGTGAGGGATGGCTGGGTGTCGCCCTCGAGGTAGAAGGACGGGGGAGACAGCTTACACAGGGCTTTGTCTCCCCCAGAACACTAGATAGCAGCAAGCTCAGGCTCAAATCTGAAACAGTTCTAAGTTATGTAGCGAAAGCAGAAACCCTGACAATCTTAAAGAAGTATCTGGATGAACATTAGAACAGTCTAAATGAGAACAGGCCATTCAGCCAAAAAAGCTCACCAGTCATATCCACTTATATCTTCTAAAAAAACATCAAATCAAGTTTTGAAAGTTTCTGAAGTCTTATTGTCTACCACACTATTTGTTAGCTTATTCTAAGTGTCTATTATTCTCTGTATAAAGAAAAACTTCCTAATATTTGTGTGAAATTTACTCTTAACAAGCTTCCAACTGTGTCCCCGTAATCTTGATGAACACATTTTAAAATAACAGTCCAGTGTACTGATTCACTTCATAATTTGAAACACTTCAATCATGTCACCTCTTAATCTTCTTTTGCTTAAATTGAAAAGGCTCCGCTCTTTTCATCTTTCTTCATAATTCATCCCCTTTAGCCCTGGAATCAGCCTAGTCACTCTTCTCTGGACCTTTTCTAGCGGTGCTATGTCCTTTTTATAGCCTGGAGACCAAAACTGCACACAGTACTCAAGATGAGGCCTCACCAGTGCATTATAAAGCTTGAGCAGAACCTCCTTGGACTTGTACTGCACACATCGTGTTATATAACCTGACATGCTGTTTGCCTTCTTAATGGCTTCTGGACACTGTCGGGAAGTTGATAGCGTTCTTCATGAGGTGTATTCTCGATTTTCAGACCGCCCATTGTGTATTCAAACCTAACATTTTTACTTCCTATGTGTAATACTTTACATTTACTGACATTAAATTTCATCAGCCCAAGTCTGTATGCTGTCCAAGTCCTTCTGTAATTATTTAATAGATTTCAAATTATCTGCTAATCCACCTATCTTGGTATCATCTGCAAACTTAACCAGCTTGTTACTTATATTCCTATCTAAATCATTTATACATATTAAAAATAGTAGCGGTCCTAGCACTGACCCCTGTGGAACACCACTGTTAACATCGGCCAATTCTGATAAAGTTCCTCGCGTCATCACCTTCTGATTCCTGTGTCTGAACCAATTCTGCACCCATCTAAAAACATCACCCTGAACTCCTACTTCTTTTAATATGCCCAACCTCTCACGTGGCACCTTATCAAATGCTTTCTGAAAGTCCAGATAAATAATATCATATGCTCCACTTTAATCATGTCCTTTTGGTGCCTCCTCATAGAATTCCAGCATTTTAGTAAAACATGACCTCCCTCTTCTGAACCCATGTTGACTGTTCAGAAAAACCCCTGTACCTGCCATGTGCAGCTCAATCTTATCCTTAATTCCTTCCATTAATTTTCCTGGGATGCATGCTAAGCTTACTGGCCTATAGTTGATTAGATCTGCCCAACAGGATAATATTTGCCATTTTCCAGTCCTTTGGAATCTCACCAGCGCGCAGTGACTTCCTAAAAATATTTGTCAAGGTTTTATATATGTACTTGCTAGCCTCCTTAAGAACTTGAGGGTAAATGTTATCTGGTTCTGGTGATTTGTTTGATTTCAGCCAATTTAATCTGAGCAGTACTTCTCCCTCTACAATTTCCAAATCCTTTAGTACCTCCTTAGTATTCCCATTTACTTCTGGGAGATTATCCACTTTCTCACTTGTGAAGACCTCAGAAAAATGCAAGTTCAGACTGTCCGCTAATTCTGTATCTTTTAATTTCACTTTACTATTTCTGATGCACTTCACCTCCTCCTTGACTGTTCTTTTACTACTAAAATACTGAAAGAATCTCTTAGGGTCATCTTTTGCCTTATCTGCTATATTCCTCTCCAACTGTCTTTTAGCCTCCCTAATATCCTTCTTAATGGTTGCCCTCATGTTCTCATATGCCCTACGATTCACTTTGGAGTTATTAGTCTTATATGCCTTATAAATGTGTTTTTTTTCCTTTGCAGCTTCCTTTTTCACTCCATATTAGTATGCCACTGTGGAGTTTTTTTAATTTCCCATTAATTCCAAATTTAGATATGTACCTGTCCTGCATTACATGTAAAATGTTTTTAAACCTGTCCCACCTCTACACCCTCAATTCTATCCTATTACAAAATACTAAATCCAGACAAGCTTCACCCCGCGTTGGTGCTTTAACATGCTGTAACCAGTCACTGATTACTTCTAAAAACCCCTGCTTTTATGCTCCTCCATTTGCAAGGTTATCACAGCTGATAAAAAAGATAATTAAAAGTCCTCCATGATTTTAATATCCCCTTTAAACTTGCCTTTTTAATATTACTAAAAAGACGTGTGTTGAAATTACTGCCTGCATTGGGTGGTCTATAACACACTCCTAAAATAAGGCCTCTTTCTCAGATGCTTTCCAGGCAAATCCACATGTCCTCACTAAGATGGATTTCATCGTCCAACTGAACAGGACTTACATTTAAATTCTGTTTGACATAAACAGCAACTCCACCTTGTTTTCTGTTCTGTCTACCCTTCCTAAAATGTGTATACCTCTGTATTACACTCATCCCTATCTTTGTTATTTAGCCGGGTTTCTGTTATTGCTATAATATCATAATTTTGCTCTGCTACATACAGCTCCAACTCACCTGCCTTATTTGTGATAATTCTAGCATTAAGGCCAGCTATTTTAAACGTGTTACTCATTTTACATTTAAACGTTGGGTTAGAATTTACATTATTGTGTTGGGACAGCTTAGTTACTAGCTATACAGCCTAACTTGATGGACTGAACCGTCTCCTCTCATTTGTCAAATTTCTTTTGCTCTTGTGTTCCTCCAGGTTCCTTGCTCTAATCAGAAAGTGCCATTAAATATACATAAGGTCACTTTTATTAAACCACCTGAAGCCCACCCTTCATTTAAGGCAGTAGCATCATCCATTTTTAAACCATACCCAGTGATTGTCTGCTAGCCAAATGCGTCTCCCATCATTTCTCCAATTCAGACCTGACTCCTAGTGATCTCCTTTCAAACAAGGTACCCAATGTCCATCCTGTGCTGCAATCCAGGACTCCACAATCCTCCGGGCATCCCCTGGTGGTGGCCATGGGCCCCAACAGGGTTGAACTTCTAAGCTCTGATCCCGTGGCCCCCATGCAGACCAGGACAGCTGCCCTCTCGTGGTCCAGGGGAGGTATTGTCCCTCTCCAGTCCTTCCAGGTGTCCCGGCTGGGAAGACTCCCCAGCTGTCTGCCACACATGCCATATGAAACTTCTAAATTGCAGCATATTTTATAAATTAAAAAAATAACTAGCCCACTCTTGTATTTTATAATGGAACTTATGAGTACTGGGATCCCTTATTGCAATTGTTGTGGCCTGTAGGGGGTGTAGCAGAGCCCCCCAGACATAACTAGACCACACAGGCCTCGGGTTCAAATAAAGGGAAATTATTTAATGAGAGTACCTTCTCCGAGGTTTTCCCTTTTCACGATTCTCCTTCCTTAATTCTCTGCCTCTTTTCTCCTCCACTCCTGCCAGGTGAGATTTCCCAGACTCCCCTCCTGACTCTGACTCAGGTGAGCAGCTCCTTGTACTTCCGATACAACAGCATTGCCATCGAGAAGCATTTCCAGGTAAGGCAGATCCTCCCTATGACAGAGGATTGTCCTTTTGACAGCCCCAAGCATCCCAACAGGGAGCTACAGTTCCCATGCTGCCCTGTGGCTGCAAAAATGGGATGTTGGCACCCAGCGTACAGAAGGAATTCATGTCTCTGGGAGGATGTCTCCCATCGTCTTTCTGTTACGAAGGCTGGGAAAGATACCAGCAACCAACCCAGCTGGGATGCTCATCCACCAAATCCTTCATTCTGAAGACTTACATGCCAGGTAACGAACCATCCATTCTGACCGGAATGCCATCCTTTACAGTGAGCAATCTCAAGATGCCTTGAAAGTGGACATATTTCGAAAGTTTTAAGGCTTTTTTCACATTAGCAGTATCATAAACTAGTTATTTTTAAAAATGTATAAAACAGGCCCGGCCTTAGGCATAGGGGGGCCCCGGATCGACTCCTTGGTCTAATTTTCACGCATTTCACAGAGCTTCCAGGGGGGCTCTGCCCCTCTCAGGGGGCCCCTGGACCCCCCTTTCGCCTAGGGCCCCATAATACCTAAGACCGGGCCTGGTATAAAATATGCTTCATTTTAGAACACAATTTCATTTGGATATTCCATGATTCAGAAGAAATAACACTGACTTGAACAATACCAAACTTATCCTTTAAGAGATGGGCCTGGGATGGTGATCCTCAGATGCGCCCGTGTGACACTATTTAAAGGCACTGTATATAGATCCTTATACAGTTAGGTCCATAAATACAGTGGTGTGAAAAACTATTTGCCCCCTTCCTGATTTCTTATTCTTTTGCATGTTTGTCACACAAAATGTTTCTGATCATCAAACACATTTAACCATTAGTCAAATATAACACAAGTAAACACAAAATGCAGTTTTTAAATGATGGTTTTTATTATTTAGGGAGAAAAAAAATCCAAACCTACATGGCCCTGTGTGAAAAAGTAATTGCCCCCTTGTTAAAAAATAACCTAACTGTGGTGTATCACACCTGAGGTCAATTTCCGTAGCCACCCCCAGGCCTGATTACTGCCACACCTGTTTCAATCAAGAAATCACTTAAATAGGAGCTGCCTGACACAGAGAAGTAGACCAAAAGCACCTCAAAAGCTAGACATCATGCCAAGATCCAAAGAATTCAGGAACAAATGAGAACAGAAGTAATTGAGATCTATCAGTCTGGTAAAGGTTATAAAGCCATTTCTAAAGCTTTGGGACTCCAGCGAACCACAGTGAGAGCCATTATCCACAAATGGCAAAAACATGGAACAGTGGTGAACCTTCCCAGGAGTGGCCGGCCGACCAAAATTACCCCAAGAGCGCAGAGACGACTCATCCGAGAGGTCACAAAAGACCCCAGGACAACGTCTAAAGAACTGCAGGCCTCACTTGCCTCAATTAAGGTCAGTGTTCACGACTCCACCATAAGAAAGAGACTGGGCAAAAACGGCCTGCATGGCAGATTTCCAAGACGCAAACCACTGTTAAGCAAAAAGAACATTAGGGCTCGTCTCAATTTTGCTAAGAAACATCTCAATGATTGCCAAGACTTTTGGGAAAGTACCTTGTGGACTGATGAGTCAAAAGTTGAACTTTTTGGAAGGCAAATGTCCCGTTACATCTGGCGTAAAAGGAACACAGCATTTCAGAAAAAGAACATCATACCAACAGTAAAATATGGTGGTGGTAGTGTGATGGTCTGGGGTTGTTTTGCTGCTTCAGGACCTGGAAGGCTTGCTGTGATAGATGGAACCATGAATTCTACTGTCTACCAAAAAATCCTGAAGGAGAATGTCCGGCCATCTGTTCGTCAACTCAAGCTGAAGCGATCTTGGGTGCTGCAACAGGACAATGACCCAAAACACACCAGCAAATCCACCTCTGAATGGCTGAAGAAAAACAAAATGAAGACTTTGGAGTGGCCTAGTCAAAGTCCTGACCTGAATCCAATTGAGATGCTATGGCATGACCTTAAAAAGGCGGTTCATGCTAGAAAACCCTCAAATAAAGCTGAATTACAACAATTTTGCAAAGATGAGTGGGCCAAAATTCCTCCAGAGCGCTGTAAAAGACTCATTGCAAGTTATCACAAACGCTTGATTGCAGTTATTGCTGCTAAGGGTGGCCCAACCAGTTATTAGGTTCAGGGGGCAATTACTTTTTCACACAGGGCCATGTAGGTTTGGATTTTTTTTTCTCCCTAAATAATAAAAACCACCATTTACAAACTGCATTTTGTGTTTACTTGTGTTATATTTGACTAATGGTTAAATGTGTTTGATGATCAGAAACATTTTGTGTGACAAACATGCAAAAGAATAAGAAATCAGGAAGGGGGCAAATAGTTTTTCACACCACTGTATTTGGACAGAGACAACTTTTTCTAATTTTGGTTCTCTACATTACCACAATGAATTTTAAATGAAACAACTCAGATGCAGTTGAAATGCAGACTTTCAGCTTTAATTCAGTGGGGTGAACAAAACGATTGCATAAAAATGTGAGGCAACTAAAGCATTTTTTTTAACACAATCCCTTCATTTCAGGGGCTCAAAAGTAATTGGACAAATTAAATAACTGGAAATAAAATGTTCATTTATAACACTTGGTTGAAAACCCTTTGCTAGCAATGACAGCCTGAAGTCTTGAACTCCTGGACATCACCAGATGCTGGGTTTCCTCCTTTTTAATGCTCTGCCAGGCCTTTACTGCAGCGGCTTTCAGTGGCTGTTTGTTTGTGGGCCTTTCTGTCCAAAGTTTAGTCTTCAACAAGGGAAATGCATGCTCAGTTGGTTAAGATCAGGTGACTGACTTGGCCATTCAAGAATTTTCCACTTCTTTGCTTTAATAAACTCCTGGGTTGCTTTGGCTGTATGTTTTGGGTCATTGTCCATCTGTATCATGAAACGTCGCCCAATCAATTTGACTGCATTTAGCTGGATTTGAGCAGACAGTATGTCTCTGAACACCTCAGAATTCATTCGGCTGCTTCTGTCCTGTGTCACATCATCAATAAACACTAGTGTCCCAGTGCCACTGGCAGCCATGCACGCCCAAGCCATCACACTGTCTCCACCATGTTTTACAGATGATGTGGTATGCTTTGGATAATGAGCTGTTCCACGCCTTCTCCATACTTTTTTCTTGCCATCATTCTGATAGAGGTTGATCTTGGTTTCATCTTTCCAAAGAATGTTTTTCCAGAACTGTGCTGGCTTTTTTAGATGTTCTTTAACAAAGTCCAATCTAGCCTTTCTATTCTTGAGGCTTATGAGTGGCTTGCACCTTGCAGTGCACCCTCTGTATTTACTTTCATGCAGTCTTCTCTTTATGCTAGACTTGGATATCGATACGCCTACCCCCTGGAGAGTGTTGTTCACTTGGTTGGCTGTTGTGAAGGGGTTTCTCTTCACCACGGAAATGATTCTGCGATCATCCACCACTGTTGTCTTCCGTGGATGTCCAGGTCTTTTTGCGTTGCTGAGTTCACCAGTGCTTGCTTTCTTTCTCAGGATGTACCAAACTGTAGATTTTGCCACACGTAATTTTGTAGCAATTTCCCGGATGGGTTTTTTCTGTTTTCGCAGCTTAAGGATGGCTTCTTTCACCTGCATGGAGAGCTCCTTTGACCGCGTGTTGTCTGTTCACAGTAAAATCTTCCACATGCAAGAACCACACCTCAAAGCCCTTGAAATAGCCTTTGAGTCAATTGTCCAATTACTTTTGAGCCCCTGAAATGAAGGGATTGTGTTTAAAAAATGCTTTAGTTGCCTCACATTTTTATGCAATCGTTTTGTTCACCCCACTGAATTAAAGCTGAAAGTCTGCGCTTCAACTGCATCTGAGTTGTTTCATTTCAAATTCATTGTGGTAACGTACAGAACCAAAATTAGAAAAAAGTTGTCTCTGTCCAAATATTTATGGACCTAACTGTATTAATCAATTACTATATATTTTAAAAAAGCATCGTGCTTCAACATATGCAGATGTTGCATACAAGGCATTGTTGGGAGCTGACAGTGAGAGATACAAGAAAAATGAGAATTCAGATATTTTAATCCTATATTTTACAACTATGAAATTAGAAACTGAAATGGCATCTGACTCACTTCACAGCCGTATGTGTGTGTGTATATATATATATATATATATATATATTATAATCTTTCACACAGTTAAAAATACATCAGCAAGTTCACATTTTGTTTGTCGCTTTTCCATGTATTTGTCAATTTCGAGCTCACACATGCAAGTTCCTTGAAATCTGCTCCAGCCCACTAAGCAGCTCACCATTTACAAATGACAGACGGGATGTCTATAATGAATGTCTTAGCTCTTTTCACCTTTGGCTGGGACGGTGCTCTTCCGGAAGAGCCGAGTCACCCCCTTCCGAAAACGCTGGTCACGCACACTGTAAATGATGACATTACAGCAGCTGTTTGAGGTCAGAATCCAGAAGGCAAAGAAAGAGAAGTTGCACCACTGGTAACCAATCACGTTGCCCACTACAAAGGCTGCGATAGGAGAGAAGGAGGCAGTGAAAGCAAAGGTGAGGATGCCAATTGTTTTGGCCGCCTTGATGTCGGAAAAAGAAGGCCTCTGTGCGACACTGTCACCCCCCACTCCCCCTTCTGCCAGCTGCTTGCGTTTCTGGGAGTATCTCCTAATGCTGGTAAAAGAGAGGATGTTGACCACTAGGGTGCCGCCCAACAATGTGAAGTCAAAGACAGGGAAGAGCAGCATGATATTTCCATTTGTTGGTGGAGGTCCTCGGCGCCCTGCCACGGGGACATAGTTACACATGCGGCTGCATTCATTATACTCCACAGTAAATGCGTCACTAAGGGTCATGGGAGCCAACGCTATGAGAAAGCTGCCAGCCCACGAGAAGGCAATAAAGAGCAGGGTGCGCCGACGGGTCACCATTGTGTCTTTGTGGAGCGGCTTAAGGATAGCCACACAGCGTTCAATCGTCATAAGGAAAATGGTGTTGATTGAAACGAACGTGCAGCCAGCGAACATGGGGCCAATCAGCTTGCAGGGCTGCCAGGGTCCGCTGAAGCCACCTGCCTGGCTGTCCTCTGCTCTTTGGTACCATAATGGTGGAGAGCTGGTCACCATCAGTGTAATCTCAGTGTAGACAGAGAAGGGCACCACAAGCACACCAACCATCATGTCTGCCAGGGCCAATGACACTGCGAGGAAGAAAACAAAAGGACAGTAAACAGTATAGCACACTAAAAGAAGACATTTACACACACACACATAAAATGAAATATTCAGCATTTTGAAGTGCATCCAGTATTACTCTTCTGATCTTCTAATAATGATGACCAAAAATGGGCAGGTTTGGTGAAACTGAAACTAGATAGATAGACAGACAGACAGATAGACAGATATGTAAAGCAGTCCATAACAAATATCAGGGGATCCTAAAACATGGAGATCCGTCGAAAACCAGAGATCAAAATTTTTGACAGATCTAAAGCTTTCGTTTCTCCCCCATAGACAACAGGTTATGGTGGGGGAGGGCGCAAAGCAAAAGACTGAAATATCACATTGACACAATTATTCAGACCATCTGCTATGACCCTTGACATTTTTGTATTGATTATCGTTGAGATGTTTCTTTGCCTTGTTTGGAGTCCACTTGTGGTCAACTCAACTGACTGATCATGCTTAGGAAAGGCACACAATTGTCTACAGAAGGTCCCACAGTTGACAATGTGTACCAGAGCAAAAACCAAACATGAGGTTGATGGAATTGCCTGCAGAGATTAGAGACAGGATTGTGTCGAGGCACAAATCTGGGAAATGCTAAAAAAATCCCTGCAGCGTTGGTGGCCTCCATAATTCTTAAATGGAAGAAATTTGGAGTAAACTCTTTCTAGACCTGGCTACCCAGGTGTTGTGGTGTGAAATTTTGTATATCAGTTGATAAATATTTTGAATGTCTTTATTTGTAACTTAGAGAAAGCAATGTAATATTAGTGTTTTATCATTGATAACAACAGCAATGGTTTGATGTTTAAGCACCCCCCCCCCCTTAAGAACTGAATCAGGATAGTGGATTTTATGACAGGGTCGGGGAAAGTGCCCAAAACCAGTTTGGCAAGTGATTCTCTGCAGGACTCTTTCAATCATCCCCCACAGGAAAGACAAATTACCTCTCTGGCAAGCATCAGCTCAACACATGGTTTTGGAGGCAGGTGTGAGAGGTATTGTGTGCCCCCGCTGGTCTGAAGTATGGCTGTTTGGTATCGGGGGCCATTCTATAGTACAACACCCTATTGGTGTAAGGATTTAGACAAAGAATGTCTCCCTCTCTCACTCACACCATCACGATGAAGGAATATCTCACACACCATGAACTGAAAAAAGACCACACAGAAGCACAACTCAGCAGCCATATTGAGTCAGGCATCCAGCCTGTTCTGAAGAAAACTGACTGAAAATGATGACTTAACTAGAGACATTTTAAGTAACTAACAAGTCTGTGTGCCGCCTGAAACTACACATCACCATTTATCATGTTACATGGTTGCCAATATTCAAATGTCTTTGCTTATTGTTGTTATTTGATGAATACTATCAGTAATACATTATTTTAACTCCTGCTTGTCCTTTTACTCTATGTATTTACCTGAGGTTATAGATGTAGAAGGAAGGTGGGGAGAAGTTATATGGCACAATAACTTATAAACAGTGGTAAGTCTATGGGATTTGAGGCATTCTGACAAAGGCTACACATTGAAGAATACAAAAGGGGAAAGTAGAGTAATCTAGAGCTCTACCAAGACAAAACACCAGGCAAATTGAGAAATGGGGTTAGAAGCCAATAGTCACTCTGATGGAGATGGAAATGGAGATGGTAGAAACTTCTAAAAGGACCACCATCACTGCATCAATGCACTAATCTGGGCTTTGTGACAGAGTGGCCAGATGACACAAGAAAGCCCACTTAGAGTTTAAAAAAGATGCCTAAGGACCCTTGGAGTATGAGAAACTAGGTTCTCTGGACTAGACTGAACTGTTTGGCCTCATTTCTAGACGTCACATCACTTATAACCTATGTAATACCATTCTAACGGTAAGCCACGGCAGAATCATACTGTGGGCTTGTTTTCAGCAGCAGGGTCTGGGAGACCAGTCAGGGTTGATAGAAAGCTGAATGGAGCATAGAACAGCGATATTCTTTGTGAAAAACCTGCTCTAGAGAGCTAAACATCTCAGACTGGGCCGAAGGTTCTCCTTCCAACAAGACAATGGCCCTAAGGACAATGCAAAGACAACACAGGAGTGGCAGAGGGACAACTCAATGAATGTCCTTGAGTTTCTCAGCCAGAGCCCAGACTTGAACCCACTGGAAAGACACTAAAATAGCTGTCTGTCGGTGGTCTCCATCCAATCTGACAGAGCTTGAGAGGATATACAGAGAAGAAAGGCAGAACGTCCCCAAATCCAGGTATGTGAAGCTTGTCACGTCTTATCCAGGAAGATAAGACAAAAACAAATACCACAGGAAGGTCACTGTGGTAATTTCATTTTGTATGTTTATTAAATTTGCAAAAATGTCTAAAATCTTGTTTTCGCTTTGTCATTCTGAGGTATTGAATGTTGCATGATGAGGGAAAAAAAAATGTAAATAATTTTAGCACAAAGTGGCAACAAAATAAAATGTTTAACATGTGAAGAGGTCTGAATGCATTCTGATGGCTTCAACATAACAACATGTGAAAAAGTAACGGGGTCTGAATACTTATTAAGGGCGCTATAGTTGAGCCAGTGATCAGACCCCGCATAAAACACAACACTCCAGCTTTGTAATTCTGAGGCATCCAATTTGAGTTGTGCAACTGCTGCCCTCTCAGGGGGGACGAGTAGATGAGAGGCGGCTGTTTTCCTAATAAAGACTACTACGTGAGTGAATGAGGAGTGAGTGACTAAGATGGCCCCTGTAGAATTTGAACATTTGGTCACCTGGGAGCCTGGAGCTGGTTTGCTTTCACTAAATTGAAAGTAGATTGACTGAAGAAGACGTAACAAAAAGGTGACATAAAAGCACAATATTGTTACCTTTGAGGTAGCCCTGTGGCGTACGGAACTGACGTGTCTGGAGGAAGACGGTGATTGTGATGACATTCCCAATCACAATGGCAAATGCCAGGCCGGCCATAAACACTATGACCAAAGTCTGATTTAGGACACTACAGCAGCAGAAGGTGCAGTTGGGGGCCATGGAGCTGATGTCCTGCTCATTCCTCTTTCCACCCATCAGTGTGGCAGGAGTGACGTTCTTCTGTGCTATGGGATCACCCAGCCTCCTGAACCCCCACAACGTAGTCAGGTTACTGAGAACAAAAGACATGGTGAAGATCTGGAATCTCTGGGTGGTGGCTTGTCTTCAGTTACAGGGATGGATTTAGTTTGGATCCACTTGCTGACTCTCATGATGAATCTGTGGAATAACAAGAAGGTAGCTACTGACACCAGAACAATGAGTAGGCAACCTGTTACGTGAAAGTCATTGAGATGAAGAGAATGTAAGCCTGTGTTTAGACTTAATTAGATTGACTCATTTAACATTTGGCAGAAAAAGCAATTCCCAGGGAGAAAATTGATTTCCCTGACTGAGATAACAGAGCTACACTTTGCTTAAAATTCCTTAGAAATTGAAGCAAATGTGATTTTGTACCCTTCTCTATTCTGGGAAAAATACTCTTCTAGCAGCATTAGTGATGTTGAGTTCCCAGGGCTCTTTAAAATTTGGATGTCTCACTGTAATTGAGCAAGCACAATGCAGCCCATTCTCAGTTATTTTTGGTATTTTTGTAGAATTCTCTGTACCACTTGAGTAGCTTAATCAATATCATACATCTGTTTTCTAAGCTGGGCCTTTCCATTACCATGTTTTGTTGAGCCACAGCTGGTCATGGCGGCATTGGGCACAAAGCAGGAACCATCCTGGACAAGCTCCTTATGCTCACTCACACAGGGTCTATTTACAATAAGAAATTCATTATCCCGACGTCAGCACTGGGAGGTCTCTGGCGGCTGAAGCTCATCTTGGTAACATTGGGCACAAGGCAGGGCACCACCCAAACTTGAATGCACATTCATTCAAACCTGGCCAGTTTAGAGCTGCCATTTAACATAACATACTGTACATGTCTAATACCACCTATCTACTGTATTTTTCTGCACCTACCTTTCACATTATTGGATTAATGAATGCTGCAATATCAGACACAAGGCAGGAGCCGACACTAGTCCATTGCTTGGCACCCACTCTTTCCAAATGACTTTCCAGTTTAACAAATCTAGCAACATGCAATTTCCTTTCTGAAGCTCATCTAACACAACCTGGCCTTCAGTGGCACATCTCGGACTTCTCTCGCAACAAGGCACACAATAGAGCACTCAGAGGATGACCGAGCCCAAGTGACTGACTATAGACAATCTTCAGGTGCTCCACATGCTTGTCTATTTTTTTAACTTTAAGGTTAACTTATTGGTTTGCGAGACATGAATGCTATCCAGTGACCTGAGATGAATACTGGACTCCTTTGGTACTGTGCCTCTTTGCAGAATCCTTGGGTACCTCTGACTTGACTTTGTGTTGAGTCCCAAATGAGGCACATTACCTGCACTGTGAGGGAGCGTCAGTTACGGCACTACGACCTTGTGGCATGATTCACTGAGGGTGTTATCAAATTTGAAAAGTTCACCTTACTCTATGTAGCCCACCCTCGTTTTTCATGTTTCACTAGTTTTTTATATTTTTATACAATTTGTGTTATGTTTTTACTATACTGTATCTTAAAAGCTGTTGTCATTCCTTGTACTTTGTGGGTGGAACTTCAGGAGGTGGGGCCATCATGACATCATTGCTGCTGGCTCCTCCCTCTAAGCTTTGTAAGTCGACCAGACTCACCAGAGTGAAGGACTGAGCAGTGGTGCATTCAGTTTGAGTTTGTACTTATGAGTATTGCTATTTCTTTGGATTTTCTTGTTTTCTGTTGCCTATTGTTTTGTTTTATAGATTTTTGCCTTTGGATATGAGTATTGGACCTTGTTAGCTTCAAATTGCCTTTTAGCCATATCTTTTTTTGTTGTTTGTTTTCAATTTTTCTTAATAAATTCTTCATTGATAAGTTTCTTTGTGGTACTCACCATTACCCCTTGTGAGGCATCTTTAAGTTGTATTTTAGGAATTTCTTTATAAAATTTGAACTTTTAAAGCCTGCTCCCTTTATTGGGCCTGTGTAGGCCAAAGCCAGCATGTAGCAGTTGGGGAATGGCTCATTTAAGGTGAGCCTCTTTTGGGTAGGCCAACTTAACGGAGGCCTCGCACACCCCTGTGCTCATATTTGGAATTCATTTGGAGATGTTACTAGTCAAAAATGTCAAGTTTTTCAACCAAAGAAACTAAAAGTCGAGCAAACAGTGATCATGATATGCTTCAAGAATCAGAGTCAGGAAATGGTGCAGTAAAATTCGATTAGCATAAACTAAAATTAGTCAAATTGTAAATTACAGTCAAAAAGCATGGCAAAAAATATTCATAAACAGGAATTCAAAAGCAACAAAGAATGAACACAAAGGTCATTTAGGGGAATCTGCTCCTGAACAAGCAGGCCATACACAATGATGACTGTTAGTACTGTACCTTTGACCCAGGGATGTTGGGATTAATAAAGTATC
Organism: Erpetoichthys calabaricus; assembly: GCF_900747795.2. Classification (NCBI taxonomy): domain Eukaryota; kingdom Metazoa; phylum Chordata; class Cladistia; order Polypteriformes; family Polypteridae; genus Erpetoichthys; species Erpetoichthys calabaricus. Next base: position 75,862,739 of record NC_041402.2, read on the forward strand.
TATCTATCTATCTATCTATGACACACACTGCACAGTTCAGTTCACCTGACCAAGCATTGGCATAACCTTCAAAATGGCACCCGTACAGGAAAGGCTTTGAAGCGTTTGTCACATGAGAGCAGTTCAATAGACAGCATGGCTGAGGCAGCGTGTGCTTGATGCTGTATACCGATAATTCTCTTTCCGATCAGCTGCTGTAGATCTGTGATTCCCCACTCGGACATAGTGATATAAATACTCCGAGTGATGCAGTGAGAGTAATATGGAAAAAGATGATCCGCTGTGGTAACCCCTAACTGGAGCAGCTGAAAGAAGAAGAAGAAGGTGCAGTGAGAGTAACAACGCTAAAGCAGCTACGGTATTTGGAATAGTTTGGCCATTCTGTGGACCATTATTTTGTTACAGGTTAATTTCAATCAGATGCCTTAAACTAACAAACAATATGCGGTTAATTTCAGTGTATATGATAAAGCCACATCAGGAATGTGGATCTAAAAAAGAAAGGGAAACCACACTGGAACAAAAGCAAAAACTGTGCCACCAGTTTGCAAAACCGAGCAGAGAACTTGCGTACGCCAGGGTTGGAACTACCGTGAAAATTTGCGTGGCTTTACGCCAAGTTTAGGTTTTATACATTGCAATTTGAGTGTGGAAACAGGAGAACACAACATTTTTGTACACTTTTCACACACATTGATTGGGAGACAGCTGAAGGGACTAAATGATAGTAATTCCACGGCAGACCAGGGGGCAGTGGGGTGCACTGATTGCCTCTCTCAATCTCTTGTAGACTGTTCATGGGAAATCCCGCAGGGTTCTGGCGCCGTCAGGACCGGAAGTGACGTCATCGGTGATGTCACTTCTGATTCCTGCCCCAATGACGTAATTTCCTTTACTTGCCTTTAAAGCTGCCATCTTACCTCCATACTGGCAGTTCTGTTTTGGACTTGGATCTGTGAACATCTCTGTTCAAATTCTAACCAATTTTGCAGCTGTGTAACAATATATGGGTGGTTGCTGCAAACCTTCATGATGTCTTTGACTCATTCTTGTGACACACCCTAAAGTCACATTATTTATGACCTCTGACATCGGTGTTAGTAACTGCAACTACTGAATACAACCATTCAAAATGGCATTGCAGGAGAATGCAAAAATAAGCCATAGTTTCTTCATTTTAACCATGAAAACAAATAGAACAACTGTCAGAATGGCGAAATAGTCCTCCAAAAAGCATATCATTTATGAAATACCTGAGGCTAAAACACTTATAATTAAGACACCTTGTGTAAGTTCACATGTAAGTTTTCAGTTTTAATGAAGCCCACTCGTTCTGTAAACTTCTTTTTATTATGCGGTCTCGCTAGGTGTCTGCATTGTCGGCGCCCCTCTGGCTGTTTGAAGCCGCCTTAATGAGGTGAGTACATGTGTTTATTTAGAGAGATTTTGCAATAAAAATGACATCAAATCACCATTACCTAACAAAATCCACATGTTGTATAATTCCTCCTGGCTCATTTGTTCATGTGACGCTCCTTCTCTTCTATTGTCACCCTAATCTAAACACGTTTACAGGTTTGTGTTTTTAATCCTCGTTTTTAGGTTGATTTTGAAAAGCAGTGTTCTTAATTATGGTATATTGTCGTCACACGTGTGCTAAGAGACTTTCTCTCTTTGTGCAGCCATCTTCTCACAATTGCTTTACTTTTCTTTTTTACTTTCATATATGCACAATGGCAGTGCCAATCCCGGCTCATTTGGTGCCCCAATGCGAGATCACAACAGGCGTCCCACACAATCTACACGGCTTAGTGCAGCAAATTCTTTCAGAAAAAGAACAACTGCAAAGAGCAGAAATATGTTTCACCCGCTAGACAGCAGTCTCTGAATTGTCTTAAAACAAACAGCAATAGCAGTAAGGTGTTGTACCGCGTCAGCCATTATGGATGCAATGAGAAGTCAAGCAACATAACCCCTTTTATTGGCTAACTGAACAGATTACAACATGCAGGCCCCTTCTTCAGGCAGGCTGCCTCCTAAGCTGCATATTGTTCAGTTCGCCAATAAAAGAGGTCATTTTGGTTGACTTCTTATTGCAACAAATAACAATACAACACTGGAATAGGGAAGACATTCACACACACAAGACTGTAAACAACAAAGTGCAAAGCTCAACATACCAATAAATAAACTGAACATGGTTCTGTTGCTCATAACACTTAAAGCCTGACCTCGCACAAGTGTGTGTGATGTAAAGCCATCAGCGACGTCAGGATGGTCTTAAAGATGTGAGTTTCTTCTCTGCTCTGCTCCTGTCACCGGTTGTGTGATGCCAATCCAGAGGCTACGTTTCTAGCGTTCTTTTGTTTTATTAATGACTGTTCGCAGCATGAGTGATGTCATGGTCTTAGATGATAAGTCCTGCAAGCTTCTCCAGCTCCTGTGCAAATGGTCTGCCAACATGTCTGGCTAAAGACTAAACCAACTCAGCATATTAAAAGCATACTCTCTTCATTTTAATTAATTTATTAATGCGTCGATTGACTTATAATTTAGGCTAAACGACAGGCCTTACACTTTAAATCATTTGCTGGGGTGCTGTTCCAGTGCTAGTCCATTAGCTGTCATTTCACTGATGTGAACCATGTGTGAGTTTGAGAAGGGGACTCCATGACAGCCACTCCTCTGTCCTCTTGGGCTCAGTTCAAGTTAGCAGTAATGAGAGGAGGAAGAGGAGTGAAGAAGAGCAAAAGAGGGATCAATGCGTACCATGCAGTGTGCCCTCCCAATCATTTGCTACCCTAGGTAGGGGGCGTCTCACAACCCCAAACCCTTGACACAACTACTACAAGCACGGCCCCAGGTTCGTGGAAAATCTTTTATTAATCAAACAGCTTCTTACATGGCTTCTCCTTTAAATGGATCTTCTTCTTCCTTCAGGAAACACCAATGATTCTTTTTCTGTGTGTTGTATTGTCACCTCCCCACCTTGAGCTTTGCCCAACTCCACTCCCGACTCCCTCTAGGGAAGGTGACATGCTCCTTTATAACCTGAACCTGGGAGAACTTCCAGGACAACAAGAATGTCCCTGGAAGCACTTCTGGGTCATGTAGGACCACTTCCTGGCAGTGGGGAACCGCCCCCTAGCAGTTCCCTCTAACATCACCCCCAGACCCCAATCGGGCTGTCCACCACAACTACAACTCTCATGCAACCTTGCCATACATTTTTACAACAACAACATTTATTTATATAGCACATTTTCATACAAAAAGTAGCTCAAAGTGCTTTACATAATGAAGAGAAGAAAAATAAAAGACAAAATAAGAAATTAGGGCCCTGAAGCTTGAACTGTTATGGGGGGGGGGGTTCTTCAACTTCAAATATTTAGAAACAAAAAGAACATCCTTAATTTCAACGTTATTTTTTTTATGGCTAGCATACATGAAACTTTATTAGCCTTTTAATTTTTGTTATTATTTTGCACCGAATTACACAATGTGATTAATATCATTATTTTTAAAACCCCTTCTCATGCAGTAGACATACAATATTTTTAAGTAATGTGGATTAAAGTCGCTTCTGAGGTCTCTTCGGGATTAGGGCCCTGAAACTTAAGCTTCATTAGTCCTTCCATTCCAACGGCCTCCGGACCGATAAAGACTCCATTAACCAACCTGAGCGGGACGCCTGTCTGTCCACACGGTCTTTCATAGAGTTAATTTGGTGACTCTAAAGTGCCCTAATGTGTGAGTGAAGGTGACTGACTGATCCCCAGCTCTTCATGACCCTGCACTGATCCAGGCAGGCTGAAAGACTGATGGCTAGAATTAAGAGTGTCAGCTTACTGCCCTGTTCTTATACTACTGTACTTGTTCTTGCAAACTTTTTTAGGCCTTATTAACCGTTATACAAGCAATTGAATGAATCAATTGTTCACTTCAGATTGAGAAAAAACGAGTCTACTTCTAAAAGCATTAGCCTATTTTTGTTTGAGCAACTCCTTTTTATTTGACCCTGTTTTTGCAAACTACATCAAATCAGTGCTGCCTTTCATTTTCAAACCTCATAATCTGATTTAGGGTCAGCACAAAACAGAAACCAACACTGGCACACTGGGGTCAACTGCATTTAGGTAGAGCTGAATCCATAAATGACAGACCCCCTTTGAATGCTTGGCACCAACATCCTATTCATGAAATGCTGAAGGCAGCAGTCACATATCCAACTGGTTAATTACGCTGGAGGGGATGGCAAAGATTTTATAAGTACGTTTGTGCCAGCAAAGGCTGTCTAAGAAGCAATCTGCAGTACTTGACGTTGTTTTTTGGTAAATCAAGTAATTTGACTTACAGTGAATGTGACTCGAATGGCCTGACATTCTCTTGCGAGTTTTCTCCTGTTTAGGTCCTCGCTGAGGTTCCTTTGATTCTTTCAAATGTGGAAAAATGTTTCCCAGTAGTCTGATCTTAATTGTCTCTGAATATCAAATCTAAATGACATTTTTAAAGAAAATATGGAAGGACTGAAACTTAATATGAGATTCTAAAATCCATTTAATTCAATTTATGGTGGAAGACAAAAGTCTAAGTAATAGAATACTGATTAACCATTATTAAACCCTCCTCTGTTCTGTTTTTCTCCTCAGTATCAGTTTGAGCCAAGCTGTTCCAAGACCATGGAAAAGCCATCTTAGAATCTCGGAGTATTGGACTCATCGGATGGAATGGTCCTCTCATCAGCTCAGCACAGACTGCTATAGGATGACCACAGCTAGTTGGCCGAGTTCTCCAGGACTGTGACTGTGTCTGACTTTAGATAGATAAACGCACACACACACACACTGGTCTGAACACACACCACAATGACTAAGACCGAAGAAAATTTAAAAGGAAAGAAAACTTCTGGCATGGTAGTCACAGTGAGACAGACTTGCCCTTTTAATTAGCTTGTTAATTTGGGGGACCTCTCTCTGAAGTGATGTTACCACCCCAGCTCACCACAGCATAGAAAATCGCACTGGCCATCACACAGTTCTGGAAGATGTAAAGGATGTCACTTCCCAGAATAAAAGGACACAATCTCCTAAGGAGGAAGAGCCTGCTCTGCCATATAGTTCTTCTGTGTTCTGAGACCAGTAGAGCCTGTCATTAATGTGGACCCCCAAGTACTTGCAGGAGTGGACCCCCTCTACATACACTCCTTCAGTAGTGACCGGACATAGAGGATATACAGTTGAACCCAGGGTACTTTTAGGCAGCAGGGCTAACCACTGAGCAGACTGGAATAGGCAAATAAATAATGCATTTTTAGATTAATTTACCTTTTAGCCTTATTTTTGACTGCCACGTTAAGTGTTTTAAAAGAATAGAATGGGTGCAGTGTGTTCAGCAATAAATTATTTAGAATGTAAAATGTGAAAAGTCTGTTTTTCTCTTACATGTCCCTAATGCTGCCACCTTAATTATAAGCCCCTTTGTTCTTTTCTGACTAATTCACCGCACTTACAGACAATGTAGGTGTACTGTCGTGTCGTGAAGAACTTCCCCACCAGCCCAGTCTGTGCCCACTCTGAATACTGGCCTTTTACAGGATAGTTTAGTGCAGATCTGAGATCTGAGTTTCTTAATATGTTGTTGCTGTTATCACACAGTCTGATTGCGCATTTCCGGATAACACTTATTTCTATCAACATTATGGTGAGTGCTTTCTTGCCTGGTGGCAATTCATAGCTTGTGCCATCTTGTTTAAACTTTCAGATATAGTTACAGTTACAGCGGTGGGATATGTGGCACCATCATGTTGCTGCCACTTATGATGCCAGCATAATCACTCAGCGTCCTTATTTTGGAATTGATTTCTTTCTTATTAGCATTAGTGGAAGCTGTGTAAAAGGCCCTTGCGAGAATATTTCAGTGTTAGGACCTAGCTTGTGATTTAAAGGCTTTGATAATTCCTATGTTTGTCTGCTTTTTGAATCGTTTGAAGCGTTGGGCACCATGTTTAATATTTTGTTTTGACTTTCTTATTATTTTTGTTACTTTTCCACAACCCCATTTTGTTTTCATTATTCGGAGGTGGCACCACCATTTTGTGATTTGTTGTGTTTGGCAATGCCCCTCTTTATCATCGTGGAATGGCTGGAAGTTGCATCAGAAGATGTCACTGCCATAATTTGGGTTTTTAGCATCCCAAAATGAAATTTTTGCATTGTTTTCTTATTTAATATTTTCATCTTTAGTTTTATTTATATTAATCTTTACTTCAAAGACTTTATCCACCATCATTTTATTGTGATATTCTCCTTCACAGGTACTTCCATTTTGTGCATTTTTCTGACGTGTTGGTAACCATATTGTTTTCTAGTAATGTCAGCATTGCTAACAAGTAACACTGCCATGTATCGTCAATAATATAATAGATAAAAGATGGCAGTGTGATGTGCTTGGGATCCTAACTTTCAGATAACCTGTGTGCTTCACGTTTTGTTTGATAAAAGTTTGTTTGATTTTGAATTTACAATAACAATTTTTTCTTTTTCTTGTTGACTTTCTCTCTCTTATAGTTGACCGTGGACCCCCCAGAGGTTTATTTTCTCCGGGGATGCTGCTGACTGACTTAGCGCGGAGTGGTGGCCCTTAACCTGCAATTGCTCCATCCTGGGTATGACGTTAATCTGCCTCCAGCCCTGCATGCAAGCCCTCCAACCTGCAGGGAAAAACCTGGGGTTGGTGGCAGAATTGGCACTCCAGCCGCCATAAAAAACCTCACACTGTTCCATTCCATCTGAACTAGTGGGGTGCTGAGGTGTCACCCATTGCATGGCTGCACTCGGGTCCTAATCTGGGGATCCTGAATTGGTTTGTCTTGTGGTGGGTGCCGCAATGCGCTGTATCAGTGTGTGCTCCTAACCTAACCTTACTGACTTAGATGTCAGATAATTTTGATTTTCCGTGTTTTTAGAACATTACAACATTCTAGACAAGAACAGGCCATTCAGCCCAACAAAACTCGCCAGTCCTATCCACTTATTTCTTCCAAAAAAACATCAAGTTGAGTTTTCAAAGTCCCTAAGGGTTTACTGTCTACCACACTACTTGGTAGCTTATTCCAAGTGTCTGTTATTCTCTGTGTAAAGAAAAACGTCCTAATATTCCGACCTTTCCTTTACTTAACTCTACCTGTAAATGCTCCCTTTGTTACTCTGTTCTCTCTCAGTGTTGTGATCAAAATTTTGTTTAATTTCTATTTTAGTCATCTGAAATGGGTGAAGACGTTGCCCACAGGGGAAAAATAAAAATAAAAAAAGTGTGCTTTGAACTTGTGTCCTACGCCTGTCTGTGTTGGGTTGAGGTGGTGGTGCACCCCCTTAGTGGTCGACAAAGGCCATTTCCAAACAATTTCAAGTCCATCATTCTACAGAGAGAAAGACTGTTCACAAGTGGAAAACCTTCAAAACAGATGCCAATCTTCCCAGGAGTGGACATCACAGCAAATTCACCCCAAGGTCAAGCCATGCAATTCTCAGAGAAATTGCAAAAAAAACCCAAGAGCTACATCTCGGATTCTCCATGCCTCAGTTAACACATTAAATGTTAAGTTCATGACAGTACAATTAGAGAAAGACTGAGCAAGTATGGCTTGTTTGGAAAGATTGCCAGTTAAAAGCTCTCTGAAAAGAACATGGTAGCACGATTTAGGTTTGCAAAGTTGCATCTGAGGAAACCACATGACTTCTGGAACAATGTCCTTTGGACAGACAAGACCAAAATGAAGATATTTGGCCTTAATGCACAGTGCTACCTCTGGTGAAACCCAAACACAGGATATCAGCACAAACACCTCAAACCAACTGTCAAGCACGTTGATGGAGGGGTGATAATTTGGGCTTGTTTTGCAGCCATAGGACCTGGGCACATTGCAGTCATTGGCTCAACCATGAACTCCTCTGTATACTGAAGTATTCTAGAATCATATGTGAGACCATTTGTCTGACAGCTAAATCTTGCTGAAATTAGGTCATGCAACAGGACAATGATCCCAAGAACACCAGCAAATTTACAATGGAATGGCTGAAAAGGTAAAGAATCAAGGTGTTGCAATGGCCCAGTCAAAGTCCAGACCTCAACCTGATTGAAATGCTGTTGTGGGTCCTTAAGAGAGCTATGCATAAATGAATGCCTGCA